>NC_012871.2:64976426-65297358 GCF_000003195.3 Sorghum bicolor
CGTCCATTTGGTAGAGCTTGATGTTATGAGCACAAGCATACGCCAACAAGATCCTAATTGCTTCCAATCTTGCAACCGGGGCATATGTTTCACCAAAGTCAAGACCTTCAACATGCGTATAGCCTTGTGCTACAAATCTTGCTTTGTTTCTTACAACTATCCCATCTTGATCTTGCTTGTTGCGAAAGACCCATCTAGTACCAATGACATTATGATCACTAGGCCTCTCAACTAATTCCCTTACTTGATTTCTCTTGAAATTGTTAAGCTCTTCATGCATAGCATTAACCCAATCAACATCTCCCAATGCTTCATCAATTTTCTTTGGCTCAATGTGAGACACAAAGGAGAAATGCTCACAAAATGATGCTAGTCTTGATCTAGTTTGCACTCCTCTTTGAATATCACCAATGATATGATCCAATGGATTATCTCTTGCAATGTTTGTATGTTGGAGTATTTGCACTTGATTGCTTGCACTTGGTTTATCATGAGATGATGTACTAGCTTGTTGATCTTGCACTTGTGTACCACTTGTACTAGCTTGATTTTGATCATGATAACCACTAGCTTGTACATTAGAGGTAGGAAGCACTTGATCTTTGTCATCTTCAACATCAATCACCTCTCTAGGCCTTAAATCACCAATGTCCATATTCTTCATTGCATCGGCCAATTGAGTGTCTCTCACATCATCTAGATTCTCATCTTCCTCTTAAGAGCCATTGGTTTCATCAAACTCAACATCATGCACCTCTTCAAGAGTACCACTAGCCAAATTCCAAACTCTATAAGCTTTGCTAGTAGTGGAGTAACCAAGCAAGAATCCTTCATCACATTTCTTTTCAAATTTACTCAATCTAGTGCCTTTCTTCAATATGTAGCATTTGCAACCAAAAACCCGAAAGTATGCAATGTTGGGCTTTCTTCCATTCAAGAGCTCATATGGTGTCTTCTCCATCATTGGGTGACAATAGAGTCGGTTGCTATAGTAGCAAGCTATGTTGATTGCTTTGGCCCAAAAAGAATGACTCACATTGTACTCACTCAACATTGATCTTGTCATGTCAATCAAGGTTCTATTCTTCCTCTCAACAAGACCATTTGATTGTGGAGTGTACTTGGCCGAGAATTGATGCCTAATGCCAAATTCATCACAAAGCTCATCAACTCTTGTATTCTTGAATTCACTTCCATTGTCACTTCTCACTTTTTTGATGGTTGTTTCAAACTCATTGTGTATTCTCTTGACAAATGATTTGAAGGTTGCAAAAGCATCAATTTTGTCACTAAGAAAGAATACCCATGTGTATCTTGTGAAATCATCCACTATCACAAATCCATATTTGTTTCCACCAATGCTTGTGTATGTGGTTGGTCCAAATAAGTCCATGTGCAACAATTAAAATGCCTTGCATGTCCTCATGATGCTTTTCTTTAGATGAGTGTTGCCAACTTGTTTTCCAGCTTGACATGCACTACAAAGCTTGTCTTTCTCAAAAGTGACATCTTTCAATCCTCTAACAAGATCATGCTTGACTAACTTGTTCAATTGTTTCATTCCAACATGACCAAGCCTATATGCCATAACCAACCCATACTAGATTTAGCAAGCATGTTGACAATTGAGCTTCACTAGCATTGAAATCAACCAAGTATAGATTCTCATATCTAAAGCCTTTGAATATCAAGTTAGAGCCATCTACACTTATGATCTCTACATCATCAACTCCAAACATGCATTTGAAACCAAGATCACAAAGTTGAGCTACGGATAGCAAATTGAAGTTCAAGCTCTCTACTAGTAGCACATTGGAAATGCTCAAGTCATTGGATATAGCAATTTTACCAAGCCCTTTGACCTTGCCTTTGCCATTGTCACAAAATGTGATACTATCAATACCATTGTCATCACTTGAATTGATTGAATTGAACATTCTTGAATCACCGGTCATGTGTTGTGTGCACCCACTATCAAGCACCCAATGCCTTCCTCCGGCTTTATAGTTTACCTACAAAACAAATCAATGTTTCTTAGGTACCCATACTTGTTTGGGTCCTTGGAGGTTAGTGACTAAGCTCTTTGGTACCCAAATGGCCTTCTTCTTTGGACCCACAATTGGTGTACCAACAAACTTAGCATGCACACCCTTCTCACCCTTGGTAAGCACATAACAAGAATCAAAAGGAATGTAAGATACATTAGCATTTTTCGTGTTCTTGTTCATTTTATTGCAATTAAGCTCTAGGTGTCCAACTTGCTTGCATCTATTGCAATACCGACCATTGCTCTTCACAAAGCTAGGCTTGTGAGTTACAAAGGCCGCCTTGCCTTTCTTAGGGGTATAGCCTAATCCCTCTTTGTTGATAGAAAACCTTTGACTACCCAAGCACTTTAGCAAGCGGGCCTCACCACCATAGGCTTTGCCTAGGGCGTGAGTGAGCTCATACACCTCTCTCTTGAGAGTCTCATTTTGAACCTTTAGTGAGGTATCACAAGTGACACCGACACTAGAAGTAGAGGTAGAGTTGGTTGTGGTGGATGAATACCTACAAGAAGAGTTAGTGGCAACAACAATAGATGGGTTGGGTGATTCTTTAATTAAGTCATATGTTGTGCCCACATCACATGATACAACAACCTTTTCCTTGTTCTCTTCTAACAACAAGGAGTGAGCTTTCTCAAGCTTGGTGTGAGACTTGCCAAGATTCTCATGGGCTTCCACTAGCCTCTCATGATTAGCATTGAGCTCATCAAAGGATTGCTCAAGAGCTTTCAACTTCTTGGCCAATTCTTTGCACTTCTTGTTTTTAGATTGAATAAGAGAATCGGCTTGTTCTAGCATGTCCATGAGTTGTTCATTAGTGAATTCATTTTCATCATCACTATCACTATCATGTTCATGTTCACTTTCACTTTCACTCTACTCTCATCATATTGTACCTTGTGGCCCTTGGCCATGAAGCATGAAGGAGTGTCGAAGAGTGATGGCTTGTTGATAGCAATGCTTGCAAGCGCCTTCTTCTTGGATGCCTTGTCATCATCACTAGAGTCTTCATTCGAAGAAGCATCACTATCCCATGTCACAACATAGGATCCACCCTTCTTCTTCTTCTTGAAGACCATCTTCTTGTCCTTCTTTTCTTTCTTCTCCTTCTTGTTCTTCTCATGCTCATCATAATCACTATTGTATGGACAATCCGCCACAATATGATCGGGGCTCTTGCACTTGTAGCATAGCCTCACATATTCTTTGTTCTTGGAGTTGTCCTTTCTCTTTCTTGTATGGTAGCCCTTCTTCATCATCAGTGCTTCATCATCACTATCATCATTGGAGCACTCCTCATCACTTGATTCTTCCTTCTTGGCCTTGCCCTTGTTTTTGCTCTTAGATGAAGAGCTAGCTTTGAATGCTACACTTTTCTTCTTCTTATCATCATCATCATCTTTCTTCATGACCTCATCATCATCATTATCATTGTATTGGTCTTCGGTCATGACATCTCCAAGTACCTCATTGGGAGATACACCTGTCAATCCTCCTCTAAATATGATGGTTCTCAATGTCTTGAACCTCTTGGGCAAGCACATCAAGAACTTATGAATGAAGTCCTCATCCTTTACTTTCTCACTAAGGCCCTTGAGATCATTGATGATGACTTGGAGCCTATAGAACATCTCTGGGATTGACTCATCATCCTTCATCTTGAAGTTGGATAGCTTGTCCTTGAGCATGTACAACTTGACACTTTTTACCGTTGTAGTGCCCTCATATGTTTCTTCTAATCTTGTCCATACTTCACTAGCCTTCTCAAGATCTTCAACTTATTCAAATACCTTTGAATCAATGCCATTATAGATTGTGTTGAGAGCCATAGTATTGCATTGCTTGTTGGCTCTCTCATTGTCGGTGGGGTTGGTGGGGTCAAGGATCACAAAGTCATTCTCCGTGACTTCCCACACTCTATCATTGATTGATCCAAGATACATTTTCATCTTTCTCTTCCAATAGTCAAAAGAACTTGTCCCATCAAAGAATAGTGGTTTGCCCCCACCATGGTTGAACACTATTTGAGCCATAATTTGAGCACCGAGGTTGTTAAGCCTTCAAAAAACGGTGACCACGGCTCCGATACCACTTGAAAGGTTCTAATATGGCTAGAGGGGGGTGAATAGCCTATTAAAAAATTCTACAAACTCACTAGAGCAAGAGGTTAGTAAATAACAAAGCGAAGCTTTTTGCTCTAGCTCTAAAGGGGTGTTTGCAAGCCACCTACCCAACAATTCTAGTTGCTATGATCACTATGCACATAAGAACTAGGTCTCTACAAGTTACACTAGTGAATTAAGCTACACAAGGCAAAGTAAGCAACTAAACTAATTACACTAGTTTGCGGTAAGTAAACGATAGGATGAGATATTTATACCACCATGTAGGGGATGAACAAATCACCAATATAAACAATCATGCACCGAGAGAATGCCAATCAAACACAATTGAGACACCAATTTTTCTCTCGAGGTTCATGTGCTTACCGGCATGCTACATCCCCGTTGTGTCGACCAACACTTGGTGGTTCGGTGGCTAAGAGGTGTAGCACGAACCTCGTCCTCACTAGGACACCACAAGAATCGACCCACAAGTGAGGTAGCTCAATGACACGAGCACTTTACTAGAGTTACCACTACACCACAGCCCTAATACAGCATCACATATGTGTCGTTATAAATGAACTAGTACCATTCAATATTCAGTCGGTATACCATGTCTACCGATTATTTGTCGGAAAACATTTGTTTGGCATTCGAGCATCGGTCGTTATAAATTTTGGGCTATATGGTTCAACGATTTGTCGGGACAGTTCATCAAAGAGAGCCCACCATTGGTCAGAATAGGGCCATACCCCTTCGGTTCCCGGCCCGTTTAGAAGAGCCCCAAACCCTAACTTATCCCCTCCTGCCGTCCACTCCTGTGCGCCCGAAATAGAGAAGAGGAGGCGGCGGCGCGTAGGCGACTGGTGGCGGCGCGTACACGGCGGCGCGAAGGCGACTGGCGGCGGCGCGACTGGCGACTGGCGACTGGCGGAGGAGCAAGGAGCTCGTTCAAGCTGGAGCACACCCTCGGTTCGTAAGTACCCCCGGCCTCCAATCCCCTCCCTGTTCCAAGTCGCTGCTCCAATCCCCTCCCCGACCTGGAGAAGCTGCCGTCGCAGCCGGCGACGAGCTTCCACATGAAGCGTGTCACGATGTGGTGCACGGCCACCAGCGTCTCCACCTTGGCGAACTCGTTCCCGGGGCAGATGCGCGCGCCGCCGCCGAACGGGAAGATGGCCTGGGTCGAACCGGCCGGGGTCCGGGAAGATGGCCGGGCTCCACTACATGGAAGGATTAGCGATTCCCTGTTTTGCTCTCTAGATGCTTTGATTCAGTTTAGAATTTATTTATATTTGGGCTTTGAGGCTGGATACTTTATAGTTTGCATATCCAGTTAGAGCAACTCCCTTTCTATGTATCTTCAACTATCATTTTAGTCTTCTATGTATTCAGAGATATTTGCATTGATATTCAGAACTATTTGCATTGGTATTCAGTAATATTTGCATTGGTATTCAAAAATATTTGCATTGGTATTCAGAAATATTTGCATTGGTATTCAGAAATATTTGCATTGGTATTCAGAAATATTTGCATGGGTAATCAAATCTACTTGTACATGTACTCATCTTATGTCATGTGTACTCACACTACAGGTGCCTTGTTGAGTTGGTGTTGTAGCTGAAAGAATCTCCACAGGACCGTTTACTCCAGCTTTAAGCCTAAGTGGCAACGGTATGATCCTCTATCTGCAGCTACATGCCATCTTTGTTAATATTGTTTGAGATCATGAACACAACAATCGTGTTTAAATTAAAGTTGCTTATGGTATTTATTTATTTTATAGTTCATTTCTAAAGTTGCTTGATATTTCACAAAGAAGGATGGATAAATCATGGATCGATAATGATGCTAGGTACCAACACTATTTTTAGAAAGACTAAAAGTTCTATCTTCAGTTAACATAGGAATTAACTTAAAAACTGCATGTAGGCATACCAAGATGTATCAACAAGGGGTGAACAATTTCATAGCTTTTGCATTTGAGAATTCAGCTGTAGGAAGCAAGATATTATGCCCTTGTACAAAGTGTGTTAACTCATTTTGGAAAGAGGGAAGTGAAGTACGTGAGCATTTGATATGTGATGGGTTTTTAAAAGGATACAGGACATGGACCTTACATGGAGAAGTTAGCTCTTATTTGAATCACGGAAATGATGGTGTTGAACTTATGGAGGAGACTGATGAAGATGATAAGATCTCTGATTTCCTTAGAGATTTAGCAGCTGGTATAGATGACAGAGGGGATTTTGATCACAACAATGAAGACCTAGAGCCTGTGCAGAGCTAGCTGCCATTAAAAAGTTAGTATCAGAGAATAAAAAAGAGTTATACCCTGGTTGCAAGAAATATACACAACTGCGTTTCCTAATTAGGTTACTCCACACCAAACTCCTTGGAGGGTGGAGTGATAAGAGTTTTAACCTGCTACTAGATCTACTAAATGATGCATTACCTGAGGGTTCGATGCTACCTAGAAACTTTCATGAAGCTAAGAAATTGGTGAAATCGATAGGAATCGGATACAATAGTATTCATGCTTGTGAAAATGACTGCATTCTATTTTGGAAGGATAAAGAGGGGTTGGATTCCTGTCCAAAATGTAAGGCTTCTCGGTGGAAATCAATAAGCAAGGCCCATGATGGAAAACATGTATATAAGGTTCCTAAAAAGGTTCTCCGCTACTTTCCAATAAAGAAATGTCTTCAACGCTTATTTCTATCATCTAAAATAGCTAGTCTAGTGAGATGGCATGATGAAGGCCGAAAAAAGGATGGTCTGCTTAGGCATCCTGCAGATTCTCTACTATGGCAAGACTTTGATAAGAAACATCCAGAATTTGCTAAAGATAGCCGAAATATCCGTTTAGCATTTGCCACTGATGGTTTCAATCCATTTAGGACCATGAATGTTACTTATAGTGTTTGGCCTGGTATTTGTATTCCCTACAACTTTCCACCTTCAATGTGCATGAAGAAATCAAATTTCATCCTCTCTTTGTTGATCCCTGGTCCAGAAGCTCCTGGAAGTGATATGGATGTCTATTATCAGCCACTAGTTGAAGATCTATTAGATTTGTTTACCAAGGGAGTTAGAACATACGATGCTTCGAAAGGGGAGTTTTTTCAGTTGAGGGCAGCAGTACTATTGACTATTACTGACTTCCCTGGTTTAGGCTATGTGTCCGGGTCTGTCACATCTGGTGAAGCTGGATGTCCTGATTGTCATAGCTACACATGTTCACTTAGGCTTGGGAATGGTAGCAAGACTTGTTATATGGGTCATCGCAGGTTCTTGCCTGAAAACCACCCATGCTAATAAGTTTGATGGTAAAACTGAATTTAGGGCAGCACCTACTCCACTTTCTGGGGAGCAGATTTTGGAGTGCACTAAAGACATTAATCATATTTTTGGTAAAGATCCTTCTAGAAAGAAACCAGCAAGCAAGAGACGTAAGGAAGGAGAGCCATTGGTCATACTGAAAAGGAGATGTATATGGTTTAAACTACCTTATTGGAAAGATTTGATGTTGCGACATAACTTTGACTTCATGCACATAGGAAAAAACGTGAGTGAAAGCTTAGTTAATACATTCCTAGGCACAGAAGGGAAATCCAAGGATAATTTGAATTCTCGTTTGGACCTTCAAGCTCTAGGTATTAGAAGTGATCTCCACCCTATTGAAGTGGATGGCCAACTTTATTTACCACCAGCTCCATACTCAATGAGTCCCGATGAGAAGAAATTATTCTGTCAAGTCCTGAAGGGGGTCAAGTTTCCTGATGGATACGCCTCTGATATACGTCAAAATATACATGTTAATGAGAGGAAGATATTTGGCCTTAAGAGTCACGAGAGCCACATTATTTTACAACACTTGCTTCCACTAGCTGTGAGAAAAATATTGCCTGAAACTGTGAGTGCTGCAGTGATCCGTATATGTAATTTTTTCAAGAAACTTTCCTCCCCTGTCATTCGAATAAGTGATATGGAAAATTTAGAGGTTGAAATAGCTAAAACATTGAGCCTTCTTGAGACTATATTCCTTCCTTCCTTCTTTGACATCATGGTCCACTTGATGGTTCATCTTCCTGCCCAAGCAAAGATAGCTGGACCAGTTCATTTTCGTAGTATGTGGCCTGTGGAGAGGTATCTGATGAGACTGAAGGGTTCTGTTCGTACAAAAAGTCACCCTGAGGGATCAATGATGGAGTGGTCTAATTTTACATAATGCCTTACACTTTGTTCACGCTACTTACATGATGGGACTCAAACCACACCTCAGTTTGGAGATGAAGAATGTACCACAACTCCTTTCTTTGGTACCATTGGTCGAGGATTGGCCGGAAAGTGTTTAGTGAGTATTGATCACAAGACATGGCTGCAAGCCCATAGATATGTTTTGTTCAACTATGACAGTATACAACCTTACTTGGAGTAAGTTATCTAGACCCATTGTCACACTTTTCATCACATGGTTGGTTTTCTTTGCATACTAAAGTGATAAACTGATGCACCTTGCAGCAAGCATGCTCAGTATCTATCATCAATTGGTCTTCGAAATAGACGAGACATCAATCGCATGCATCATGAATCCTTTCATGAGTGGTTTAGGCTGCATGTAAGTAGTAATAAAACCTAACACTAGTCAATTTGGATTTTGCATGTATATTAATTGTAATTTCAAAATCACAGGTGGAGGAATGGGAGAGGAAGCCCCTGATGAGATAAAAATTTTAGCTAAGGGGCCTGCAATGTTTGCACATAAGTATAGTAGTTATAACATAAATGGATTCAACTTTCACATAGTTTCTTATGATGAGGGTAGACCTATTCAAAGTAGTGGGGTTGCTCTAGTTGCTGAGTCCCCAAACTTTGAAAGTGGTAATAATGATAGCCTGTTAGTAGGAAGCAAGACATATTTTGGTATTATAACTGAAATTCTTGAACTGAACTATCACCACAAAGGAAATGTGGTGCTTTTCAAGTGTGATTGGGTCGACAACCGTGTGCGAAACAAATGGGTACAAACAGATCATTTTGGGATCACATCTGTGAATTTTAAGCATTTATTCAACACAGGTGAAAAGATATCCGATGAGCCTTTCATTTTAGCAACTCAAGTATACTATGTCCCTGAAGCAGTTGATACTGAGTGGGTTGCTGTTGTTCAGTCAGTCCAAAGAGATGTGTGTGACTTTGATAACTTGGAGGATGATCACATTGCTAATGATAATGGCCTAGTGTACCTGCCTAATATAAATGGCAATGTGACTGTGGATATTATTAATGGGGTTGTCCCATCTATTAGAATAGACATAGATGGTATTATTGTTGCTAAAAAGAATGATAGAAAAGGTTCTAGAAAGTAAGTTTTCTGTGTATATTGTTGCTACAGACTCACATATTGTGTTTATTGTTTTCCTCCGAGTATTGCTATGTTTTTTGTCCATTCATAGGAGGAAGCATGCCGACAACTAGGAGAACCAGTAAGGATGCCCCTGTCAATCCTTATGAGAAATGTCGAAATGAAACAATTGCAGCGAACAACAGGAAGCTTCAATCTCTAAATCTGCCTCCTATGCAGAACTTAGGACAAAATGGTCAATCTAGTAAAAGAACAAAGGTGATAGACAAAATCATTGCATATTGATAACTTTTATTTATAGTGTTATGTCCCTTTTTCTATAGAGAACACACCAATCAAATGATGCAGCAGCTGATTTGCCCAATCTGCGCCGGTCACAAAGACAGGCTGAAATTGCAAGTCAGCAGATTGAAGAAGAAGACCCTGAGTATCAACCAAATGGAGATGATTTAATCAATGATGAAGGTCTTGTATAGTGTTACATGCTGCATCACAAATATCGTTTCATGTTACATGTTTCTAATTTAAAATTGTTTACTACAGATCATCATACTACTTTAGATTATTGTGTTAAGGACTGATTTGGTGTGTTTTATTCATGAAACATAGGAAATCTATGACATTGATGAGGCGGCCAAAAACTGGGTTCTGATCACTGCTGCAAGGAAATGGAAGGAATTTAAGTCTACCTTGAAGGCAGATTTTTTTTAATGAAAATTTAACAAATGAGCAACTGCAGCGAAAACATGGTGATAGAGTTAAAGATGATGACTGGAAGTTTCTGATTAAGCACTGGACCTCTCCTGAATTTGAAGTGAGATAATTTTTATCTATGCATATTTGGACTTGTGTACTTCAATATATTTGCAAAATATAACTGTTTGTATCCTAGGCTCGAAGGGAAATATCGAAAGCTAATCGTGCCAAGTTGGGGATACATCATACCTCTGGAAGCAAGAGCTTTGCTGCTTATAGGCATGAAATGGTATAGAAGATGCATTGAATTTTAGTGCATTTATTTTGCTGCCGTTATAACATAGAATTGAAACAATTTCAGAGTGTACAGCTAGGGAGACCGGTTCGAAGAGATGAAGTCTATATTAGAACACATATAAGGAAAACTGGAGTTCCAACCCAACAAGCAGTGCCAATAATTGTAAGTTCTTTCATAATAGAATTGTAGTCAGTAGCTGAATTGATCTTTCATAACTGATTTGATATTTGCATAACATCCAACTTCCTTTTTGTTAGAACAAACTTAAATCAATTGCTGAAGCCCACCCAGAGTTGACAGAAAGATCAATTCAACAAGGTGATGTTCTTGCTGCTGCCTGTGGAGAAAAGGAGCCAAGAGGGCGTGTTCGGGCTTTGGGTCTAGGACCAACTCCCCAAGACATTGGTACCCCTGGTTTGAGGTGCTACAAGTCAACAAGGCTACAAATGGAAGTTCTAGCTCGTCACAAGGTTGAGAGTGACAAAGCCGCTCTTGAACGACGCATACAAGAATTGGAAGAGCAACTGCAGGAAAGAAGAAATTTGGAAATAAGCTCGCATAACTGTTCTAACTCACGGAGCCATGTGGTAAATGTCTTCTCCCGACTTAGAATTACTTCAGTCTTGATTATTGAATGTATGTTATACTGGATATTAATGTGACATGTTATGACTTCTCTTGTCTTGTTTATGTAGAGTCCAAGGTCTCAAGAACATGTTGATGAGGCACAAGCACATGATGGTCAAGCATTTGAAGATGAGGTTTTTCCAGATATTAATGATAACTCAGAACAATCTGATCAAGAAGATTATTTGCTTCTTCGTAGGCCTCCTGCTGCCCCATCTACACAGCATGGTAATTTCCTATCTACACAGCGTGCTGCTGCCTTATCTGCGCGTGCTTCTGCCCTACCTACACCTCATGCTCCTGCCCTATCTGATCAACATACTCCTGCCCTCTCTGAGCGTGCTGCTACCTTGTCTGCATTGCGTGGTCTTGCCTTATTTGTGCAGCCTGCTACTGCCCCGTCCACGCAACATGCTACTGACCTATCCGCGTAGCCTGCTAATGCCCCGTCCATGCAGCGTGCTGCTGGCCTATCCGCGCAACATGCTACTGACCTATCCGCGCAGCCTGCTAATGCCCCGTCCATGCAGCGTGCTGCTGGCCAGTTCGCGCAGCGTGCTGCTGGCCAGTTCGCGCAGCATCCTGCTGGCCTGTCCACGTCGACACATCGTGCTGGTGGCTTGTCCACGCAACCTGCTCCTGCGCCATCTTCGCAACGTGCTAGTGCCTCCTCTGTGCACAGTGTTGTGGGAGGATCAAAGAATCAACTTATGGACTGCAGCGCTACCAGTCCCATGAAGAATGCAGCCCTAACAAGGAAGAATAAAGACCCTCGTGTTTCACCTGATGATCTTGTAATTACTTCAATCTAATGGTGCTTTCAGTTCTAATAGTTCTATAAATGTGTTTATTTTTTGCTGACAAGTCCATAAACTATTTGTGTAGGTTGGAAAGGAGGTCACATTATATGCCATGTTGCGACCAGAAATTGTGGGTAAGGCGGTCGTTATTTCAACAAATCCAATCAATGTACTAGGAGGCCAAGCTCTAGGAAGGCTATTTTGTGAAGTTGTTGTGAAGGTTGTGATCAAAAGGGATACAATGCTACCTCGCCCTTATGGTGACATTGAGACTTTGGCTGATGCTAAGTCAATGTCAGTTCAGTGGCCATACAACAGGGTAATAGACTAGACAAGACTTTGTTTCTTTTATTCATATGTGGTAAGTTAATAAAGTGTCTAATTACTGATATTTCTTACAGTTGAAGGTTAGCATGACATCACATTCATCCCAGTCTACAGGTCTGTTTTTTTCCTCAACATGACATTCACCAAACTGCTATTTGTGAGACTAATATAAGTTTAATCTAGAGATATTTTTTAAAAAAACTGCTCATACTTGTGGTATGTTGGTCTTGTAGGAGGGGATGTCCAGAAAACGCACTGAAGCAGATGGAGATGTGACCTGATCATTTTGTGGTGACCTGATCATTTTGTGAGGTGGCAAAACATCGATGATCCATGTTGCTGTGTATGGGATGCCATACCATTTTGTAAAGTACTGTTTGCTCATGGATGTTGGTTCCTTTGTTGCATGATGTTAGATTATGAAAAGAACTCCAAGGACATGCCTGTTAGTTGTGTTCTCACATGAGCATGTTAGTTGTAGTATGCAATGCAGACTTGTTAGTTGTGCTGTAACGTGGGCATGTTAGTTGTGGTGTGTGCAAGGCAAACTTATGTCATTGTTGCGAACATCATTGTACCCATGGCTGTTAAATGTGCCATTTGTTTGGCATGAATGAAATACTCCTATGTTATGACTTATTCTATGTCTGACATTGAATGTGAGCTTCTATATATGTTTAAAATGTCAAACAGTGATGCATTTGATAAAGTAGGATTGAAAATATGTATTTGGCTCATGTGATCATGGCGTTTGATTATTAGTTGGTATAGTTCCTATTAGCCTTGGTACTTTGGACGGTATAACATATATATGCCATACGCACTTTGGTCGGTATTTGTTCATCGAATAATCAAACCATCGGTCGCTAAAAACATGTCGGTCGCTATAGCCTATACCGACACCATATTCAGCGTCAGCTGTTAAGTGTCGCCATAGATCTGTAGCGACCGATGGGACGTCTCTATATCGATATATAACGACCCATTGTGCAACGTTACTCTGGGGCTGTGGTGTAGTGTACCTTTCGGCTCTTCGCCGGGGAAGGTACAAGACCCCTCACAATCACCGGGAGATGGCCACGAACAATCACCAACTCATGCCAATCCTCCTCCGCTGCTCCAAGCTATCTAGGTGGGGGCAACCAGCAAGAGTAACAAGAAAACCGCAGCTAGAACGATCCCCAAGTGCCACTAGATGCAATCACTCAAGCAAATGCACTTGGAATCACTCCCAATCTCACAAAGATGAATAATCTATGAAGGAGATAAGTGGGAGGTGTTTGCTTAGGCTCACAAGGATGTCAAGTATGTTAGAATGCCAAGTAAGTGAGTCCTAAGCCGGCCAACACGTATTTATAGGCCCCTCAAACAAATAGAGTCGTTGGCTCTTTCACTGGGCAAAACACGGGGTCATCGGACGTTCTTTAGGGGGCACCAGACGCTCAAACCCCTACGTCTGGTGCTCTGGAAACAGCCACGTGTCGGAGTCTAACGGTAACCTGCAAAGCACCGGACGCTCCTAAGTTGGCACCGGACGCGTCCGGTGCACACCGGTCTTAAACGCAGAGAGGTTCGCAAAACGCGCAGGGCACCGAGCGCTGAGCACCAGACCGTCCGGTGCTCACCGGACTTAAACCCAGCGAGGAAAACAAACGGACCTCACCCTGGACACGTACCACCGGACGCACAAGCCTGCGTCCGGTGCGTGTCGTCCAGTGCCTTACCCTAGCTGGGCCAGGCACTGACTACACCGGACGCACAGACTCAGCGTCTGGTGCCTCAGTGGCCAGCGTCCGGTGAGTATTTCTCAGTGAGAAACACTCTCGTGGCTTCTCCAATTTTCCCACTCGTGCAATAGAAAATATGCACTTCATTTTCTCAAAAAGCGTCGAATCTCGCCTCGCAAGCTTGGCGGGAGGGAGAGAGGAACCCATCCTCTCTCTACCCTTCAGACTCCACCTCCTTCTCAAAGTGTGCCAACACCACAGTGTGTAAACCAACATGTGTACGTGTGTTAGCATTTTCACAATCATTTTCTTCGAAGGAGTTAAGTTAGCTCACTAGGTTCTAAATGCATGCACATGAACAATGACACCTAGTGGCACTTGATAACCGCTTAGCCAAAGAATTCCCCTCTTTATAGTACGGCTATCTATACTAAATGTGATCACACCCTCTATGGTGTCTTGATCATCAAAACCAAAACCCTAAGCAATACCTTTGCCTTGAACTCCATAGGGTTTTGTTTTTCTCTTTCTTCTTTTCCAAGTTGAGCAGTTGATCATTTTGTGGTCATCACCATCATCATTATGATCATCATTTGCTCCATCACTTGGCATGTACCAACCTCATTAAGTCCACACACACTTAGCATAGAGGTTAGTACTAGGTTTTCATCAATTATCTAAAACCAAACAAGGGCTTTCAATGGGCCCTGCCCAGCTCCTGTGCACGCAATCACCTACTTCCAATTATCTCCTATTAAATTCTTGTTGGGCCTCCTGTTCCTAGCACTCCTCTTGGGCCCATTACCGTCCTTGTCTTCTGGGTTTACAGTAGTCGTAGTACCCGTGTTAACATTCCCCCGGTCTTGAGAACCTGCTTGACCCCAAGCAGGAGCGCAAGGGAACGCTTGATGAATAGCTGTCAGGTTCTCCCAAGTTGCCATGTTAGCGGGCTAATCAGACCACTCAACCAGCACTTGCTCCACCTGGTCTGTACCATCAAGTATGATGCGACGCTACAAGATGGACAAGGGAATGCAAGGAAGCTCAATATTAGATGGAATTTTAGAAGTTACCATTGTTCCAGGAAGCACCGCTGGTTTGAGCTGGGAGACATGAAAAACTAGATGTATCGCACATGAAGCTGGCAGCGTCAATCGGTAAGCCACTGTACCAACGCGTGCTTCGACTTTGTATGGACCAAAGTATTTGAAAGCCAGTTTTTGATTGGATCTGGGAGCTAAGGTGGATTGCACGTATGGCTGCAATTTCACGAACACCGAATCCCCCACTTCAAATTGTCGTTCAGACCGTTTCTTATCTACCTAGCGCTTCATCCTCTCTTTTGCACGAGACAGATGCTGATGAACGAGCTCAGACATGACACGCCTTTCTTGGAGCCAAACGGCTAAATCCGGAATGAAGACTGAATCAGTAGCAGAAATACCAAAATGGTGTGGACTGTGGCCATAGAGAGCCTCAAATGGTGAACAACCCAAAGCAGAGTGGGGGGCAGTATTATACCAATACTCCGCCAGAGGCAGCCATGTTAGCCACTTTGAAGGACAGGCATTGGCGAAGCAGCGGAGAAATGTTTCCATAGACTGATTCAGACGTTCTGTCTGGCCATCACTCTATGGGTGGTAACTAGAGCTCATCCGAAGTTTGACATCAGCTAAGCGGAAGAGCTCACGCCAGAATGAACTCGTGAAAATTCGATCCTGGTCTGAGATGATAGCAGTAGGCAGCCCATGCAGACGGTAGATCTGATTCAACAACAATTGTGCTACCCCAGCAGCTGTAAATGGATGTGAAAGTGGTATAAAATGAGCATATTTTGTGAATGAATCAATGACCACGAAAATACAATTAGAAGCCCTTGGAACGGGGCAGCCCTTCAACAAAATCTAAAGAAATTACTTCCCAAGTAGAATTGGGCACTGGTAATGGTTGAAGTAAGCCTAGCAGACGTGCACGATCTGGCTTGGCTTGCTGGCATGTGAGACAAGAAGCAACAAAGTCACGAACATCTGCTTTCATTCCTTTCCAAGCAAAGAGTTGCTTCATGCGAGCATATGTAGCTGGAAAGCCAGAGTGGCCCCCTAAGGCACTAGAGTGGCAAGCTTGCAGCAATTTTTGATGCAGAAGAGGGTTGGCACCCACCCAGATGCGCTGATTGTATCGTAAAATACCATCCTTCAAGGAATACTAGGGTACGACAGAAGGATTGATTGCTAGCTTAGCGAGGAGATCAGTGGTAAAGGGATCAGCCACATAACCATCCACCAATTGTTGTATCCATTGAGGAGTGACTACTGACATTGCTGCACAAACAGAGTTGGGGTCATTTCACCGGGACAAGGCATCTGCGGCTCTGTTAGTACTGCCTCGCTTGTACACAATTCGTTATTGGAGACCCAATAACTTGGAGAACAATTTATGTTGCCAAGTAGTATGAAGCCGCTGCTCAGTGAGTTGGACTAGGCTCTGTTGATCACTGAAAATTGTAAACTCAGCTGATCGCAAATATTGGCGCCATTGTTGTACAGCTAATAACAATGCCATATATTCCTTTTCATAAGTGCTTAATCCCTTGGACTTAGGTCCCAACGCACGGCTGATATAAGCAAGAGGATGACCATCCTAAGTCAACACAGCACCAATACCAGAAGGACTCGCATCTGTTTCGATGCAAAATGGACACGAAAAATTGGGCAGAGCCAATACCGGAGCAGAAACTAGAGCTTATTTAAGAGCTTGAAAGGCCGCTTGATGTACCAAAGTCCAACGGTAGACTGTATTCTTGTGAAGTAGTTCGGTCAACTGTTTTGCAATCAAGGCGAAATGCCACACAAACTTACGATAATATCCCGCAAGGTCCAAAAATCCGTGGAGTTCACGGACGTTCGCCGGAGAGAGCCATGAAGAAACAGCAGAGCCCTTCTCAGGGTCGGTGGCAACACCAGCACTGCTAATGATATGGCCTAGATAACTAATCTGCCGTTGAGCAAAGGCACATTTTGAAAGTTTGAGCTTCCACTGATTGGTACGAAGCAAAGCGAAGACTTGTCGCAAATGATCTAGATGCTCTTCATAAGAACGGTTGTATATGAGGATATCATCAAAAATACCAAAACAAACTTCATCAGTAGCGGTGCTAGAGTGGAGTTCATAGCTTCTTGAAATGTTCCTGGCACCTCACTTAAGCCGAACGGCATGACCTTGAACTCATATTGCCCAAAATGTATTTGAAAAGCTCTTTTGAATTCTTCCCCCGGTTGCAAAAGAATTTGGTGGAATCTGTTAGAAAATTAGACATTTTAATGCTTGATTTAATCCAGAAAATTACACATAAAAGTGTGGTGACATATATATGCATGTATGCAATTTTATCACTACTCAGATTAGAATAAACATTGCAAATATTACTGAAACTACAGCAGACATACTGAAAATGAAAAACAATCGTTTAAGATTGTACCCCGATGAGGGACCAGTGCCGAAGGCACTGGCGGCTCCATTCACACTAGTCGACATAGTGTGTTGCTTGAAGTAGTGGACCTCAGTCGGTGCAGAAAGATGTTTGTAGTGCAGTCCCACGAACATCCACCTGGAAGAAGATGAAGACGAAGTAGTCGCAGTCCCGAACGTCCACCACGAAGAAGACGATCCCGATCCGCCACAGTGGAAGAAGACGATCTCGCCGGCGAGCAGTCGCGGAAGACGCTCCCCAAAAACCTGATTGCTCGCACACCCGAGCAGGTGTCTTGATGTAGGGCGTCGAGTTCTGGAGGCCTGCTGTCCCGATCTCTGTGCGCGCAGAGGTTCGGGACGGGGACGAACAAGAGCAACTCGACAGGAGAGGGGTGATTGTGTTGTGTCTCGCAGGGAAGGAAAGTGTGTCACGCGTATGGAATATATAGGCCCTAGGAGAAAACGTCTGATTAATGGCAATCAATCACAATTAATTGTCATTAACGAGTCAGTCAATTAGCAATTAATTGCCATTAATTGCACAACGGTCAGATCCCGTTAGACCCCGTTTTCCTCCCTTTCCTTATTCACCACGAGTGTGCCACGTCATGTCTCGTCTGGACCTCGTATGTCACGTCACGTCACGACTCGACCTCGACAAAGCAAGGCAAGGCAAGGCACGGCATGGCACAGCTCGGCTCGGCGGCGGTGGCAGCACGCGCGCGTTTGGCACCCTTTTCCCTTTCTCAACTTCTCCATAGGAGCTATCAAAGGCCACCTATTTAAGTTGAGTTAACACATGGTCAATCATCAATACAGTACTAAACCGTTTTCATTATACCATTTATTATGGGCCCTTGAATTAATCATCAAATATAATTATGGGCTAAAAGCCCATTTATATTCAACAGTCCCCACCTATTTCTAGAGCACATAAGAAAAGCTCTCAAATTTCCATGTCATTTCATATACCAATTGTTTCGATGGAGACTGTTAAGTTGAAGTTCCACCTAGAGTACAGACTACACTTAGTCACACCTTGAACAATAGACTATGGCTTGAATTGCAAGTTTTGTGTGATATAAGTTTCATCTAAACTCATAACTGATACCGGGTTGCATGAACATCCCCTCTGGATGAAGCATATAAGTCATACTTCTAGCCCATTCATGAGTATCTAGAGACCACCCAAATCTCACAGACTGTGACTAGCAGTCAAACTCATATAGGTGTATTCCTTTAAGATGTTCTGTAGGACAACATCTATCGCTTCACAAGCCGCTTTGGAATACATTAAGGTATATAACCAGCCTTCCTTACAGACTTAGGGAAGAAGTGCAATTGAGATGAGTTAAGTAAAGGGTATTTCCTCACAATCTACTTCTAGCTTGTTTCACCATTCTACTCCATGGGATCTCCGATCATATAGAATAGGTTGCCACCATGGTAGACCTTACGTGGGTCTCAAACCCATCTCACTCGATGCACTATCTATCACATTACGTGATAGTCCCTTTGTGAATTGATCTGCCAGATTCTTAGGCGTATGGACATAGTCCAACGCTATAACTCTAGAGTTTCTCAATTTTCTAACAGTCTTCAAACGCCGTTTGACATGCCTTGTGGACTTCATGTTGTCCTTAGAACTGTTGACTTTTGTGATCACCGTTTGATTGTCATAGTTCATGGAAATAGCCGGCACAGGTTTTTCAACCACCAGTAGATCCATGAGGAGTTCACGAAGCCACTCGGCCTTAGCGCCGGCGGTGTCTAATGCTGTGAGTTCTGCTTCCATGGTTGACTTCGTTAAGATAGTCTGCTTGCAAGACTTCCATGAAACAGCGCCACCTCCAAGCAGAAACACATATCCGCTTGTGGCCTTTAAAACATCAGCATCAGATATCCAATTGGCATCACAATAACCCTTTAATACCTTGGGGTATCCGATCTAGTGAATGTCATAGCTCACAGTACCTTCCAAATAGCGCATTACTCTCTCAAGAGCTTGCCAGTGAATATCTCTCGGATTTGACATAAACTGGCTAAGTTTGCTAACTGCAAACGAGATATGAGGCCTCGTGGCACTTGCAAAGTACATCAGTGAGCCTATAATTTGGGAGAATCTTAGTTGATCCCTTGCTATTCTTCGATTTTTCCTCAATAGCACACTAGGATCATACGGCGTAGGAGCAAATTGAAAGTCACTCTACCCAAAGCGACTTAAAATCTTTTCCACATAGTGGGATTGCACTAGTTTAATCCCACCATTGCCTTCTCTTAAAAGCTTAATGTTTAGAATAACATCAGCTTCTCCCAAATCTTTCATCTCAAAGTTATTAGACAAAAAGTCTTTAACTTCCTTGGTCACATCAACGCTTGTCCCAAGGATTAGTATGTCATCCATGTACAGACAAAGGATCACACCTTAACCCCCACCAAACCGATAGTACACACATTTGTCAGCTTCATTAACAGCAAAGCCGACAGAAGTTAAAGTTCTATCAAACTTCTCATGCCATTATTTTGGAGCTTGTTTTAGGCCATATAGGGATATTAGTAGCTTACACACCTTGACCTTTTGACCATTTGTTACAAATCCATCAGGCTGATCCATATAGATCTCTTCCTCTAACTCTCCATTTAGGAAAGTTGTCTTCACATCCATCTAATGAATGAGAAGACCATGAGAGGCAGCCAAGGATAGTAACACTCGAATTGTTGTCAAACGGGCAACTGGTGAATAAGTATCAAAGAAATCTTCCCCTTCTCTTTGGGTATAACCCTTAGCCATAAGCCTAGCCTTGTACCTCTCAATTGTACCATCAGGCCTAAGCTTTTTCTTGAACACCCATTTACACCCTATAGGTTTACACCCATAAGGCCATTCAACCACTTCCTATCGACGAAAGCTAGATGGCAATCTACCTTGGGGTATACCCACGGTAGTAGTTTATCGGCACACAGGTGCGCAAGCTACGAACTTGACGGTGACCCAAGACACAGATAAGGTTTTTATCTAGGTTCGACCACCGTGTGGGCGTAATACCTACGTCCTGCGTCTGATTGTATTGTTGTGGATTGCGTCGAGTTGAGATGATATGTCCTAGGGGGGTCCCTTGCCTCTCTTTATATAGTCCAGAAGGCAGGGTTACAGATCTAGAAACTAATCCTAGTCGGTTACAATTGCCATAGATAACACGATATCAATTCCTATTCTAACTGACTAGGATCTGGCTTGATCTCCACGTCTTGTTTCCTTGTATGAGACTCCGAGCAGTTGGATCAAGCCTCGAACTGTCTCGTGATGGGCCAAGCCTCCTGGCTCAAGTCTAGCCGTAAGGGTATAGGAGTTTATACCCCCACAGCTAGTCCCCGAGCTCCATGTATTATGATGCAACACGCCGTCTTGAGCTTCTTTGACTAGCAAGACTTGACATCTTTGATAACCAGGAAAGTCGCTCGAACAATTGTAACGATATTTTGACCAACCTTGAAAGCCAGTTGACCAACATCAACATCGAAGAAGCCGGTTGTTCAAAGAATGCATGGTGCTCTTGAGAAAAAACATTTCTTTCCTGATGAAGTGTGTCCACTTTACTTTTCTGCATAGTAAAGTCTGCCAAAAATAAGCAAGTTCACCGCAAGGTGAAGTGTGCCCACTTAGTCCCCGAGCCTGGTAGTAGGTGACGTAGGCACGTGGTGCCAGGGTCAAAATGAAAAAGTCCTCATAGAAAATCTGATATTGAGATGCATCGCCAGATGCATCGTACCGATGTAGTCCCCGAGCTTGCTGGAAGGCGAAGCATGAGCCTTGTAGCAAGGTCTAAAAAATTAAAATTATCCCTCAGTTGTATATGAGTCCAATTTATATGTAACTCAGAAGAGCAATCCCCAAACTGAGAAGAGCACGGTTGGGAACGTGAACGTGCTCGGTGGTCGGCACAGTCCCCGAGCACGTCATGCTCGACGATTGGTGCAGCCCCCAGATTTTCTAAAGATCGGACTAGTCAAATAGGCGAACTGGTCGACCATTCCCCGAGCATATGGTGATCGGTGCAGTCCCTAGTTTGTCGATTGGGCAAACTGGTCGACCAGTCCCCGAGCGTATCGTGCTCTATGGTCGGTACAGTCCCCAGTTCGTTGATTGGGCAAACTGGTCGACCAGTCCCCGAGCCCATCGTGCTCGGTGGTCGGTACATTCCCTGGTTTGTCGATTGGGCGAACTGGCCGACCAGTCCCCAAGCCCATCGTGCTCGTTAGTCGGTACAATCCCCGAGCATATCATGTTCGTCTGGCCAAAGATTGTGCTTATCTTTTAAAAAAATCGTATCGCCGTATTAATGTTCGATGTGACAGAGCGTCCTGCCATATTGTCAGTCTGTTGCATAAAAAGGGGCACCTGCTAACTGTGCAGCTGCTCTTTGCGCGGACCAAGAAAAGGAAACCAACAATCATTCAGAAAGGCTGCCAAATGAACTGCGATAATTCTTGAAAATTGAAACGCCACAACTACCGCAAGATCCGCCCACTTCCCCAAAATGCGGGAAGTGGAAAAGGTGGTTTTGCTGTTATAAAGGTCTTGATGTTATGTCCATATTTTTACCCAGCAGTTGCATAGCAGCCTCCTGCCTTTGCCACTACTGCCTCCTGCCTTCGCCATCCTCACCATCCTCAACACCCAGTTCAAAGCTCTTCCTGCTACGACAATGGTGAAGAGCGATTCAAAGAAGAGGGCCCAGATGATGGCCAAAGAGTGGAAAAAGTCTCGGAGCAACACGAGGTCCCTCAACGACCTCGTCGGAATGGGACTCCTGCACAACCACGAGCTCGGCGGCTGGAGGGCACCAGAGGGAGAGAGTTACCCCGAGCCCTGCGCCGGTGAGATCATAGTCTTTGAGGATTACTTCAAAAGGGGGTTTAGGGTTCCCATTCATCCTTTTCTTCAAGGTCTTCTCCTTTACTATGAGATCGGGATTTGCAATCTGCACCCAAACTCTATTCCAGACGAGTGGTGCCTTGCCCGACGAGTGGTCGGGAATTTCCTCGCCCGACGAGTGATGCCTTGCCAGAGGAGAGTGCACTCGGTGTACGAGTACGTGGGAAGCCAAGACCTGACCAGGATGCACCGGGACAGCTTGGAAAAATCAGAGATCCAGCGGTTGATGAACGAGTTATTCAACCTAGCTGACAACAACTTCGTTCGAAGTGATGATTGTTGACACTTGCTAACACCACTTGAATACTAGGTTGTCATCCCCAGCATGGCACTAGAGTGTACTATGGTATTTATACGCACACAGATAATCCGCAAGCGCACGGATACCGTTGAAGCTTTTACCCGGTTAAAGGTTTTATCGTATCCACAGGGAAACGGGAGAACTGATCTACGCTCTAACTTAACCAAGATAGATAGATAGGTATAAATAGGAAAGATAGTAGAATTGAATAAGAACAATATTAAAGGTAAGATAACAATGGGTAATAATATGGGAATAGAGAGTAGAGCAATTCTAGTATATGGGCGATGGTAGCAGAATAGAGAGGATAACTATGGTTTCTCTACTTCAAAGGGGTATGTCTATGTCTGGGACGAACCACGTGATAAGAGTACACCACAAAGGATGCTTATCCATAGGCCGATAAACCCTACCCGTCCTGCTAACGAGAGGTGGACTACAAGGGACCAACGTAACTGTCACCTACGCGGCCTACCACACGATCCAGCTAGTCAGGGGATATCCACAAGTAATCTAGGTCTAAGCACCACGCTTACACCTATACTACAACTCTAACCTATAGGGTCCTATAGATTAGAAGTACTCAAAAGAGTTGTGAACCAGAACATACATGATTAGTAATTGCATAATGAATTAGAAGTAGATTACCAGAGTCATCCCATGAGCAAGCTTGATTAGAGCTTGATCATGGCGAAGTACAACCGGAGGAAGAACCGACAGGCCGGCCTCTCCTCTAATCCTCCTTCGCTCTCCATCTCGCTACTATCAAGATCTACTCTAGTTTAGAGAAGAGAGGAGAGCTCTCATCTCTAAACCCTAGCTTTTGCTCTGTCTATGAATAATGAATAATGATCAAGGGGTGCCTCCTCCAGGGGCCAGGGGGTCTGGTTTTATAGTCCCCTCAAGTGAACCTGGGCCGTCGGATCAAACCGACATTGATTGAACGGTTATTCCTGATCCTTTAGGTCGGTGGAGCATAATTCGCGAGATTGAGCGTGATTGGCCGAAAAAGGTGGGCGTGCGTCCTAAGGACTTGGGCGGGCGCCCTGTCCCTGACTCCGTTCGGTCTCCGCTTCCTTCCCGTGGCTTCTGGAGTCTTCTAGATGTAAGATAATTGCGCAGCACGTTAATATCTCTATGTAATCCCGACGTGTGGGCCTTTCTTCCGTATTTCCTGATAACCCCCTGCAGAAATAGACAAACACCAAAACTCGTGGAATTCTGTCAGATAAAACCCTAAGTCTAGATGTTGATTTCATTTGGATCCTTTTCTTTGTTTATTTGATAATTAAATTTGATACTTAAGGACCGTCAACAAACTCCCCCAAGCTTACCTCTTGCTCGTCCCTAAGCAAGGATAGACTCAGCTATGGATCATAAGTTGTTGCAATATCTTTAAAAATTGACGGTACACATGCTTTTAAATAAGTTCTCATCTCTGAGTTAGAGTAAACTGTCAAGAACTAAAACTTACTTACTTTACCTTTCACCATGGGACTTGTAACCGTCACTTCTGTCTTGAGTAGTTAAAAGATAGAACAGTCTAGCCAAGTGTCATGTCTCTTATTCTTGATCAGCTATAGCTCTGGAGTTTTTGCAGATTTTCAAATAAAACTCAGAGATTCCTTTGTATGACTCTCTCATATCTCTCTTTTGTGGTATTTCTGGATCCTTACCAAGGCAGTGATGGTATATGCCTTCTCTCAAAATATGTGGTATTTGTGGTATAAGGCATAGTGACATTGCCTTCTCTCTCACCCTACTCTAATAAGGCTTTAATATCTGGAGCTCATAGGTGGGAGATAAAGTATACATACTTACAAGACATTTATTGTATAGTCAAACCATGGATCCAAAGAAACAAATCAATAAGCCAAATCAAGATGTGCATGTGTGGCGAATGAATGGTGTATAGTGATGATGGTGATAACAATGGTGAAAGTCTAATTCTACTTTTGCTCTTATGAGGGGATACATACCTTCCTTGCTTTTTGAAACTTTATGAGGAGAATGAGATGCTCTTCTTTTTCTTTCCTCTCAGGTGGGTATCTTGTACCCCTAATTCTACTGTCGGACACTTGTCCATTTTTACCTCTCGTCTCACTTTTTCTTTCTTTCGAGGTTCCGGGCACTTGCCCCTTTTTATTTCCTCGTTTATTTTTTTATTTTCTTCTTTTTTTCAGAGCACTCATCTCTTGAGATAATATAGCAAGTGGTAGTAGCAAGATAACTTGAGCATTTATTTCACAAGGGAAAACAGAAATATTTTTGGCTATTCTCTCCCGGATTAGGAGTAGAATATTTTTAGATGGTTCTGGAGATGGACATGGATGGATATATGTGGATGCTACTTCCGGAGTAGAAGTAGCATATATGAGTGAACGTGCAAGTGAATCTTGATTTAACCACATGACAAGCTCCTAAGAGTCTACACAGCTTGACCACACTCAATGCTCATAAGCAGTAAATAGTAAATGTGTGGCTCAAAGTCTAGCAAGCATGTATATATGGCTGTGGTAGGAATTTAAACTCTCATCATACAGGAACTCATCATGCAATATTTTAAAGATTTTTCAAAGATAAAATTCTCCAGAATTCTAGCATCTCTAGGAACAGATAAACAGCAGCTCAACCTTCCCATATCATATCCGTTAACAACTTAGATTTCAGATCAAGTTTTCATCCCACAAGTTTAGATCTAGAGCAAGCTTTAAATTATAACAGTTATGTCTAAACTTGAGAGAGAACTTCAAATTTGCAAATTAGGCAGAGCAACTATTCATCATATCCATGCTAGAGTTTTATTATTAAGATTCAGATTAGCATAGCCACTTTATTTATTTATTAAACACACTAAGCAAAAGATATATATATAAGCACAAAATCTTTATTTGGGTTTTCATAGTTTATGTATTTTAATATTCTAATATAATATAAGTATAAAGATAGGTAGAAATACTTAGCGAGATAAATGGGGGTGCTCTCCCCCAAGCTAAATTTTGACGTAATTTCTCTTGATGTAGCTAGCAGGTGGCAGAGGTGTATTTGAAAGTTAGCAGCATTCGGACAGCGATTAGAATGTCCTCCGTCTGCTAGTCTTCTTGATTCTTAAATTCTGTGGAGCTCAAATAGACAACAAAGCTTGTGGAACTAATTAAGTGTTAGCATAAATATCTAGCCTTCATCACGTTGAGCTTCCTCAGTAAATATTACTCCCTGTTTTTATATTTTTATTTTATAAAGTAGAAAAGAAATATTTATTTTATTTTTGTGCCACCACAGTGAAGGTACCTATGGGTTTTATGCCACTCGTATACTCACATGGGGCTTAGTATTTTTTAACATTTTTATTTTCTTTTCAAGATAGCATGATTAACTAATAATCTATTTAAGGAAAGTAAATAATTAAAGGGAAAAGGGAATGCAGAAAGGATAAATATGGATAACTACCGATCTTACCTTTCGGCGAGGGTTCAATGTTTTAAGTCTTCTTGACAAGACTTCTCAACGTGTTCATTCTTCAGGTGCGTCATTTGATTCAGGTGCGGACCTTGACGTCTGCACTTTTTAATACGGTGTCACCCATGTTCTTCGTTTGCCCAGCAGTTCGAAGTGCGGTGTTACCAGTATCTTGCTCAGTGTGTTTGTGCTCGTAGTGTACCTGCTCATAGAGACAAGGCAGAGATCAAGTGCATGGGCCCTGTTGGTGGGAAAACACCAACAGAACCAAAAGTGTATTTGTTCTTCTCTAACCTTAAGCATGGTGAGCAAGACAAAGTTGATGAATAATAAGTTCATGAATGTAGCACTTATAACATTTGTCAGATCAGATCGCTTCAACCTTATGGAAAGATAATCTGTATATATCTTTTTCTTTATATCTCTCAATGATTGAATGTGTAACATTTTAGCTCATATGATTAGGAGTGTGGGATCATGGATGTAGTACTAGGGACAAAGATTAAAGGACTAAACATGTTGAATCAGTTGGGTTGGTTAATCTAGAGTTGTAAATCATACATGTTTGTCTCTTTTATTTATGTGAACGCCAGAACCAAGGAGAAGCTTATAAAAGTGATAGTCAAGTACCTTAAGATGTTACCTTGCTTGAAAAGTGATGGTACAGTATCACCTTGTGGAAGCTTTCCTTTCTTAGCGGTTGTGCATCGTGTTTGTGGCACCCTCCATGGATCATCTCTCTATGATGAATGAGCTATGTCCTTCTTGTGCAAATTGTTAAACTTCATGTGTCACTCTCTTCGTCTCTGATGTGAGTTTATCTCAGGACTTCCCAAATCGATATTGAAAGTTTTTCTGCAGGGGTTAGTCCGACAAAATATACCAATATCTACTCAAGCAGTTTTTTTTAGTTCAATAACCAAACTAGACTCCATGTCTAATCAGATTAAGGAAGGCTATTCAACCTAAGCACCATGCTTAATTTAAAAGCCAATGGAAGTATGGCGAGTACTTCCAAACCAACACTTGCTAGTAAATAGACAAAGGTAGCATGACAGCATTTATAGAGATCTACTCAAGTAGAGATGAAGTAGTGTGATTAGTATTTAACAAATTGAGCATGTCTCAAAGGTAGGGACAACCAGCATAGCAACATGGCAAAGGATGTTTTTATGTAAAGTACTCCCCCAAGCTTGAATTTTTGCAAAATTCAAGTTTGGATGAATTTAATTCAATGTTGTATGATGATTGGTTGGACATACCTTGTGCTTGTCATTCATCCGATCTTCTTGCTCCAATCCTGGAAAGGTTAGTGACAAGAATACCCGAAGGAATATTTTTTTACAATTATCCTTATATGCTCAATACATAAGGTAATGTTGCAAATAATTAAAGGCTCATGTTACGATCTGATCAATGCTTATTTTAAGACACTAAGCTTGTCCTTGGGAAACCATCAGTTTATGTCGGCGAGATCTGCTATATTTATTATAGACATATGCATCGACAACCACCCTTTTAAAGTTTTTATAAATAGAAAGGAAGAGGGGGTTGGAGATCTCAAGTGTGGTGATGTCGGAGAGACCAATAGATTGGGAAGATGTTGCATATGAGCATGGAGTAAACGAAGTGGCTATGAAATAAATTCCATGCTCATTAATGTTATCTTCGTCTCCAATCTGAATGTTCGGAGTTTCTCCTGGATTGGTCTCACCTATGTCCTCTTCTATAGTTGGAGGAATCTCATCTTCAAAGGGAGTCAAGAACTCACCATTTGAAATTGAGTCAAAGTCAGAATCCATTATGGCTTCTTCCTTATCCATCCATTCTACACATTCTAGCCATTTGGAACTTGTGATCAAAATAGGGGAGGTGTTAGAATTTTCTATATGGCTTAGCTCTCCTTCTATGGCATTACTTGACATGCCATCCCTATGGTCTTCATGACTCCTATGGTTTGGTCGTCTTGGTGAATTGCTAGGATCATCATGAGACTGAAAAGAAGAGGGATAAGAGGGATCTCTAAGGTTAAGGATGGATTTAGAACTTGTGAACATGGAAGGGGAGTAGATAGAATTGTCTATATGGCTTAGCTCTCCTTCACTTGATATGTCATCCTCGACTTCTTCATGATAGGAACCAGGACATTCTCTAAGAGAAACATTATTGCAAGGATTTGAATTATCCCTGCTTGAAGGTCTCTTATAGAACCAGAAGTCTAAACCATCAGCATCTAAAAGATTTAAGGTCAGAATTCCTTCCTCCCTTGGAGAATTTTGGGGTATTGATGGTTTAGGATCGATAGCTAAAGTTTGGGATTGAAGTGGTTGTGATCTGGCTATCGAAACTTCTTCTTCTTGTCTAGGAACTGGTTCTTTCTCTTTCTCAGGGATATAAAAGCTAGGAGACTTTCCGCTCATTAAATCAATCAAATTCCAAGCTTCTCTAGCGGATAGGTGGTGGAAAGATCCTCCAGAGGCCGCATGAAGGGTTTGCTTATCTTCCCTACTAAGGCCCTCAAAAAAGTGGATTAGAAGAACTTCTTCTGGAATAGAAAGCTTTGGGCCAGTGAGAGTAAGGTTAATAAAGCGGTCACATGATTTGCCAAGAGATTCTTCTTCTAGTTGTCTAAAAGAAAGAATCTCACGCCGAAGTTCCACCACTTTGGAGATTGGAAAATATTTAGAAAGAAAACTACTATATAACTCCTTCCAATCTCCATGAACACTCCCTACTTTGAGTTTATACCAATGTCTAGCTTTTCTCGTTAAAGAGAACGGAAAGAGCTTCCATTTAAGGGTCTCATCGGACATGCCTTCTATGCGAAGGAGGTCACAGACTCGATAAAACTCTCTTAGGTGTGTGTATGGGTTTTCCTCACCTTCTCCTGAGAAAGGTTGCTTTTGAATAAATTCTATGTATTCGAGGTCTATCTCAAAACTAGATGCTATGATAGGCTTTGAAGATTTTGGTGGTTCGAGATGTGTGCCCATAGGTCTATGAAATTCATTGATAGACATGTTTGAATTCATGATAGACCAGAGATCAAGGATTAGATAAGAAGAAAGAATAGCAGAGATGAGGCAAAGGATAAAAGAAAAATATTTTTTTATTTATTTTTTTTTATAAAATGATTAAACTAGTTCGTAGTCAACTCAGCAACCGTTTCCCCAGCAACGGCGCCAAAAATGCTTGTTGACACATGCTAACACCACTTGAATACTAGGTTGTCATCCCCAGCATGGCACTAGAGTGTACTATGGTATTTATACGCACACAGATAATCCGCAAACGCACGGATACCGTTGAAGCTTTTACCCGGTTAAAGGTTTTATCGTATCCACAGGGAAACGGGAGAACTGATCTACGCTCTAACTTAACCAAGATAGATAGATAGGTATAAATAGGAAAGGTAGTAGAATTGAATAAGAACAATATTAAAGGTAAGATAACAATGGGTAATAATATGGGAATAGAGAGTAGAGCAATTCTAGTATATGGGCGATGGTAGCAGAATAGAGAGGATAACTATGGTTTCTCTACTTCAAAGGGGTATGTCTATGTCTGGGACGAACCACGTGATAAGAGTACACCACAAAGGATGCTTATCCATAGGCCGATAAACCCTACCCGTCCTGCTAACGAGAGGTGGACTACAAGGGACCAACGTAACTGTCACCTACGCGGCCTTCCACACGATCCAGCTAGTCAGGGGATATCCACAAGTAATCTAGGTCTAAGCACCACGCTTACACCTATACTACAACTCTAACCTATAGGGTCCTATAGATTAGAAGTACTCAAAAGAGTTGTGAACCAGAACATACATGATTAGTAATTGCATAATGAATTAGAAGTAGATTACCAGAGTCATCCCATGAGCAAGCTTGATTAGAGCTTGATCATGGCGAAGTACAACCGGAGGAAGAACCGACAGGCCGGCCTCTCCTCTAATCCTCCTTCGCTCTCCATCTCGCTACTATCAAGATCTACTCTAGTTTAGAGAAGAGAGGAGAGCTCTCATCTCTAAACCCTAGCTTTTGCTCTGTCTATGAATAATGAATAATGATCAAGGGGTGCCTCCTCCAGGGGCCAGGGGGTCTGGTTTTATAGTCCCCTCAAGTGAACCTGGGCCGTCGGATCAAACCGACATTGATTGAACGGTTATTCTTGATCATTTAGGTCGGTGGAGCATAATCCACGAGATTGAGCGTGATTGGCCGAAAAAGGTGGGCGGGCGCCCTGTCCCTGACTCCGTTCGGTCTCCGCTTCCTTCCCGTGGCTTCTGGAGTCTTCTAGATGTAAGATAATTGCGCAGCACGTTAATATCTCTATGTAATCCCGACGTGTGGGCCTTTCTTCCGTATTTCCTGATAACCCCCTGCAGAAATAGACAAACACCAAAACTCGTGGAATTCTGTCAGATAAAACCCTAAGTCTAGATGTTGATTTCATTTGGATCCTTTTCTTTGTTTATTTGATAATTAAATTTGATACTTAAGGACCGTCAACAATGATCGGATGCATGCCTTCAAGCTAGGCCGACCAGCTCCTAAGGTAAATGAATACCTTGGTTTATTTGTATTGCTATTTGAATACTGTAGCCTTTTGACTGAATGACTTGTTGCCTTTGTATCGCAGATAGGAGATATTGACCGGTGCTCGGTGTATGTGTCACTGGCACCCGGTATGGACCATCCTGCTGGGGTGGACCCGCCGGCAGACAATGCTGTTCGGTGTCTCCAATACACCAGCAGCGACGAGGACCAGAGCCGTCCAGCACCGACCATGGATGACAGGGTGGCTAGGAAAAGGCCAATGGTTGTGGAGCCATCCCCCACGGAAGCAATTCTAGCGGGGATGGCTGCAGACCCTTCGATGGGCCAAGGATCGACCAGCCATGCCCCCAAGCGTCGCCGGCTTGTGAGGATTGTCGACGACGACAACGAAGAGGACGAGACGGCCCCGTCCTTGGTCCGGAGACCACACGGCCGCCCTAACGTCGCGCCGATCGACGCTGGTTGGGTGACCAGGGACCCGCCTGCCGCGCACGTCGAGCCGGTACATCCTAGAGGAATAGAAGCGGCAGCGGTGGCCGGACGAACCAGGAGAAGGTTCTTCACGGCGGCGCACCAGAGCTCCGACCTGTAAGTTATAAATAGTGTCACTGCGCTCTCTTTATTTTTTTACGAAGTTTGATGTTGGTATGGTAATTGGCATTATCTCTTCTTTGTTAGTGCGGCCTCGGATGTTGATCCGGGCAACGTTGCCGGCCAGAGAACAGCCGAACCGGCAGTTGCCGATGAAAATGCCGCCGAGCAGACCGCCCGCGAGCAGCCCGTGGAGTAGCCTGCGGTTGTGACCGTGGCAAAGACCGCCGAGGAGGACCCGGCTCAAGATAAGGCCGGGGCGAGTACCCCGACAAGGGGTGATGAGACTCCCCCGAGCAGCGTTGCAGAGGAGGGAGACAAGGTCCCGACCCCCCTCCATCTGAAGAAGAGAGGGCCCCAACTCCAGCCCCAGCGGAGGCTTCCACGCCAGAAGGCTCCCCTAGCCGGGGTAAGGGTCCTCTGATACCCGTTACCGTGGCTGGGGGTAGCGTGGAGGACTAGGGGGCCCAGGCGGCCTCCGATGATGAAGTGGAGGAAATCCAAGGGCGCCCCCACGATGGTCGCCAACATGTTTATGTGTGGCGCCAGCTTGGGGACCACTGGGCCGGCCACAAGGAGATTGCCGAGACCGAGGAGGCCCAGAGGGTAGAGCGCGCTGCTAAGTGGCTTGTTGATGAAGTTAAGGTGAGTGGTCTTATGTTCTGCTGGAGTATGTATATACTGTTGCTTGTTCACTGTGTAATATGTATATTTCTTGCAGGGTGCAATGAAAACGGCGAAGTACCGAAAAATGAGCTTCGACCAAATCGAAGGTGTGGTCGCCTAGAACAAGGCCTTGACTGCAAAGGTGGACCACCTTCGGTTGGAGGCCGAAAGGGAGGCGGCCGAGAAGGCGGTTCAAGAGGAGCGTTTGCTGGACCTGAATCGGCGACTAGCCGACAAGGACCATGCGAAAAGGGGTAAGTTAAGTGGTCCGAGCAGTTGCAATTAACCACGTGGTCGGTTTTGATGACAAACAATTGTTGCCTCAGGTCTGGAGGAGGAGATCGAGCGTCTCCGAAAAGAGATGGACCAGCTCGACCAGGAGCGTGCCAGTGTGATGGAGACCGACTGCAGGGTTGGCGAGGAACTGAAGAACAAGAATCGGGAGTTGGCTGGTAAGAGCTGTTTCGTCCTTTTCGACCACGTAGTTCTCTCTTCTTTTTATACTGCCGTAGCATGTTGCTGACTATTTGCTTGGTTTTGTCGTAGTGCTTAAAGTCAACACTAAGAAGCACCTCGATGAGTTGGTCAAGGAACGGTACTCCTGGAAGACGAACTGCATCAAGCTCTGGAAAGGAGTTGCCCCAGTACTTGACTTGATCAGTCCCGAGCTCCCTAAGGACCAGCCCCGCGCGCCGAAACTGACCCCGGTCGAAAAGGTGCAGCAAGCGTGGGGCTGGCTTCAGCAATTCGTCAAGGATGCCGGGGAGTTTGCCGAAGCACACGTCCTCAGCATGGTACGCGCTCACTACCCTTTGGTCGATCTGTCCTGGCTAGAGAGGAGGTATCTGAAAGAGGTTGGTCTGAAGGAGGCAGATGACCTTCGCATCAGTCTGCTCGACCTATCGTCGATAGTGATCGGCGATATAAACCTCTGTGGGACGTCAACCCCCCCCCCCCCGATCAGCTGGGATCAGACAGGTCGGATAGGGAGTTGTCGGGGGCGTCGATTGCGGGAGATGGGCGGTCGACGCCTGTGGTCTCGACCAGCCAGGCGCCGGTGGCCCCGACCCCTTCGGCGGGACAAGATAACCGTGCGGGTGATCAGCCTGAGCAGTAGGTTTATAGAGTAGTCTGTAGGAGTAGACTAGAAGCCGCCCAGAGGGGTGTTTATTGTAAACTTTGTATATAAAGTTTGTAATAAATTTTGAGAACCATGGTTTTGAGCGCTGTGAATAAATTTGCTTGAGTGATGTATCACTGAATCATGTTGATTGCCCTTGAGGAGTTTGTCGAGGAAAGTTATTGTAGCACTTGTCGAGTATTCTGCATATGTAAAAGTATATGGCAAAAAAGGCAAACTTTATTATTATTCATCAAAAAAGATTTACAAGCAAAATGTACTGAAACTTAGGGATAGAAGCGTCGTAGTTTGTCTATGTGCCAGGAGTTGGGCAAGCGTGTTCCATCTGGGTACGCCAGTCTATAAGATGTAGGGCGTGTAACTTCGACGACCACAAAAGGTCCCACCTAGGGTGTAGATAACTTGTGCATTCCCTCCTGGCTTGTTTTCCATTTGAGTACCAGATCACCGACCACGAAGGAGCGGTCTTTGACGTTCTTATTGTGGTATCGCCTAATGGCCTCGAGATACTTTGCTGTTCGAAGGCAGGAAGTCAAGTGTCTCTCTTCTGTGCAGTTGATTTCGAGTTCTCTAGCGAGTTCTGCTGAAGACTGGTCGAAATGTTCGACTCTTGGAGATCCAAAGGCTACGTTCGAGGGGAGCACTGCCTCGACTAGGCTGTGTTCGAAGACCCCAGACCACGGCTGGTAACTCTTTCATCCACCACCCTGGTGCCCTATCATTTTCCATGTACAACCTTTTCTTTAGAGCATCAATAATCATTCCATTTGCTCACTCGACTTGATCGTTGGCTCGCGGATGGGCTACCGACACGTAGTTTATGACTATGCCTCTGTCATCACAGAAGTCCCAGAATATAGTGCCGGTGAACTGAGTGCCTAGGTCGGTGATTATGCTGTTGGGAACCCTAAATCTATGTATGATTTGATTGAGGAATTCCACAGCCTTCTCGGAAGTCGCTTTGACTAGTGGCATGTACTCGATCCACTTCGAGAACTTGTCGATTAGCACGAACACGAATTTGAAATTGTCAGGAGCCGGTTTGAATGGCCCGATCATGTCAAGACCCCAACAGGCAAATGGCCAAGACGACGGAATCATCTGGATCTCATGAGCAGGTACGTGGGTCCGCTTGGTGAAGAACTGGCATCCTTCGCAATGTCAGACCAGTTTCTCGGCGTCGGCGATTGCGGTTGGCCAGTAAAAACCTGCTCGGAAAGCCTTCCCGACCAGTGTTCTAGAGGCGGCGTGGTTGCCACAGGATCCAACATGTATGTCATCCAATAACTTGATGCCATCGTCTTGGGATATGCATTTCAACAAGACTTCTGAGTTTGCGTTCTTACGCATAAGTCTACCATCGACCAGTATGTAATTTTTAGAGCACCGGATAAGTCGCTCGTTCTCCGTTTTGTCTTGAAATCTCGAACCATCCGAGAGATACTTGACGAAAGGAGTGCGCCAGTCATGGCCGCCGGTTGTCAGAGTGGCGTCCCCTACGAGCAGTGTCTCATTGGGTGGCTTGTTGACCAGGTCCGTCCCGACGCTTGGCGTGTGAATGTCCTGAACAAAAACACCTTGTGGAATCTGTGCTCGGGACGATCCTATCTTTGACAGCGCATCTGCTGCTTGATTCCTGTCCCGGACCACGTGGATGTACTCTATGCCGTAAAAATTTGATTCCCACCTCCAGATTTCTTTACAGTAGAGGTTTGACTCCCAGTTCGACAGCCAATCGGATGTCATGCAAGCATGCTTCGTACTCGGCGACGTTGTTGGATGCTGGGAAGAGGATCCTAAGGACGTAGCGAAGTTTGTCCTTGTTTGGTGAAATAAAAAGTATTCCGACACTGGCTCCATTGATGTTTAAGGACCCGTCGAAGAACATTGACCAGCGATCCAAGACAACTGGAGAGGGTGGTTCGTTGAGATCCGTCCATTCCACGATGAAGTCGACTAGGGCTTGAGACTTCACGGTAGTGTGACTCTGAAAATCCAAAAAAAATGGGCATAACTCCATTGCCCATTTTACAGTTCTTCTGTTGGCGTCCTTGTTGCACAAAATGTCCCCCAACGGAAAACTGGTAGTAACTAAAACCTGATGGCCGTCGAAATAGTGCTTCAGCTTTCTTGAGGTGATTAAGATGGCGTAGATTAGCTTTTGTATCTGGGGATACCTAGTCTTGGATTTGTTTAGGACTTCGCTTATGAAGTATACTGGCCTCTGGACTTTGTAGACGTGGCCTGGTTCGTCCCGCTCGACCACGAGCACCGTGGAAATGACCCGATCAGTTGCTGCTATATAAAGGAGCAGGTCCTCGTTGGGTTGAGGTGCGGTGAGGACGGGTGGTGAGGTGAGGAAAGTTTTGAGCTAGGTGAACGCAGCGTTGGCCTCTTCTGTCCAGGAGAATTTTTCCGATGCTTTTAGAAGTCTGAAGAAGAGAAGCCCTTTTTCCCCCTAGCCTAGAGATAAACCGGCTGAGAGCATCCATGCACCCCGTGAGCTTTTGAATATCTTTGACATTCCAGGGTGGTCACATATCGAGCACCGCCTTGACTTTTGAGGGGTTCGGCCGTATGTCATCGCGGCTGACGACGTTACCGAGCAGTAGACTAGAGGGAACCCCGAAGATGCACTTTTTGGGGTTAAGCTTCCACTTGTATTTATTTAATGCTTTAAAAGTGCGGTCTAAGTTGTCAATCAGGGTGCTCGCATCCCTAGTTTTGACGACAACGTCGTCGACGTAAGCCTCGATGAGGTCATCACGTATCTCGTCATGGAGGCATTGCTGAATAGCGCGTTGATAGGTGGCTCCGGCGTTTTTGAGTCCGAAGGACATGGTGGTATAGCAATACGCACCGAAAGGAGAGATGAAGGAAGTTTTAATTTGGTCGCCTTCCTTTAGCGAGATTTGATGGTAACCAGAGTAACAGTCGAGAAAAGAGAGTAGTTTGCATCCAGCTGTTGAATCGACCACCTCGTCGATACAAGGGAGACCAAAAGGATCTTTAGGACATTGTTTATTGAGATCAGTGTAATCAACGCACATTCTCCATTCATTATTCTTTTTTCTTACAAGGACTGGATTGGCGAGCCAATCGGGGTGATACACTTCTTTAATAAATCCGCTGCTAAAAGTCGTGTGATCTCTGTCCTAATAGCCTCCTTTTTGTCACGAGCGAACCGTCGTAGCTTCTGCTTGATAGGTCTTGCGGTCTTTGAGACGTTTAAGGAGTGCTCGATCAGGCTTTGTGGGACGCCGGGCATGTGAGCGGGTCCATGCGAAAACGCTTATGTTGTCCTTTAGAAACCTGGCGAGCGCGTCTTCCTATTTGGCGTCCAGGTTGGCCCCGATAAGAGCCGTCTTCTCTCGGCTGCCGTCGACCAGTTGTACTTCCTTGTGCTCTTTGGACTTGGAGCTTTTTCTTGGAGTCTCCTGCTCGGGTAGTTGGAGCTGGTCGGGTGGAACTTGCGTGGCTTGTGCTACGGTTTTTGCCATGCGAATCGAGAGATCAATTGCCTCAGTGATCTTGAAGCTTTTCTCTTCACAAGTGTATGCAGTGTAGACGTTGCCTTTGACGGTTAAGACGCCCTTTTCGGTTGGCATCTTGAGGACTAGGTATGAGTAGTGTGGAACTGCCATGAATTTTGGAAGCGAAGGACGGCCTAGAATTGCGTGGTAAGTCCCGTCAAAGTCGGCGACCATAAAGTTGATGAACTCTGTTCGGAAGTGGTCTGGTGTTCCGAGCTCGACAGGCAGCGTTATCTGGCCAAGGGGTACTGAACTTTGACCCGGTAAGACGCCCCAGAACTGAGCGTCATACGGTTTCAGCTGCGCCGAAGTTAGCTTGAGAGTAGGCAAGCTGTTGCGGAAAAGGATATCGACGGAGCTACCCCCGTCAACGAGCACGCGCTCGAACCTGACGCTGTTGATGCACGGGTCCAGGATCAGTGGGAAGCGCCCTAGTTCCGGGATGGCGGCCCACTAGTCCTGCCTGTTGAAGGAAATCTCTCGGTGCGACCAGGGAGGGAATTTAGGATCAGCGATCAGACCATCAATGCTGTCCACATTAAGACAAGCCCTCTTCAAGAGCTTTCTTTCTCATTTTGACTCGATGGAGACTTTTCCTCCAAAGATGGAGTGTACCACGTCGGTGGGACTGACATATTGGTGTCATGGGTCCCTATCCTGGTCGTCGTCTTCGTCTTCCTAACCGTGTCTGTCATGTTTCAAGTTTTTTTTGGCGGTATCCCCCTGAGCAGCCCGCTATGTGTAGATGCTTTTGAGGACACGATATTCTTCCATCGTGTGGTTGGACTTGGGATGGAGTTGGCATGGTCCTTTCAACGTCTTGTTATAGTCTTCCTGGTAGTCTCGCCGTCCATTGGAACGCTTGACTGTGTTCACCTCGTGATCATTGTCGTGAGGTCGTTTGTCTCTAAAATCGTCGCGATTGTCACGACGCCTGTCCCACCCTTCTCGGTGGTTGCGGTTGTCGCCGCGGCAGGGATTCCGGTTGTCGAAACGCCCACGGCTGTCATCGCGTCGGGGAGGCTGCTTGGCTCCTCTTACATCTTTACGGATGAGCTTTTCTGTGTCGTCGGCATCGGCGTAGTTTTTGGCCGTGGCGAGGAGCTCAGCGACCGTGGTCGACCTTTTGCGTAATAGCTTGCTTCTTAATGCTTCGTGGAAGCGCAGGCCCTTGATGAAGGCCGATATAGCCTCGTCGTGGGAAATCTTCGGAATCTTGAGGCGCATATCCAAGAAGCGTCGGATGTAATCGCGCAAGGGTTCATTCTTCCTGTCCCTTATCCTTTTGAGGTCGTATTTATTTCCGGGCTGCTCGCAGGTAGTGATGAAATTATCAATAAACGCCTGGCACAATTCTTCCCAAGAATCAAAAGAGTCCTCGGGTAAACCGAGGAGCCATTGGTGGCCGGCTTGGTCGAGGATGACCGGGAAGTAGTTTGCCATGACGTGCTCGTCCCCTACAGCTGATCGGACTGCGATCTCATGAAGAGTGATCTAGTTCTCAAGATTCTCCTTGCCATCGTACATTTTAAGCTTCTCAAGCTTGAAGTTGCGAGGCCATACGACTTGGCGAAGGTGTGAGGAGAACTGCCTTAGACCGGGGGGGCATGTGCTGCATCGTACTCGATGCGTCGCACATTTTCATGTACCGCTCATTCCGTAATGCGCCTGTTGATGCGTTCATGGACATCCTTAGGAGGAATGTTGTGTCGGAGGTCCCGGTCTTGGTTCACTTCCTGACCACGTCCGCGTCTTTGTTCGTGGTAACTGCCAGTGTCCCGACCACGATTATCACGATGGGTGTCCCTCCTTCGATTGTTGATAGGTGAACGGCTACGACAGTGCCCACCGGATCGCGGTGAGGTGCGGCTGCGATGAGTCCGGTCGAAGGTTACCTCCGTGTAGGAGACGGCTTGGACCCTTTTGAGCAGAGTAGCGGTCTGTCCCATGGCCGCGATCAGATGCGCTCGTATGTTGGTTCGAACGTCCTGATATTTCGGAGTGTCGGGAAGGCGATCTAAGTTTGCCATGGCGACGGCCACATTAGCGCTTAGTGTCTTGTAGACCTGCTGATTTTTGACCATGTCAAAAGCATCGCCAAGGTTGTTTGGGGCGAGTTGTCGCTCCTCGTCTGCTCGTCGTTGGGCTCGGTCGGCGTTGCGCTGCTCTCGTCAGTTTCGCCTTCGACAACCGGTTCGTCGTTGCTGACGTTGAGAACCAGGTCACCACGTCTGGGTGGAAAGACTGGAAAGTGGGAAAACCCCGGGGGGTATGGCGGCAGATCTAAGTCATAGTCTTCGTCCTCAGGGTGTAAAACCTAGGTAGGGACAGACCCTCTGCTGGAGTTTGTATTGCTGGACTTGTCTTCTGGCAAAGTGCAGATGGAGACCATATTGACAAAGTGACGGGCTGCTCGCCTATTCTGGCTCGGCGACGAGCCCATATTCCCGAATAGGGTTTGGATGTGCCACGAAAAGTGATCGGCCGCGTTGCTCAGACCATGAGGGAAGGTCGGGTCTGGAGAGGCTGTCTTGAGCTTGACAGTCCGTCCCGCAGTGGTTGATGTTATCGTCAGGGATGTCTCTAGTCGTTCGTGCGTGGTGTCACGAGTTGGTCGACGGGAGTCGAAAAAATTTGATGTTGCCGCCTGATCGGGCTTGCGTAGAATTGAATCCACTAGGTTGGAGGCTTCGAGAAGTTTGTGGTCGGCGCAATCGAGGGCTTGAAGAAGATCCGAGTTGTTGACTCGCTTTGCCCTGTAGCGAGGGAGCAGAGGTCGAGTCCTCGAAGTCGGCGTGATCGAGGTCGACGCCTCTACTGTCCCAGATTGGATCTAGGTTTTTTCCAGAGTCGTGGTCGTAAGGCCGTCACCGCGAGTTGTCCAAGTGATCTGCCCGACGGTGAACGTGAGATCTTCAGCCACGGCCACGGAAGCTGGGACGATGACCATCTTGTTCGTCTGGGAAGCTGTACGCACACCCCCTACCTGGCGCGCCACTGTCGACGAAAGCTAGTCGGCAGTCTACCTTGGGGTATACCCACGGTAGTAGTTTATCGGCAGACAGGTGCGCAAGCTACGAACTTGACGGTGACGCAAGACACAGATAAGGTTTTTATCCAGTTTCGGCCGCCGTATGGGCGTAATACCTATGTCCTATGTCTGATTGTATTGTTGTGGATTGTGTCGAGTTGAGATGATATGTCCTAGGGGGGTCCCTTGCCTCTCTTTATATAGTCCAGAGGGCTGGGTTACAGATCTAGAAACTAATCCTAGTGGGTTACAAATGCCATAGATAACACGATATCAATTCCTATTCTAATCGACTAGGATCTGGCTTGATCTCCACATCTTGTTTTCTTGCGTGAGACTCCGAACAGTTGGATCAAGCCTCGAACTGTCTCGTGATGGGCCAAGTCTTCTGGCCCAAGTCTAGCCGTAAGGGTATAGGGGTTTATACCTCCACACTTCCCAAGTTCCATTAGACATTATTGAATCCATCTCATTCCTTATTGCTTCCTTCCACAAGTTAGCATCAGCAGAGGAAAATGCCTCTTTAATGGTTGTTAGGGTATCATCCACGAGGTACACAATATAGTCATCTCCAAAAGACTTCACTTTTCTTTGTCTTTTGCTCGTTCGAGTGACTACATTATCATCATCCTCACGATAGTGAACATGGGGTTCCTCAAATTGTTCTATCGGAATAAATTGCTCATGGGAATTTATAGACTCATGACTAGAAATATTAGGTGTACTTTTCATAGGCACTTTTGAAGAATGTTGCATCTCTGGATTCCATTATAGTACCAACATGCATATCTGATACTCCAGAATTTATAACTAAAAACCTATACCCTACGCTGTGAGTAGCATAACCAAAGAAAATACAATCAACTGTCTTAGGTCCAAGTTTCTGTTTCTTGTTTATTGGCACGTTCACTTTAGCCAAACAACCCCAAGTATGTAAATAGGAGACATTTATTCTTTTCTTTTCCCATTCCTCAAATGGTGTGATTTTTTTATTCCTTGTAGGAACTCTATTCAGGACATGACATGCTGTCAATATCAACTCACCCCACCATTCCTTAGATAGTCCCGAAGTCTCTAACATGGCGTTAACCATCTCAGTTAGAGTAAGGTTCTTTCTTTCGACAATCCCATTGGACTGTGGGGAGTATGGTGGTGTCCTCTCATGAATAATTCCATGTTCTACGCAGAAATCAGAAAAATCACTTGAAAATAATCTCCACCACGATCGGACCTTAAGCATTTAATTTTTCTCTCAAGTTGATTTTCTACTTCAGTTTTATAGGCTTTAAAATATTGTAATGCTTCATCCTTTGTTTTAAGCAAGTACACATGACAAAATCTAGTACAATGGTCTATAAATGTAATGAAGTATTGTTTACCACCTTTAGTCAACTCATCATTCATCTCGCATAGATCGGAATAGATTAGTTCTAATGGTACCAAGTTCCTCGCCTCCACAGCCTTATGAGGCTTGCGAGGTTGCTTGGATTGCATGCATACATGGCACTTAGAACCTTTGACTAAATTAAATTTCGGGATTAAATTCATATTTGCTAGCCGCGTTAAACAACCGTAATTAATATGATAAAATCGCGAATGCCAAATATTCGACTCATTCGAAATAACAGTATGGTTCATGATTTTATTACACACATCATGCATAGATAAGTGGAACAAGCCTCCGCAATCATAATCTTTACCAATAAAGTTCTAAACTTTGAAAATATAACTTTATTAGCCTCAAAGACTATTTTGTAGCTATCTCTGCAAAGCTTTGAGCCGCTAACTAGATTCTTTTTGATGGAGTGGACATGCTGTACGTTCTTCATCAGCACCGTCTTTCCCGAAGTGAACTTCAGAATGACCGTACCAACACCAAAAACACGCGCATGAGAGCCGTTCCCCATCAGTAAGGCTCCAGTGTCGCCGGCCTGATAAGAAGAAAACAAAGAGATGTCAGCACATACATGAACATTAGCCCCAGTGTCCATCCACCACTCAGGTGAATGACAGACTGAAAGAACAGTGGGTAAATAATTATCATATCCAGATGTTCCTCCTTCAGCCTCGCTAATGACCATGTTCACTGACTTTTTCTCTTCTCGTTTGAATTTGTGGTCTGGACAAGCACTTGCCCAGTGGTCATCGCTACCGCAAACAAAGCAGTCTCCATCTGCCTTTTTCTTCTTAAAGGTTGTAGTTTTCTTTGGCTTCGGATTTGTCCCTTGCTTGTTCTCTTGCTTGTTCTTTTTCTTATTACGGAATGCGTATTGCTTTTTCTTCTGCACCACATTGGCATTAGAAGACTCAACGCCTTTCCCATGTGTATCTTTTGCTCTCGCCTTCTCCTCAACATCAAGAGTTCCCATGAGTTCGGCAAGACCAAACTCTTTCCTCTGATGTTTTAGAGAAGTAGCAAAATCCTTCCAAGAAGGTGGCAGCTTAGCGATTATACCGCTGGCCACAAACTTTTTAGGCAACACACAAGGGAATTGTTCTAGTTCCTTAGCTAGGGCGTGTATCTCATGTGCTTGTTCAATCACAGAACGGTTATCCACCATTTTGTAATCAAACAGTTGCTCCATGAGGTACAGCTCGCTACCAGCATCAGAAACCCCGAACTTGGCCTCAAGCGTATCCATAATTCCTTAGCAGTGGTGCAAATGATATAATTGTCAACATACTTTTTATCGAGCGCACTAATCACGGCGCCTCTGAAGAGGTTATCAGCAACCAGGAACGTTTGCTCCTCCTCACGAGTAAATTGTTCCGGCTTCCCCTTAGCGACGTGATAGCAACTCATAGCAGTCAACCACAGTATCATTCTCGCGCGCCACCGCTTATAGTTTGAACCATCAAAAGGATCCAGTTTTAACGCAGCAGCAAAACCACAAAAATGCCTAATATCAGGTTTTTGGATTGTTAGAAAATTAGACATTTTAATGTTTGATTTAATCCAGAAAATTACACATAAAAGTGTGGTGACACATATATATGCACGTGTGTAATTTTATCACTACTCAGATTAGAGATAAACATTGCAAATATTACTGCAACTACAGCAGACATACTGAAAATAAAAACAATCGTTTAAGATGTACCCCGAGGAGGGACCAGTGCCGAAGGCACCGGCGGCTCCATTCACACTAGTCGACATAGTGTGTTGCTTGAAGTAGTGGACCTCAGTCGGTGCAGGAAGATGTTCGCAGTGCAGTCCTGCGAACGTCCACCAAGAAGAAAACGAAGATGAAGTAGTCGCAGTCCCGAACGTCCACCAGGAAAAAGACGATCCCGATCTGCCGGAGTGGAAGAAGACGATCTCGCCGGCGAGCAGTCGTGGAAGACGCTCCCCAAAAACCTGATTGCCCGCACACCCGAGCAGGTGTCTTGATGCAGGGTGTTAGGTTCCAGAGGCCTGCTCTCTCGATCTCTGTGCGCGCAGAGGTTCGAGACGGGGACGAATAGAGAGCAACTCGACGGGAGAGGAGTGATTAACCTGATTGCCCGCACACCCGAGCAGGTGTCTTGATGCAGGGTGTTAGGTTCCAGAGGCCTGCTCTCTCGATCTCTGTGCGCGCAGAGGTTCGAGACGGGGACGAATAGAGAGCAACTCGACGGGAGAGGAGTGATTGTGTTGTGTCTCGCAGGGAAGGAAAGTGTATCACGCGTATGGAATATATAGGCCTCAGGAGGAAATGTCTGATTCATGGCAATCAATCACAATTTATTGCCATGAACGAGTCAGTCAATTAGCAATTAATTGTCACTAATTGCACAACGGTCAGATCCCATGAGACCCCGTTTTCCTTCCTTTCCTTATTCACCACGCGTGTGCCACGTCACGTCTCGTCTGGACCTCGTGTGTCACGTCACGTCTCGACAAGACAAGACAAGAATAAGACAAGCAAGCAAGCAAGCACGCTCTCCACGCCATGGTTCGGCGGCGGCGGCGGCACGCGCACGCGTGTGGCACCCCTTCTCCCTTCCTCAACTTCTCCATAGGAGCTATCAAAGGCCACCTATTTAAGTTGAGTTAAAACATGGTTAATCATCAATACGGTACTAAACCGTTTTCATTATAGCATTTATTATGGGCCCTAAATTAATCATCAAATATAATTATGGGCTAAAAGCCCATTTATATTCAACAGAATCCAGAGCGCAAATCCAACTTAGAAAACCAAGAAGCCTGTCCCAATTCATCTAGTAAATCATCAATAAGCGGCACTGGATATTTACTTTTCTGAGTAATTGCATTAAGCTGCCTATAATCAACACAAAAAATGCCATGACTAGTCCTTTTTCTTAACCAAAATAACAGAAGAAGCAAAAGGACTAGAGCTTTTCTGTATCAACCCAGAGTGAAGCATTTCGTTGACTTGTTTCTCAATTTCATCCTTGACAGCAGGTGCAAAGTGGTATGGTCGAGAATAGATCGGGCTGGCCCCTGGAATCAAAGGAATGGCATGGTCACAAGCATGGGACGGCGGTAACTGTGAAGGAGGTTGGAACAAATCATTGAATTCCTCCACCAAGCTCTGAACCTCAGAAGGTCCCTTAGTATCTTCTTGCTGGGAACTCATGTGATCAACTAAAAGATGCAAGGACTCGCCAGGTACTTCAGGTAAGATACCAGTCAGTTGAACCATACCAGATTTGTAAGGAAGCTGTAACCACTTGTGTGCCCAATGTATCTACATGGGGCTATGCTGCTCCAGCCAATCCAAACCCAAAATCATATCATATGAGGACAGGGGTATGACCTTCAAATCCTGCTGGAATTCTAAGCCTTGCATGGACCAAACAGTAGCTGGAATAACCTTAGACGAAGACAGGAGTTCACCATTTGCCACTTGAACACTGATAGGGTTGGCCACATCCTGAACTCCAACACAGTTAGAAGCTAAGACTAACTGACAAAGGTATGTGTACTGCCTGAATCCAATAGAATATGAATAGGAATAGCACCCAAATAGCCATTAAAACAAATTGTCCGTTGAGCCAAGACTCCAGAAACAGCTGCAGCAGAAAGTAACATATGTAATTGAGTTGGCGTAGTGTCATCATCAGCCACAGGAATGTCGGCTGGCTCATCAGTATCATCTGATTCAAATAGTCCCAAAACTTCCTCTAGGATATGTAACTGAACGGCCTGAGCACACTTGTGATCGCAGGACCACTTGGCGCCACAACGAACACACAAGCCCTGAGAACGTCGTAAGGCACATAAGGCTTGCCAGCGATCATCAGCTGATGTAGAGCGCCCAATATCAGGCATCGGCTTCACCGCAGGAGCTCCCACAGACCGCTCTCATGACGACCTGGTGGTGGAGGTAGAGGAAGCGATGGCCACGCAAAGGGCTTGGTCCCAGACGACACATCCCACTTGCGAACCTCCGGCTTCCTGGGCCCGAAGAGGTCCTCCTGCAATTGAGCAAGGACACAAGCAGTATCCCAATTTTGGGGCTGATGCATAGAAACAGCTACTCTAATATTTTCTTGCAACCCATCAATAAAGCGCATGGTATAGAACAAAGGATCTATGGTATGATTGTAAGCACCTAACTGATCAACAATTGCAGAAAATTGCTCTATGTAATCAGCGACTGTACCAGATTGACGAATTTGAAACAACTAACGCAGCAAAAGTTCATGGTGATCTTTACCAAAGCGCTCTAAAACCACAGATGAAAGGGTTTCCCAACTACACCCACGAAGCTGGGACTCTACAGCATTGTACCAGCGCTTTGCTGCCCCCACAAAATGCATGCGAGCTATACGAACCCAAGCTGAGGACTCAACATTATACAGACTAAAATAATCGACACAGTCACTGAGCCATAATTTTGGGTGTTCACCATCGAATTTGGGAAAATCGACTTTAGGAATTTTTGTATTGTAGGAGCCCAAATCCCCACTAGCAGTATGAGTAGAAACGTGCGCAAGCATCCCATTGGACAGATGAACAGGAATGATTGGCGATGGGGAGTTGGAGTGCTCACCCTTGATCGGGGAATGAATCAGAGTTGAGACAACCCCAAATCCATTCTCCCGGTTCCGATGTTCAACGTCGGGCCCCATCACGGGTGAGTGGGCAGCCAAAGCCGCCGAAGTCGGGCGAATCACCGCAGCAGGAGATGTTGTCGTAGCAGGAGATGTCGCCGCAGCAGGAGATGGTGCGAAGATGCCCGTCATATCGACAGGGTTTTCAACGCTGGCGCGCTCCTAGCCCAACGAGAGCTTCTTCACCTCCAGGCGCACGGCATCGATGGTGCCCTCGATACCCGGCAGCCACTCGTCGAAGGACTGGGCGAGATGCTCCAGGGAGGAGAAGTGGGCTTCCTGTGCCGACTCCAACTCCTGGTTTTGGCGTTTGAAGCGGGCTTCCTGATCTGAGAAACGTTGACCCCACCTCGGAGAAGCTCTTGTGGAGCTCATCGAGGATGAGTTTGGTTTCAGGATTCATGACGCCGAGGCGATGTTGGCGGCGGGTAAAGTGGTCGTGGGGTAGTGGATCGGGGCGTTCCAGACTGCCGACTCTCCACAAATCACTCTAGCGTGGAAGGGAATTACAGCGACCCCGAATCCGAACAGCAGCTCACTGCGCGAATTCGAAATCAAGCCAACCGGATCCGTTGCTAAAGCAATCGATGGGATGCGAGAAGACAGCGGAATCGTCTGAGGAACGGTGCTGATACCAATTGTTAGCAGCAGGGAATTTGGGGAAGGTAGCAAGGGGATAGGATGGAGAATTGGGGATCAGGATCAGAAGAACAGCAGCGTGGAGAACAGGGTGGTGTGGTGAGGAATCTTATATTGGCAGAGTTGTTTTGGTTCATACATTCGATGCCCTTCCTCTCTTACCTGCTCCTCCTCATATAGGGTGATACATCGGCCCTGCCCAGCTTCTGTGCACGCAGGCACCTACTTCCAATTATTTCCTATTACATTCTTGTTGGGCCTCCTGTTCCTAGCACTCCTCCTGGGCCCATTACCGTCCTTGTCTTCTGGGTTTACAGCAGTCGTAGTACCCGTGTTAACAATAAACCGCTGGCATTGTGTACGAGGTACTGCTGAATTTGGTGCACGAGGTACTGGTTTCCAAAGACACAGCAAGTGTACCGACCGGCAGCAAGCATTGGATGAGCAGCATGGGCCGCCGGCGGCGCTGCTCCGGCAGACGGTGCCCGGCCACGTGGAGGCAGACGAGGAGGAGGCGAGCAGGGACGTTTCCAACAGCAGCACAAGGAGCATCGTCGTTCTCCCTCCGTTTCACAAGCAGCACAAGGAGGCGGTGTCTGTCACTCAGATGCGTGAACTCTGACGCTGCATTTTGTTATCGGCGTGAAATGCTGCAGCCTGCAGCGAGCGACGTTCATGGATTCATGGACACCGGGATTTAGAACGTGGTAGCAGGGTTCGGTTCTTGCGTTCCAGACCATAGTCACCGGAGTTCCCGTCGTTCCCGGAACGACGGATCGACGAACGACGAACCGGAAAGGAGAACGACGTTTTAGATGCAGTTTTTACACCGTGGGAGCGATTTCGTTCCCGCATTCCCGTCCCGAATCCCGTCCCGAACGCTCGTTCTCGGAACGTGGAACGCTACAGCGGTGACTAAGTTCCAGACTAGAAGGCGCCTGACGGCCTATTGAGTCATTTTTGCGTTGTGCGGTTAGCTTTGATCGATCGGCTCCAATCTTGGCTCCATCTTGGCTATTCTATTATCGACAGACAGGGATGCTCAGGCCCCTGATGCTTCTATGAATTTGTCCAATCTTCAGGCTTGACTCTTGAGAACGTTATCTCCCGCGCAAAGATACAGTAAAGTGCATCTCCTACCTCCAGCAGTCTCTCTCAAGGCCTCAGGAAAATAAAGGCCTGGAATGGGCCCCAGACTCCAACGGGCCGTGCAGTCAAAGCGTCAACGCACAGCATGTCCGCGTGTTTCCTGGCATGTCTGCGTGTTAAAGCCGAGCCTGCTGCGCACTGGAAAATAAATAAGTGAGGCCTTGTTAAAAAAAATTAAAAAAAATCAGATTTTCAGTCACATCGAATCTTGTAGCGCATGTATGAAGCATTAAATATAAATAAAAATAATAACTAATTGTACAATTTGTATGTAATTTGCGAGACGGATCTTTTGAGCCTTGTTAGTTTATAATTGGATAATATTTTTAAAATACAAACAAAAATGTTACGGTGTCTATTTTGAAAAAAAAATAGAACTAAAAAAACCCAAAGCCTATGCTCGATGGCACATATATATGCTCCCAGCAATTCAATTGTTCAAGTGTCAGCATGAACATATATGACATCCAAGATCTCGGTATGCACTTTAATCATCATTGCAGATTCATAATTTGATCTACAAAAAATAATTATGTTTTGTTCATCTAAATGCATATCAAATGGAAAGGATATAGAGAGTGAGGCAACATCGAAAGCAGTTAGCAATGCTCACATAGTTGATGAGGAGAAAATGCGATCAACCTCTAACAAAGAAATCGATACCCAAGGGGACTTGGATGGAGACAAAGGAAGCGTCCATGTTGTTTGCAACGCTGAAAAGCCTTTACTCGACGTTTTTATGTCAGACACCTGTACTTTATTATGTCATGTTATGTATAAGTGTTTTCTGAATTATATACATGATCATATATAATTTGTGTCATATGCAACTCTAGAAAAAAAAATCGTTGTTTGATTTATTTTTTTTTCATACGCATCTCTGAAATAAAGCCGTGGCATTAGCACGCGCACTATACTAGTATAATGTATATGGAGGACTTTATGGATTATTGCATGGATAAAACTGTCTTTACAAGATCTCTGTGCGCTCAAAGAAAAGAAAATATTTTACACTTTGTACAAATGATTCAAACATCCGTGCTTTCTTTATGGTGCTGCTCCTCTTCCAATTTCTCTCCTATAATTAATAGCTCTTTCGGATTGCATTGTTGCATTGTTTCTCTTCTCCCAATAAATTTATATCTATGAACCGTTCATGTGTGTATTTTCTTTTCAAGATTTCACTATTTATCACATCAAGTTCTCTTTCATATAACACTACAAAATCCATGCAGCAACACGCTATCTATTCAGTTGAAAACAAAGGTGCAAATATTTTACTCTAGTTAGTATCGACATGACCAACTAACTGTGTTTTGAACAAATAAAATATAGTTCATGAAACTTAATCTTAAGAATCAGCATTAGGGAAGAAGGAGATAAAATCAATACCATGAGGAGATCCAACAAGGCGCGATGAGGTGCTGGCGTTGTATGTGGCAACTCACGGTCTCACGGAAGGGAAGCGGGCATGGATGGGGCGATGACACAAATGGGAGGCAGCACAGAATGACGACGCCTTGGATGATCTATGACGCAAACGAGGGATGACAGCATGGATGGTCGGCGGCCGCACGAAAAGATCGTAGCAACGTGGATGGCCAACAAATCCCTTGGGCAGGGCAAGGCGGTGGCGGTGATAGGGATTGGGAAAGCTAGAGTGCCGGGAGCATAACCTTGGGGTGCGGCGGGGCGGAGCGGGGAGGAGAAGGGGTGCCGTGCCCCAAGCGGAGGGTAGCAGTGGGACTATGAGAGCGTTGTTTCTTTTAGTCCACCATATGCCAACGTCATAGAAAGATTGCATAAGCCGCCAAGCATAGTCGATTTCACCATCATGCGATGTTACATCTTTTTAGTAGTAGAGATATGGAACAAGGTTTTTAATGACCATTTTTGTTTTATGGATTAATAATTTTATTTTTCTAGCTAATGGGATTCTTTTTTAGCAAGTAAAATATGAAACAATCTTGGCATAAGAGAAACACATTTGCCATTGTTAATACGGTGCTAGTGTTAAGAAAATACGTCACATTTTCGTAAGAGAAGCACCGGTATGGCACAACCTCATGGATGCGATTCTTCTTTACAGTGGCCAGAAACATAAATCCTCATCTGAGAATTGAGATACTTCTGGTACTACAGCCAGCAAAAGTTTCACATGCAGAAGTCACAAGTGTCTAACCAATCAAGAGAACTATACACAAGAAGGATATACCCAGTCAACCCGAAGTTTATAGCCGCCAACCTCGTAGCCATTGAGCTCAACAATGGCCCTCTCTCCATCCTTACGTTTCTCGAACACCAGAACAGCAAACCTCATACGGGTTTCAGACTTGCAGGAGCATATGTCATTGATATACTTTGGCACATCCCACATCAGCAACGGTCTAAATAGGCCGAAGAGCTCCGGAATGTGCCATTCCATGAATCCTGGCGGCAGATTGGTCACGCGTATAAAACGCCGCAAGAACTTGCGCCGAGCCCGAGAGGTAATTCTATGTTGTCTAGGACCAGGGGCACAATCTCCTCCGCAGTCTTTATGGGCCAATGAGTCTTTGTGGGCAAATCGTCCATACATGTAGTTGTAAGGACAGAAGCGCTCGCAATGGCTTAACATTCCACAATTGTAACAATTCATTTGAGCTGGAGACCTCGCGTAGGCCATCCTGGTAAACCAAACCGTGTCACGCGGGTCTGTTGTCAACCACAAACACAAAGATATAAATTAGACTTCATGTTAAAAAAATGCATAGTCCATGGAGTTAAACAAAAATGAAATTTTGTTTTCGATACTGCCCCTATTTTCTTTTGTTTTTTTATATTTCTTTTAATATTTTGATTTTGCTTTTGTTCACTGATCACACTGGAATCGACAATTTCGCATTGAGCATCCACTAAAAAAAAGGTAAAAATACAACGATATAGAAATTAAGGTTTACTCCAAAGGAGCATACATTAGTAAAACCATCCAAAAAAACATCCAAAAGCTGAATATGTAAAATCTCACTTGAAGACTGGCAATTGTTTGTGTAATTATACAGATTTAAGAGCAAAGTTAAAATAGCGGGCTATTGAAAATAGCGATAACTTTTTCTCAACAACTACACAGCTATAGCATTGCTATAGCGGTGTTATGACAGATAGCATTTTTATAAAAAAAGAAATACATGAAAAAACGAGTAATTGATGAAAAAGATATGGTAAATATGAATTTCGATGAATGAAAATATGTTTTAATGAGTCTAGGTAATATTACTAAATACCAATATGACAGTACAACATGGTTGGCCAAAATACCAAATTAGTTGCAAATAAAAAATGATAATCTAGTTTAAGATGAGTCACACTGAGAAGATTTGTCGTAGCGGTGCTACAGCGTGTAATAGCGGAGAAACTTATCATAGCAAATGCAACTTAGCGGCACTATAGCACGTAATAGTGGTGAAAGTTTTGATAGCGGAAAAAATACAAATAGCTTAGCGGTAAGCCTGTCTAGCAGCTATAACATCGTTATAGCCCGCTATTTTATTTCTTTGTTTAAGAGAAACTATTTTTTTTAAACAAGATTTAAGAGAAACTGTGCGAAACGATTACTAATAATAAGAAACTAAGAGGAGAGAACACACCTTCCACTTCAAATTTGAACGTGTCCTGGATTTTTCCTGCAAGCTGGTTTTTCGACATCTTATTTCTCCTCTCCGTATTCAACTTGTTGCCTCTCTATTCCACCGTCCCACGGTGAAGGACATGATCACCCTCCTTTCTCCTCCTCTCTTCCCCTGCGGTGCTGAAGTTGGAGCGGCGACAGGTCCTCTCTTCACCTGCGGTGCTGAAAGGCCGGAGCGAGACAGGTCAGAAAAACCTAGGCGGGCGGCGTCGGGACGACCAGGAGTCCCTCCAGGAATTATATGGCAGCGGTGGGGCGACGGCGCTAGCGAGTAGAGAGTAGGAATCCCTATCCAGCAGGCCCGTTTCGAGGCCCGGTCCGCTCGGCAGGCCTGGGAAAGAAAGCTCCTCGGCCCAGAGCCCCAAATCACCCGCGTCATCATAACTAGTTAACTAGTTCTAGTTGATGCTAAAAGGTATGATGCCTTGACAGTAGTTACCACAATAAAATTTTACGTATATTACAACATGCTCCACTTATGATGCTAAAAGTAATTCTGGATTTTTTATATATAGTTGTTAACTTTTTATTATATATGTTATGTCTATATTTTCGAACGGATGGAGCATACACCAAGGTCAGCGATTACAAGACGCAGGCGATGAAGCCATGAAGGCCACAATTTTGTTAGCGGTGAACCTTCTCGTGGCGCCACTGGTGTCACCACCTGAAATCGCAGAAAAAATTAAGGCTTAAAAAAAAGGTGACATGTTGAAGAAGAGACATGTTCCTCAATTTTCATAAGAATATCAAACTTCACGAACATGCATATTAGATATACCATGAGGTTTGTAAGAAGGCAAGCTGATACGCCTAGGACAAGAGCTGCTCTTTTCTACCGTCTCATATTCTCTGTCATTTTTCTCCATTTTTGCAGTCGAGAGGCTGAAAGAAATAAGCACAACCTGAGTTGCCGTAACGATCCTCGCTCACAGATGAACAAAGGAGACGCTCCAAAAGAGGTTCTGATAGTGGCAACCAGGTCAGTCACCAGATACTTGCCGCCATCATCTGCGCCCACGCTGATGATCTTGCTTGCCATCATAGCCTGACGCACGACGCGTAGTCAGCAACACTATCATCAGTATTCATCAGCTAAAATGTGCCAAACAAGATGTGAACAAAACGCTAGTCCTCTCCGTATCAGTCAGATCAGAAGTGCCATGAGTGTCCATGAATCTGAATTGCTGCGTTGCTTACTGTAATAATGCTAGCAGTCTAGCAGACCTTTGCCATGTCGAAATCTGGGTTGTTGCAGCAAGTTGGTCCGCCCCCTTGGGCATAATTTGGCCAGAGCCCGTCTGTGAAAGCAAAAAAATGTGTGATGGAACGGCGGAGCATGCAGAGCACTCTGCAATTCTACTAGTGGTCGACGAAAGAAGAGAAGACACTTACGAATTGAGAACCATCCGATAGAGGGATCAGAGCTGCCGAATTGCGAAGAAGAACACAGCAAACATGCATTTCGATCAGTGCCCTGGATGATGAATTTGTTGGTGCACGAGGTACTGGTTTCCGAAGACACAGCAAGTGTACCGACCGGCAGCAAGCATTGGATGAGCAGCATGGGCCGGCCGCCGCCGGCGCTGCTCCGTCTTATTTGAAAATTATTGTCCAATTATAGACTAATTAGGCTTAAAAGATTCGTCTCGCAAATTACTCTTTATCTATGCTTTTAGTTTCGTAAATAGTCTATATTTAACACTTTATACATGTGTCCAAACATTCGATGTGACAAACGGTAAACTTTACCGAGAGCAACCAACTGTCACTCAGATGCGTGAACTCTGACGCTGCATTTTGTTATCGGCGTGAAATGCTGCAGCCTGCAGCGAGCGACGTTCATGGATTCATGGAGGAGAGAGCTCCACCGGGATTTAGAACGTGGTAGCAGGGTTCGGTTCTTGCGTTCCAGACTAAAGGCTCCTGACGGCCTGAGTCATTTTTGCGTTGTGCGGTTAGCTTTGATTGATCAGCTCCAATCCGATCATCGGTTAAGTTCTGCTCGCTCCATCTTGGCTATTCTATTCTCGACAGACAGGGATGCTCAGGCCCCTGATGCTTGTATGAACTTCTCCAATCTTCAGGCTTGAGAACGTTATCTCCCGCGCAAAGATACAGTAAGGCCTTGTTGGGATGTATTCGTATTCACATCAATCCACATGTGTTGAGGTGGATTGGAGTAGAACTTAAACTAAATTTCATCCCAATCTACACCAATACACATGGATTGAAGTGAATACGACAACATCCAAACAAGGCCTAAAGTGCATCTCCTACCTCCAGCAGTCTCTCTCAAGGCCTCAGGAAAATAAAGGCCTGGAATGGGCCCCAGACTCCAACGGGCCGTGTAGTCAAAGCGTCAAGGACGCATAGCATGTCCGCGTGTTTCCTGGCATGTCTGCGTGCCTGCTGCGCACTGGAAAATGGGGCCCACCGAACGATCACAGTAGACGGTGCTGTACTGCTGTGCAATGCAGGCCTGCAGCCGAACGTTGGTCAAAGAAGCCCCATGCTCTGGGCTCCCTAAACTCGGCTGCTGCTTTTCCTCCGATCACGCTCCCATTTCACACTGTATTATACTATACTACTAATCTCCAGCATAATCCGCGACCTACCGTACCATTACCGTCAAGTTTAGCATGGGGATAATGGCCTGTCGGCTGTTACAGTACTTTCAGTGGCCCCAGTCCTCGTGTGAGGAGGCGACTACTACGCGTGCCGTGCGTGCAGCTGCAGGCTGCAGAGCGTGCATCGAGCACGAGGAGTCTGAGGAGGTGACGCTGACGGGTGAGGCGCACTTGCACTAGCAGACATGCATGCAGCTGTGCCGTGTTATTTGCTCGGGCTTTTGCAGCCAGATTACTAGCCAAAGTGTGAGTAGCCCTGCTAATCTTGACAAACCTTGTTTAGGCTGTCTCTACTAAGAGAAGTAGTAGGTAAGTTTGGCTGGTTTTTTGTTCTGTAAGTAAACAAAAAGTTGGTTGGTTTTTGTTCGGCGTTTGCAGGTAAGAACAAAAGTGATGCTAGTATATTTGCGACACCTGGATTTTATAAATATATTTTCAGCCTTTGGATCTAATCCCTCCGTTGATATGATAGATGTTGAGTTGACATAAGTCAAAACTATTCTAGACTTACGTAATTAAGTTAACAACATTACCATGGAATGAATAAACCATGGCCCCTGCCGCTGATTGAGATGGCGTTGTCGTCAGACCGCAGCGCGGGCGTGCAGAGGTGTTGTCATCGACGAGGTACAAAATATAGGCCCCTGCTGCTGCCGCCGCCAGCCTCGGGCATGGCCATGGCCCCCCGCGCACGGACAAATCGCCCGCACGGCGAGGCGTGACGGAGCGAGCGGAGCACGCCAGACATCGTGGGCGGGGGGAGCGCGCGGCCAGCCAGACCCAGCCTGGGTGAAGGCACGGTGCTGGGCTGCTGGCACGGAGGAGCTCGGCATTGTGGCCGCCAGCGCACGCGCAACCCGCGTTATCGAGGTTGGAGTGGATTTGTTTTTATTCTTCTTTTATTTTTATCTATTTATTTATATATTTCTCAGTTGGATCAGCATATCATCTCCAGTGGATACATAAGTTCAGAAATCACCGGATGAATCAACAAGTGAGTGGAGTGGGCGATGAGAGAATTTGGACAAATCTATAGAAATTAGATGTTTCTGCGAAGATAAAAATTTTTGCCTAGAGGGTAGTGCATGGTCTTATTCCTTGTCGTGGTAGAAATATTGGGAGTTGCCCAGTTTGCCGAGAGATGCGAAGATATCAAACATATGTTGTTCTCCTGAGTTGCCCAGTTTGCCGAGAGATGTGAAGATATCAAACATATGTTGTTCTCCTGTAATAGAGCAAAGAAAATATGGGATCTGCTTGGATTGTCTAATCAGGTACAGAAGATGTTGCAGGTCGATCGGTCAGGTTCATTAGTGGTGGCAGAAATTATCAAGGGTTCAAAACGTGTAGAGACATTGAATCATGTTGGTTTAGCTAAACTAATACTAACTGCTGGATGGTATATGTGGTGGGAGCGCAAGAAGCTGACACATGGTGATACTGTCCAAAATCCGACAAGATCGGTTGTGGCAATAGCGACTTTAGCAAGCAACTATCAAAGAGCAGCAAAGAAGACTACCAAGGTAAGAGTGGGTCGGATCAAGCCTCCGGAGAACTCTTTGATGCTAAATGTGGATGCAAGCTATAATAAGGACCGAAGCACCGGGAGTACGGGCGCGGTCATTAGAGATTCTAATGGGCATTTCATAGCTGCGGATGCTAAATACTTTGAACATGTGCTAGATGCGCCGATGGCCGAGGCTTTGGCCCACAGGGAAGGTCTGGGATTAGCAAGTCAAGTTGGATGCAACCGGCTAATGGTTCAGACAGATTGCATGGAAGTGGTCGAGACAATGAAACAACAAGGAATGTCTGCTACTGCTAGTGGCCCAATTTATGAAGAATGTGTCCAAGTATGGCAAGATTTTGCATCGATTTCTATTGATCGTGTTCATCGGGAAGCCAATACAGTAGCACATGATATAGCTAGAGAAGCAATGGTATCGAAATCATTATGTAGTTGGGTCGATGAACCCTCTAGTATTATCCTAGAAGCTTTGGTAAATGATGTAACTCTATTTAGAGAGTAATAAAATGCGCCAAATGGCTTTCTAAAAAAATAGATCCACAGTGCCGATGCAGTTGCCTTGAACGTGACGGAATGCTATTTTTAGATAACAGTTCTACGTTATCTTTCAATGATATTTCATGCAATGGAGTTTTTCAAGTGGTATTTTCCAATTTTCACAATGTTTCGACACTATAAAACCATTTTTTTCTTAAATTAAGAGACTTGATATGGTGCTTGGGTGGAACCGGCGGCTCTCCCCTAAAGAAAAATTTGGCAATCGTTCATCATGAAAAATATTTATTAATTATATATCGCTAAGGGTAGTTTAATACTTTTAGTCTGCTACGTATCTTGATGACTCCCTGCATCGCCACCGCTAACGAGCAACTTACACCTGGTCACCGCCATTTGCCTCCTTGGGTCACTATCGCTAGAGGTGAAGCCATCACAAGAGCGAGCTAGGGTGGCCACCCTAGGCCCTCTTGGTCGGGCACCCTTGCCGCCTCCACCCTAGGTGATTTCTCACGCATCCTCGACATGCTCTTCTTACAATTGAACATACGGGAGGTGCAAAGCCAGAGCGGGGGCGTGGGGATGTCGCCGCTAGGAATATTTGCAATCCTAGTCTCATAAAGGTCACTACTAGGTGATACACTGAATTAGTAGATCTAGTATGTACAAGCAATCTCAGTATCTCGGATGAGGACTAAATTTTTCGTTCCAGTCCACAACTTAAGTTTTCTTGGTAGGTTTTCTCTTATTTCTTAAACATTCAGAGTCCAATGGATGGCTCTTATTTTTGTCAAGCGTCTAAATTTTCTCTTAATTTAGTACTGTAAGATATTATTTTATTTTTGTAAAACATGATCAAATATATAGGATAACTTGACTTAGGAAATCTTATGTATACCTAATATTTTCTTCAGTCCGTTTTTTCCCCGAAATGCTATAGTCCGTTTCGAAGAAGTATTGGGTAGTAGGTTTTATTGTAATGGTCATATTTGCTAGTAATCCACTTATATTTGTAGACGAAGGATATATGGAATGGTCCATCACTCGTCGTTTGCAGCCCTTAGCAGCCAAGTTCCCGGAACATAGGGTACGTGGTACGGGAACGTGGTACGCGGTACGATATTCTCATAAACTATGGAACGTAGGGGGTATATAGCTTCGTCTCGTTCCTTTAAGTTGCGGAACGTGTTCCACTTTCTAAAGGAACGTGTTTGGAACGTAGTGGTTGGCTCAGGTAGTTTTACGTGTTGTTTTGAATCAAATGAGTTCGATTCCTAGTGTGATATAGTTTACTATTGTATTTTTGTTTCATTTAGGACTGTGCAACTCCAACCTTAAGGCTCATTGCAGGTCTAGGCCAATGAGTCAATCACCATCTAGATTTTTCGCCGACCGCTCACGGACGGGCACGGCGCAGTATGCACACACACTACGAAGTTCCATAGTCGCTTGGGACTGACGTTGCTATGATTGCTCCTATATATGATTCGTGTTCCACCGCATTTGGGAACGATGTTCCATGATGTTCCCGTTCCACGTTTCGGGACGAAGTTCCCGGAACGGGGAACGTGCCCATGTTCCCGTACCCCGGCTGCTAAGTTGCAGCCTCTGGTCCTTAGGCCACCGTCCCACATTCGTACAGTAACCCATATTGTGACTCAAATGTCCACTTTAACCCATCCTCAGCAGCTTTTATGTCGCCAAGTATCCGCCGCCCTGGTCTCCATAATACCGTTGTTTTCGCTTACAAAAATAACTTTGACTAATATATTAAAATAATATTATTTATTGTATAAAATTAATCTTTTTAGATAGATTGTTAAACTTTTTTAAAGATATAAATATTATACGTCTTTTCTATAAACGACAATTATTTAAGAATGGAGGAAGTTTCACTGTGTAGGTCTAGCAGACTGCAACCGATAATAATTTAAGAATGGAGCGAGTATCACTATAGCGGCATGTCTACCTCACTGCCTATCTTCTATGTGTGTTTTCTACTACCAAGGAAAAAAACAATTCTAGATGTATTCTTGATTAACCGAATATATAAATAAAAATATTAAAGTTTTAAGATATGAAGTAAGTATACTATGAAAATATATTTAATGACGAATATAATGGTATCTATCTAGTATAATAAATATTAGTAATTTTTATATAAATTTAATTCAACTTAACCTACTTTGTGATACAATTTTAAAATCTGAAACGCTCAGCCACGCCGCGCTGCAGGTGTCGGATGAGGCCTCTCAAAAAGAAATCACCACTCCGTACCCCGTCGTAGCGTACCTCCCCTACCACGCCGTACCCAATCCCCTACGGCCTTGTTTAGTTCATAAAAAATTTTGGTTTTCGATAATGTAGCACTTTCTTTTTTATTTGACAAACATTGTTTAATTATAGAGTAACTAGGATTAAAAGACTCGTCTCGTGATTTATAGATAAACTATATAATTAATTTTTATTTTTATGTATATTTAATGTACTATGCATGTGTCGCAAGATTTGATGTGACGAGAAATTTTGAAAATTTTTAGAAACAAGGCCGCGTCGTGGTGTCATAGCCTCGTAGGCTGCCCTTCCCCTAGCTCAGCCTCCGAAACTAAACCCAAAAAATTTTGCAAAATTTTTTAAATTTTTTGTCACATCAAATTTTTAGACGTATGCATGGAGTATTAAATATAAATAAAAATAAAAACTAATTGTACAGTTTGGTTGAAATTGACGAGACAAATCTTTTGAGTCTAGTTATATTTGTCAAATATAAACGAAAGTGCTACAGCGTCGATTTTCCAAAAAATTTTGGAAAACTGGAGCCAAAAATTTCGGTTAGGAACCTTGGTCAACTGAAAGAACCAAAATTCATAAAACAAACCCAAAACCTTAACTCTAGGCCTTGTTTAGATGTGAAAATATTTTGGATTTCGCTAATGTGAGCACTTTCGTTTGTTTGTGGCAAATATTGTCCAATCATAGACTAACTAGGATCAAAAGTTTCGTCTCGCGATTTACAGTCAAACTATGTATTTCATCTATATTTAATACTTCATGCATGTGCCGCAAGATTCGATGTGACAGGGAATCTTGAAAACTTTTTTGTTTTTACGGTGAACTAAACAAGGCCCTAGATATAAAAGGTGAATGACACCCCCTCATAGCCTCACATCCTCATATTTTTTAAAATAACGACATCTTGCTTTTTTAAAAATTTTTTTTCCTATTTTTCTATTTTTTATGCTTGAGTAAATTTCCAGTTAGTTTGATCGGAACCAGAATCAAACCGAACTAATCGAAATCAATTTTGCTTGGTTCCAAGATTTGCAAAGAACCAATAGGTTCCTATTTATAGAGAACTGAATTTGTGTGAAAACCCAAAGAACCAAACCAAACTGAGGCCGTGTTTAGTTGGTGAAGGAAAAAAATTCATGATAGTGTAACACTTTCGTTTGTTTTGTGGTAATTATTGTCCAACCATGAACTAACTAGGCTTAAAAGATTCGTCGCGTAAAATTCGACCAAACTGTGTAATTAGTTTTTATTTTCGTCTATATTTAATACTCCATATATGCGTCTAAAGATTCGAAACCAAGTATTATTAGATTCTTTTTTTTAAATAATAACATTTTTTTGTAGCAACCAAGTATTATTAGATTCTTTATTTGTTATATTTTTATAGTGTATCTATTTTATAACATAAATTTTTATATTTTTTTTCTATATTTTTGGTTAAATTTGAAAATTTGTTTTGATTCTTCGAAATTTTTAGAATAAGTTATAATTTAGAACGGAGGTAGTATCCTCCTTCATTGGTTACCTTCCACCTCCATGGGAGCCGGCTCGAAAGGGGGAGGGGAGCCGGCGAGGGCAGTCGAGGAGCGCCGGAACCAAAGACAGGCCAGGCAAATAGCCAAAGCCACCCATCATTTCTTCCTTCCATGTCACAGGAGGAAAAAAAAGCGGCAAGAATCCAAAGCACACATTCCCATCACACCACACCAGTACACCGCTCCATGTCCATGGCAGGCGTGCACCGCTTCCCATGCCCCGCCTCTCTCCTCCTTTCCCTGCAGTCGCAGCAGTCACAGCTGTGACCTGTCCAGTTCAGTCGCTTCAGCGTTCACAAGCGCGTTCTCTCCTCCTCTCTTTCCCCTCCCACCTCGCAAAGCTTGCTCACTTCTGTGTAAGGACAATCCTCAGCAACCTCGTGGAGTCGTGGGGACTGGGGACGTCGTTGCCGTTCCCGGGCTCGGCAGCCGCCGCAATGCTGGCGCAGGTGCTGCTCGTGCATCTGCTCCTCCTCCTCCTCCTCGCCGCCACGTCCTCAGCCGACCACCACCGCCGCCATTACTGGGGCAGAAGGGCGCTGCACGAGCCGCTGTTCCCTTTGGAGAGCACGCCCGCGCTGCCGCCGCCGCCGCCGCCCGCGCCGTTCTTCCCGTTCTTGCCAGGCGCCGCGGCGCCGCCGACGGTGACGCCGGATGTCGGCTCCGCCTCCACCCCGGCGGACACCGCCGGCCCGGGTGACGCGTCGTCGTCCTCCTCGTCGTCGCCGCACCCCACGGCGCCGGCCAACATCTCGTCCTTGGCCGCGCTGCCCGTCTCCTCCCACACCACGCCGCTCCGGTCCTTCCTCTCCTCCCACCGCCTCCTCACCGTCCTCGTCCTGGTCGTCGCCGTTGCTGCGGCCGTGCTCTCCGCCGCGCTCGTTTACATCCTCGCCCGCCGCCAACGTCGTCACTCTCCCAAGGAGGAACCTGCGGTGTACACAAAGCCCTCCTCGCTTGCACCGGCCAACCCTGTGCTCTACGATGGTGGCGACCAGCATGGCCGGGGCTCGACGGCCACCGTCTCCAGCACCAGCTCGCCGGAGCTCAGGCCGATGCCGCCTTTGCCCCGGCAGTTCCAGCAGACGCGGATGAACTTTCCGTCATGTTCAAAATCCGTTCCTGACACCGGAACAGGAGGTAAGCGAGGATCAGAGGGTGCTCCTCCTCCGCGGCCGCCGCCTCCTCCTCCACCGCCGCCTCCAATGCCACCGGTGAAAGACAAGGGCGGCGCCACAGCAGCAGCATCTGCTCCTCCGGCGCCGCCGCCACCTCTGCCCCGAGCCGGTAACGGCAGCGGCTGGTTGCCCCGGCGGCACTCCGAGCGCCAAGCGACCACGGTCATCAGGGCCTCGGCGAGCGCAGTTCACCCAGAAGAGTCTCCAGGGCGCGCGCCGTCAGAGAAACAAACGGACTCGGACGCGGACGCGGCTGCTCTGCCGAAGCTGAAGCCGTTGCACTGGGATAAGGTGCGCGCGAGCTCTGGCCGACCGACGGTGTGGGATCAGCTGAAGGCGAGCTCTTTCCGGTGAGGCCGTGTCTGTTCTTGTGTATTGGCATTGCTTTGCACTCGATTAGAGTCACTGCCATGGTAATGGTAACTTACCTCTGTAACTTAACGTGCTTCAACTCTTTGTGCATGCGAATAGAGTGAACGAAGAGATGATTGAGACATTATTCGTCTCAAATTCGACATGGAGATCGTCCAAGAGTGGAACCAAGGGGCCAAATTCCAGTTTGTGCAGCCAGGAGAACAAGGTCCTCGACCCGAAGAAATCACAGAACATTGCGATAATGCTAAGGGCGCTCAATGCGACCAAGGAAGAAGTGTGCAAGGCACTCTTAGATGGTGAGTACACTGAGATGAGATAATCCTAATACATCTACCATTCTGTAAACAAGCATGCACAGAACTTATCCTCTGAATGTTCATCATTCAGCTTCATGAACATTTGCTTGTACTACCATTATTGAAAGCAGGGCAGGCAGAGAGCCTTGGAACTGAGCTCTTGGAGATGCTGCTGAAGATGGCGCCTAGCAGGGAAGAGGAGATCAAGTTGAAAGAATACAGGGAGGATGCTGTGTCTAAGCTTGGCCCTGCTGAGAGCTTCCTCAAGGCGGTGCTCGCGATTCCATTTGCTTTCAAGAGAGTGGAAGCGATGCTGTACATCACCAACTTTGATTTAGAGGTTGACTACCTCAAGACCTCCTACAAAACTCTTGAGGTAATAATCGTTGGGGCTTTACCTGCATAGTTCCATTTAGAGATTTGAATGAAATAAGAACAGAGAAATGAGATGTGCCATAACAATGGTTCTATGGACTGCTGTTCGTTTATGTAAGGCATTCTTTCAGATCATTTGCTTCCCTACACCATATGTCCATGTAGCCATGGGTAAATGAACAACTTGGTGACATATCTTGTCAAAAAAAAGAACAACTTGGTGACATATTGACAGTGTTATGAGCAACTAATTAGAGTTTTAGAATCATCTACTTAGGAATTTATGACCGAAGTCTAAATCTCATTTGCATAAGACAAGAAATGCCTGGTCAACATTCAGCCTGTTATCCTGTTTATTTGGAAATAAAGTAGCACAGACAAATTGCTGACATTCATTGTCATTCATTTCAGGCAGCATGTGAAGAGCTTCAGGGCAGCAGGTTGTTCCACAAAATATTAGACGCAGTCCTGAAGACCGGTAACCGCATGAACACTGGCACGAACCGTGGAAACGCCCATGCCTTCAAGCTGGATGCACTCCTCAAGTTAGTTGATGTGAAGGGTGCCGATGGCAAGACGACTCTCCTACACTTCGTCATCGAAGAAATCATCAAGTCTGAAGGAGCTAACATTTTAGCCACCGGCCAAACATCTGACCAGGCGAGTGCCCTTGCAGATGAGCTGCAATGCAAGAAGGTAGGCCTGAAAATTGTGGCAAGCCTTGGCGGTGAGCTCAACAGTGTCAAGAAGGCGGCAGCAATGGACTCCGACGCGCTGGCCAGCTGCGTCTCCAAACTCTCCTCCGGCGTCAGCAAGATCAGCGAGGTCCTGCACTTAAACCAGCAGCTTCTCGGTTCTGATGACAGCTGCAAGAGGTTCCGTGCCTCAATTGGCGAGTTCCTGCAAAAGGCCGAGGCCGAGATCGCCGGGGTGCAGGCTCAGGAGGGCCGCGCCCTCGCCCTCGTCAGGGAGACGACCGAATTCTTCCATGGCGACTCGGCCAAAGAGGAAGGCCACCCGCTGAGGATCTTCATGGTGGTGCGCGACTTCCTCACAGCCCTCGATCACGTCTGCAAGGACGTTGTGAAGATGAACGAGCGGGCGGCGGCCGGTGGGTCATCGCGGCGGGTGGGGAACATGCACGTTCCTGCGGTGTTTAACTCGGTGCGGTCCACCAGTTCGTCGGAGGAGAGCTCGTCGCCCTAGCCGTTGGGATGCAGCGCTGATTGTCTGAGCAGGAATCTGCATCTTGCTGTCTAGAAGAACAGTGCAGGCTCAGACGCAGTAGGACCATAATTATACTACATATTTTGTACCTGGTGAAGATAGTTTGTAAAGTAAATCCTATGATTCAGCGTGATGAACATCGTCCTGCCAATGGCCTACCAAAGGTGAAAGTGGCATTGTACATGATTCTGCATGCTGAGAGCTACTGTTGGATGAGAGCTTTTGAGCAACTGATGATAAAGCTCAGTCTCATGATAAAAGGTCGATAGTGCTATCTTGTCGCTAGCTCTTGATAAAAAGCACTGGACAAGTTTAACCTGCTTTGAGGGTGCTGTTCTGATGGAATTCGTCGCTATAACCCTTCTCTGCTTTTCACAAACTAGTTTTATTTTACTTTATACTTCCCGAGCAACTAATAAGCTTTAACAGCATGCTGAAATGAACTCACTAGCTGAATTGACCACAAAAGATTCATAAAGCGAATTGATCATCACAACGTGCTCCACCGAGAAGAGCGTTTGACAAAGCGATGATGCAAAAGGCAATTGAGAAAAAAAAAAAGGGACACATGGGAATGGCCATTGTGCTGTTTCAAGAGCAAATAATAATAAATTAATAGCACGAAGATGGTGCTTTCTCTAAAGAACATTTTGAGTCTCGAGGAGTATGTTATTATACGCACCATGCGGTCTGTGTAAAAAATAATCACAAATAGTACCATGGAGCTACAACTATGCCGTTCTATTGCCGGCTTGTTACTTATCTGCTGATAGCTGCTGCTCAAATCGTCGCTAAATTCCCCGTTAGCTGGTACCGTGGTACGGCCTTGTTCGTTTATACCCCAAACCAAGGGTTGGAGGGGATTAAGGAGGATTTAACCCCCTAATCCCTTCCAAGTCAAAGTCTCCTCAATCCCCCTTGGTTCGGTGTGGAAACAAAGTAAAGTACGTCCGAAACAAGTGGATCTGCAGAAGGATTAGTTACATAAACCCTCTGCCTCCATGCGCTCCAATATCCGCCGCGCCTCTTCTTCCGTTGAGGGAACAACATTGCGTATCTTCAACCCGTTCTTCAACATGTCACTACAGACCGTGAAGGTGAAATGAAACGTGTTGGAAACCTGTTCGTTAGACAACATGGTCAGCAAATCATCAGGCATTCAAGAAGAAGGATTTCAGGGTGGAGCTTATGCAATGCGAGTAGCATCTGTGGTAAACTGAGTGGGATTCTGGGATTACCTCACTTTTCCGGAGCTCAGGTCTTGTTACATGAGCGACAACTTCAACGTTGACCAGGGGCTGCTCTGGATTGTCAAGCTGGGTATACAAGACACATGATTTGAATCGAAGAAAGTCTCCAACATCCACCTGTGCAAGCACAGCATGTTTATACCTTATTGCTGATAGGAAATGAATTGGCAGTTTCAAAAAAATATATAACATGTTCATTTGTGGACACTACCAATTTACATAGGAAAATATGCCACAATACTTTTACCAGTTACATTTGCGATATTCATATTGCTGAAAAGAAGATGCATGTTATTCACTTACTGGTTTCAAGAAGTCAACATGATCAACTTCAAGGAAACAAGGTCTCTGCCCAACAAAAGCATATGCGGTTGAGAAGGCAAGCTCAAATGCTCGGTGCATCAAGAAACCCCCAAATATTCGACCATGCAAGTTTCGTTGCTGAGGCTGGCATACAAGAGAGTTCTCTAGACGGGTATCCTTCATCAAGATGCTATCTCTATCAGCTAAAGCAGGCAGATCAGAGAAAACACGACCCTCTGCGAGCAACGCATCCAGCCTCTCAGCCTCAGCACGGAGCTTATGTATCCCGTTTTCAAGTCCTCCCTTCTGTTCTTCTCTCTTCCTTTTTCTCATCTTATCTCGTGCTTCTCTTTCTCCAAATAGTTGCTTCTCTCTTTCATTTTCAGGTGAAAGGCGGTTCACTGGAGCAGATTTTCCAGTCTTCGAATCACGTGCAACAAAGGTGAAGTTAGCGGTCAATGCAATGGGATCAGACTGATTATCACCATCTGTTGCAACATAACCACATTTGAGGCAAGTCAGTTAAAGAAAAGCAGAAAACAAAATCTACCATATGCATCGTCTTGTACAAATCAATGAAGAGCAAGATCAACCTTCAACTGAACCAAAACCAATAATACCTTTATCAACCTGAGTCACTTCAATCTGTATGTCAATTGACGAGCGCCCAACATAAGTAACAGCTCCAGCTATCTTCAAATCAGTGTCCACACGAATTGGCTTTTTCAGCTCCATTTTGTCAACAGAGGCAGTCACAACCAAAAGGGGTCTTGTTGTGCTATCTTCATCTGAACAGTGCTGCATGTAAATCAAGTTTTGTCAAGAAAATCCGAGCAAGATGCCTAAAGATACTACCCAAGAGCATGAGAAACAGAAAGCAAAGAGAAGACAAAATTGCACGTCTATCACCCATTGGCATCGAACAGTATATTTTCAACTAAAAGTCTGTAACAAAGGGTAACCAGAACTTAACCACTCAGAGAGCTAGCGCCTAGCCAATGGAATGGTAACACCATCGTAGCATCTGCTTCCACAACCACACTGGCACCATTAACTCAAGACCACAACTCATCGAGATCTCATACTGACAAAGAAATGTTTATGGCGCTAAAGAGCAAAGATCACATTCACATGATTCGCATTTCATAATTTCAGTAGCCCCATGGCTAAACAGTTTGTAAGACTCGTTACAATCAATTTCATTAAACCAATATTTCTTCATGAGAACAAAGCAACAACAAGCTCCCAAAAAATTCTAGCAGCAACATATAAACAATCTGGTGCTATTGCTCAGTCAATAAGTGTAACAATTCAACCTGCTTCATTTATGTTGTTGAGGGAGTCAGGGAGACAGTTCCATTACTTTACCAATGTCTTATGTCACTACGAATTGTTCTGGTCTGATGCTAGAAACCATAAACCATTAGCATCTCAACTCAACTCAACCAGCTTCAGAAAGGAAATTGTTAAGCTACAGAGTGGCTAGACTCTACATTTGTAAGATTTGCATAGGTGCACCTACTTCAAAATTGTGATTCTGCTAGCAATTCAAATCATGAAATTGGCACACGTGCTCCCTAGCATACACTCGTGGGTTTAATTTAACAAATTAAGTCATGGGGCCAGGTGGTGGGCACCAATTCATCTGATGATGTCAAGTTAAAGATGACCAAATCATAAGCAAACACCGGGAATAACTATAAACTCTGAATACTTGCAGCAGACGTACACTTCTCTCTCTCTTACCGATCACACCTGCTACTAGGAGACACGCAACGCAAGAAGAAGATCGAAATGGATACGGCACTAGGCATTACCTTGACGGCGATGGTGCCGGCGAGGGCGTCAAGATCCTCGAGCAGCTTGCCGATGCGCACCTCGTTCCATGCGTCCCGGTACTGCTCCCTGAGGATGTCGTCGGTGGCGAACTTGTAGACGATGCTGGTCCGGCTCTGCGCGGGCGTCTTGACGAGCAGCTCCGTCTGCGGCCGCTGCTCGTCGGCGGAGGTGGCGGCGCCGCCGCCGCCGCTCCCCGCGTCCATCATCCGCTCGAAGATGCTGGACCGCGCCTCCCAGAGCGCGTTGGTCACCGGGGAGTGGTACATCCCGGGCCACAGGCTGAGCGGCCTCCGCGCCGACTTCCCCGCGTCGATCGCCGCGCCGCCGCCTCCCTCTCCCTCTCCCCCTCCTCCTCCTCGCCCGCCACCCAGGTGGGAAACCACCTTGATTGGCGAATCCATGGCCGGTGGTGGTGGTGGTGGTGGTTCCTGGCCCCGATCTCCCGAGGCGGTCGACGAGAAGGCGCGTGTTGGCTGGGAGATGGTGGGGATCCCTGCGGATCGTTCGAGGCCGACGATGATGGGGCCGAGGAGGGGTCTCGGGGTTCGCGAGTTGACGCGGCGGAGGAGGAGGGTTCTGGAGAGCAGCGACGTCGCTGTCAGCCTCGTCGTCATGGGTAACTTGGCCGCGGATGCGGGGCTCCCCTCCCTCCGGCCTTGTGGGAGGGTCGGTGTGGGGTAGAAAGGAGGAGAGGGGCAGGTGGGCCACGGCTTCCTCGCAATGGGTAGCTTTTGGGTGCGTCGGTGCGTCGGTATCCGTATGGTCCATTTACTGCGCGAAATGAAATGGGCCGAAAAGGCCGAGAGGTTGAGGTCGGGTACTGGTACTTCTGCTAGAGTGAATTTGGTCCACTAGGTTGAAAAGGCCTGGCCTAATATACGGCCCATGTGGTTGCGACAACCGGGGGCTCGGCCGGAAAGCAACCGCGGTGGGAAACCAAATCGCCGGGGAATCGTCCGATGCCGACCGCATTGCTTGGAGTTGAGCAGGCAGCCAAACCGCAAAACGGATATGCATCGGCGGCTTACGTAGACCGATATGTGTTGTTTTGTCGTCGGCGAGTGGACACGATATGAAGCATACTACTGCTTTACTGCAATGCGCACATCTGGTTTCTAAATCTTCACACGTACAAAAAAAAAAGATAGACGTGCATACATGTCATCTATCTATTCACACGGTTCTCGAATCCACGACTCCATGATTACAGAGACTTTTTTTTTGTTCAGAACAGATTGCGGTAAAAGAGATGAGGCACGGTGGGGATTGCCATTATAGTCGCGATCAGTTAATACACGCACCGTCCCAAGCCGCGCACGTACGTGCACCACTAGTATATTTAGATCAGTCTTCCTACACGGCAGTGGTACAGTACCACACAACCTCTTCGTAGACGCCGCAACGCAACTAGGCGCTAGCTAGCAAGACACGGCCATGGGTTCCTACGCCGCCGGCGCCGAGAACGAGCCGAGAGCCGGCAGCAAAGGCGGCGGAAGCCACGTGGTCCTCCTGCCGTACCCGAGTCAGGGCCACGTCCACCCCATGCTCCAGTTCGGCAAGCGCCTGGCGTACCACGGCCTTCGCCCCACGCTTGCCGTCACCCGCTTCATCCTGGCCACCTGCGCGCCCGACGCCGCCGCGCTGCAGGGCCTGGGCGGCGCGGGCGCGGGCGCGGGCGCGGTCCGCCTCGCGGCGGTCTCGGACGGCTTCGACCGCGGCGGCTTCGGCGAGTGCGGCGAGGTGACGGCGTACCTGTCCCGGCTCGAGGCGGCCGGGTCGGAGACGCTGGGGGAGCTCCTCCGGGACGAGGCCGCGCGGGGCCGGCACGTCCGGGCGGTGGTCTACGACGCGTTCCTGCCCTGGGCGCAGGGCGTGGCGCGGCGGCACGGCGCCGCGGCCGCGGCCTTCTTCACGCAGCCGTGCGCCGTCAACGTGGCGTACGGCCACGTGTGGTCCCGCCGGCTAAGCGTGCCGGTGGATGGTGGTGGTGGGGTGCTCCGGCTCCCTGGTCTGCCGGCGCTCGAGCCGGATGGCCTGCCGTGGTTCCTCAAGGTCGGGACCGGCCCGTACCCGGCATACTTCGAGCTGGTCATCCGCCAGTTCCAGGGGCTGGAGCAAGCCGACGACGTGCTTGTCAACTCGTTCTACGAGCTGGAGCCCGAGGTGAGCTCTGCGTGCAGCGCTTGTTTTGTTTGTCCCTGTCGCTGCCGTGCATACTGGCTACATGAGTTCGTCTGCAGCGCCGTAGATGTATGCATGCATTCATGCTTCCAAGTTCCAAACACAGAAATAGTTTCCAGTTCTACATTATTTCAGTTTTTAGTGTGGTGCCCATCTACGGAGTAGCTCAAATCTGTCAGGATCATCGTTTCGTTTCTTGTTCTTTTTTTTCAAGCAACTTCCACACGCCACGCATTTGCACCTTATCGTCAGAATCATACGAACCGATGCTCAGTCACTGGTGTCATACGAACCGATGCAACCGGCCATATCCTAGCGAATATCAGGTTCTTGAATAGATGTGTCAAGTTGGTCCTCCGCGGCTCCGCCTTGACAGCTCAAGCTCTTGGATTATTCATCTTCTGTGGCTTGGAAAATAATCTTAGCCGAGCTAGGCCAGTACTGTCGATCGACGACGTTGGCCTTTGCACTAACGCAGCAGCGTACACATGGCGTCCCACTTGCAGGAGGCGGAGTACATGGCGTCGGCGTGGCGCGCCAAGACGATCGGGCCGACGGTGCCGGCTTCCTACATCGGCGACGACCGCCTCCCGTCCGACACCAAGTACGGGCTGCACCTCTACGAGCTGACCGCCGCGCCGTGCATCGCGTGGCTGGACGCGCACCCGCCACGCTCCGTGGTGTACGTCTCCTTCGGCAGCCTGTCGGACCTGAACCCGCTGGAGATGCAGGAGATCGCGCACGGGCTCCTGGACGCCGGCCGGCCGTTCCTCTGGGTCGTCCGCGCGTCCGAGACCCACAAGCTGCCCGCGGGCTTCGCCGAGGCCGAGGACGACGGCGCCGCGTGCGGCCGGCAGCGCGGGCTGGTGGTGTCGTGGTGCCCGCAGCTGGAGGTGCTGGCGCACCGCGCCGTGGGGTGCTTCCTGACGCACTGCGGCTGGAACTCCACCGCGGAGGCGCTGGTGACGGGCGTGCCCATGGTGGCCGTGCCGCAGTGGACGGACCAGCCCATGAACGCCGAGTACGTGGAGGCCGTGTGGCGGGTGGGCGTGCGGGCGCGCGCGGCCGCGCCCGACGGCCTCGTGCGGAGGGGCGAGGTGGCCAGGGGCATCGAGGAAGTGATGGACGGCGACAGGAGTGCCGAGTACAGGAGCAACGCCGATGTGTGGATGGAGAAGGCCAGGGCGGCGAGCAGGGAAGGCGGCAGCTCCGACAGGAACATCGCCGAGTTCGTGGCCAAGTACGCCTCAGACGCCATGTGATCATTTAGAGAAACGAACACGTTTTGGGTTGCATGTATATGTATATGTATATGTAGCAATTAAGTCTGTATACAGGTACGTGCGAGTATTTGATAAGAATGTCGTCATGCATGCATGAATGAATTCACGAGCGAGCAAACTTCTTTGGTGCATGCCGTCCGATGACTACGGCGACAGGCGCAGGTGCTGCACCAACTAATTCGCTTGGCTTAAAAACTATGATATTTTTATTTGGTTTATGAAAGAAAAATATTATTAAATGGTTAGCGGATTCGGTAGATAATCTTAAGTAAACTGCTGGCGCTCACGGTTTCTGCTACAGTTTGTGATATATAACGTGTGGAACAGTGTGAATGGCCCACATAAGAGCACTATTAGGCTTAGGCTTACAAAATTTCAAAGAAAAAAAATCTATTTGACCTCCCTTAGCTACTGCATAAGTTTGATTTACCCCTTTCAATTAGAAAAATAAGATTTTTAGACTCTTTCAACTATTTAAAAACCGTCTCATTTACCTTCATAAGTGGTTTTTATAGTCGTTTTAACTGATGTGGCACCACATTAGCCATTCTGTGAGATGCCAAATCGGCCATGAAGGAGGTAAATTGAACTTTCACAATAATTCAAGGGAGGTCAATTAGACTTTACAAATAAAGTAATTGTTTTAAATTAAAAATCTAAATATTTATCACAATAAATATGGATTAAAAATACTAAAAAATTATTTAACATTACAAAAATCATAGAAAATTTGTTTTAACTCGAAAAATATGAAATATATATTTAATTTTCCTAAAACTATGTTCCTAACAATTTGGATAAATATTTTTTTTTAAAAGTTACCCAAATATGTTTTCTAGAATAAATATGTATTTAAAAATATTCAAACCTGGATATTTTTGGAACAAAAAATTCTATAATTATTTGTATTTTTACATGCATATTTGTTGCAAAAAAAATATTTGGCTGATTTCTGAAAAATATTTATATAATTTTTATAAAGTCTAGTTGACCTCTTTGAAATATCGCGAAAGTCTAAATTATCTCTCTCGTGGTTCACTTGGTGCCACTTCAGGCAACCCAGTAGCAAAACTGCTCGCGGAGATAAATCGGATAGTTTCAATATTTGGAGATGTCTAAACAACTGGTTTTTTAATTGAGGGAGGTCAATCAAACTTATGCAACTTTTTCCAATTTTCAAATTTGCTAGGACTTAGGAGCATAATCTTAGTGCTCTTGGGCTTCCAAGCTCTCCAAAATTCCAAGGCCGAACCTTGCTATATATGTTCACTTAGATGAGCTGCAGTTATGGGCCAGCCTCTTATCGTAGAAATAACTACGTGGGCTACACTAGAAGATATCCAAACAATCGGCCGTCCAAACAAGTTGCGTGTGTTCACGAGCGGCTCTCGGTTGACTTGTAGGTCGCGACATCGAACGCGTTTTTGGCTAACCCTGTAATATCGATGCATACAACTCTTTGCTAGGTCGGTCCAGCTGTTGATCACCTAGCACACTTGTTACACGTTGATTGTACTGTAAATTCTTTTTTCTTAATATAATGATATACAGATCTCCAATATATCAGAGAGAAAAACTATATTAGTAGATTGAGCTATCTAAACTATCCACATAGTAAATAGGGAACCAACAATCACAATAGTGGATGCTAAAGTGCTATAACGGACGCTAAGTTCCAATACACTATCTTTGGCTCACTGTAGCGGAGCATGTAGTAGAGGGCCATACACTATCGACCACTATTGTGGCCACTACATATGCTACAGTACTATGTAAATCAATTCTCCATGACGTATAGTAGCACCTTACAATTATAACACACATGCTAAATACATTGTGAAGCTCTCGAGGTACTGCAAACCACAATTATTTTGAAGACGGCCGGCCTGTAAGCCTGTTTCATTCATGACCTTGATGTCGATTATTTCTGGCTCTTAACCTTGGAGAGGAAATCCGAGATGTTGATATCCGAGCTGCCACCACTGTTCATTGCCTTCCTCGCCTTCTTACTCCACTCCAAAGCTTTCAGCCTGAACTCCTCGCACCTTTCCCCTTCCATCACTTGCCGCACACACCTCTCCACCTCCTTCCTCGTGACCACCCCATCGGAATCCGGCCGTACCCGCACGCCGACGCGCCACACGTCCTGGACGTACTTGGCGTTCGTCGGCTGGTCCGACCAGTGCGGCATCGCCACTATGGGCACGCCGGAGCTGATCGCCTCCAAGGTCGAGTTCCACCCGCCGTGCGTCACGAAGCACCCAACCGAGGGGTGCCCTAGAACCTCCAGCTGCGGGCACCACGGCACGACGAGCCCCTCGCCGCCGGCGAAGTTCTTGGGCAGCTTGCGGGTCTCCGTGGCACTGACCACCCACAGGAACGGCATGCCGCTGCGGCAAAGCCCCTCGGCTACTTCCTCCATCTGCCTCGCGCCTAGGGAGGCTATGCTGCCGAAGGAGACGTACACGACGGAGACCGCCGGGTGGGCGTCCAGCCAGGCCTTGCACTCTGCCGCCATTGGGGTGTAGAGGTGGACGCCGTAGGATACATTGTCGTCGTCGTCGCCCGGAAGGTGGTGATCGAGGTTCACCGATGGCATGTTTGGACCGACCGTCTTGGCACCCCACGTCGAAGCCAAGAAATCTGCTTCCTGTGAATGTGATATGCAGAGCATGACATGGTGTCCAGTGTCTGTACTATGCTAGCTAGCTTGTCCACACACACTCGCAAGTATCAGTCAGTGGCACGACATTTTTAATTTCATGCGTGCAGCGTGCATGTGTGGGCTTCGCTGAGCCACCCACACTCACCTGCGGCTCCAAGTCGTAGAATGAATTGACAAGCACGTGGTCCGCGGTGCCCAAACCTAAGAACTGGCTCGTCAGCAACTCCAAGAGTCCCGGGGGACGGTTCTTGTCAACGAAGAACGTCGGCAGGTCGGTCAGTTGGAGGCGGACCGGCAGCCCTGCCAGCTCCTCCGGCAGCTCCTGATCCCTCACCGGCGGCGACGGTATCCTGCCGGCCAGCAGGTGCGTGTACAGCACGTCCACGGCGCACGTCTGCGTGAGGAACGCCGCGCACGCCGCGCCGCGCCGCCGCGCCACGCCCTGCGCCCACGGCAGGAACGCGTCGTACACCACCACGTGCACCGGCCGGCCCAGCTCCGACTCCGACCAGAGGAGCCGGTCCACCGACCCCGGCCCGGCGGAGCTGAGCCGCCCGAAGTAGGGCGCGCGGTGCCCTCCTACCCCGTCGGGGCCGCTGTCGTCGCAGCCGTCGGAGAAGACGGCGACGTGGACCGAGCCGGTGGCTGGCCTGGTCGAGCCGGCGACGAAACGGGTGACGGCGAGAGTGCAACGCACGCCGCTGTGGCTGGCGAGGCGCCTGGCGAAATGGAAGAGAGGATTGATGTGGCCCTGGGACGGGTATGGCAGGAGCAGGATGTGGATGCTGTGCAGTGCCGGTCCTACAAATTTGAGGGCCATTGCGACGACCCCTAAACTATAAAATTTTATAATAATATAAGTTAATTTTTTCGTAAAGGGAAAGCAAATCCAGTCATATATAGACAAACTGCTCTTCTTATCTTTTTCATTTTCTTTTCATGGTCCTTGACAATTGTTTCTTAGGTAACATTCTAAAATTCTAACACCTAACTTAAATTACAAGAAAAATGGAACAAAAAACTAGTGCCTAGACAATTGGGACATAAACAGAACTAAGATTCACAAATCACAAAAAATAAAAGGATAGAAGGAAATAACAAAGATCACATGTTGTAGTCCTCTTCGAGCCCTGCCAGCTGGTCGCCGGTATCGTTTGGAGTTTGGAAGGCTAGAACTCGGGTGCAGAGGTTTTGGTATTATCCACTACAGCTCGTGATCGCGTGGTGAACTGGTGAAGTGTCGCTGATGCCGCTGCGTCTAATCACGACTCGTGATCGCTATGTGTGGCAACTCGTGTATGAGCATTGGTGACTTGACTGCTTTTGGCTCACGATTTTTTTATGATAAATCATTGCACCATATATATACATATACTAATAAATAAAGATTATAACTAAAGAGTATATTGTATTATATATATAGGTTTGGGCCCCTATCTCGCGAGGGCCCTCGGCCGTCGCACCTCCTGCCCTCCCCCTAGGGCCGGCACTGATGCTGTGATCGGAGTAGTTCACCATGGTTGTAGTATCAGCGGGTGGTAACAATGCTAGCCCGATATTCAAGGGAAAGACGAAAGAGGTCCACGCTATATATATATAGAGAGACGCCCTTGCGTTGTTGCTGTGTTGACAAAGCAAATTAAGTCCTTGTTTAAATGTGAAAAAAATTTGGATTTCGTTATTATAGCAGTTTCGTTTGTTTGTGGTAAATATTGTCCAATCATAGACTAACTAGGGTCAAAAGATTCGTCTCGCGATTTACAGACAAAATGTGTAATTAATTTTTGTTTTCGTCTATATTTAATGCTTCATGAATGTGCCGCAAGATTCGATGTAACAGGAAATTTTGAAAACTTTTTGATTTTCGGGGTGAACTAAACAAGGCCTAAGCTGAAGTAGTTTTTTCTATTAATTAAAATAAAATTACGCAAAAGTATTATTAGTGGTGGAGGACAAGTGAGGATCTGAGATATGACGTAGATGCACTGACGTATGTAGCGATGAAAGCTGATGAAATGACGTGCGTGATACAGTAGACATGTGCAAATAAAACTCAAGGTATGGCTGTGGCAGAGCTAGCTCCGCCACTGAACTGAAGGCCGAAGCAACCCTAACTTATCTCTATATGCGAGACGAATTTTAAAAATTATACACTGGATCTAATATACTGTCAGCTCAAGGTCGACCGCGTTATATTGCCTCTAGCTAGTAGCTACGACATGTTTTTAGTCTGGAGATACTATTTTTCAGCGCCCACCTGCTAGTAGCCTAGATAGCGATCATTCAAATATGGTAATATATCACCCGCCACTCCGAAATCCGAATCAGAGAAACATGTCGTAGCATCAGTGTTGCAATAAAAATATAACGCTTTTGACGATGTGTATCTTCTTGAATGTTTGTTATTGTGGTGCACAAGTTTCTAGAATAACATTATTATTGCTCTAGACCTAGCTAGATGCCCGATAGCTACTGGAAATGACTGTGGTTCCCTAGCTTCACCCAACGAATTGCATCTGACAGTGACTACATAACTAATCCCACTCCTGTTGAGATGCATTTCTGTTCAGACATGAACATTGCATCATTTCAACGTGACTAGCACTAACAGAGGCAAAAGTTAATTCACGAAAATGTGGATGGTGATACAAAGCATGCTGTGAAAAGTTTTTTTTATAAGAAGCACATGCTGTGAAATGTTGGTAGTAAGAGAAGCAAGCATAAAAGGAGATTTCTTCTAGGGATCAGGTATGCTCTCCTCTATTGATCGTGACCAAAATGACAAAACACCTTTGTGAAAGAGAATCTTTGATGACATGCTGGTCCGTCATGTCATGACTCATGACTCTTGCGAGGACCATTGCCCCCGGCCTCCTAGCAGAGGCTGCAACCACGTACTCTAGGGGTCATGCTGGATGTCACAATCAACACTACCATGGCAAGTCCCAGCAGGTTGTTCGTATGATTCTAAAAAGAAGATTATTCGTATGTTAAGGGCATCTCCAATGGTTTCCAAATAAGCTAGTTTAGAAAAAAAAATTGATTGACTATTAAGAAGAGAGATTAAATGGCTAGCGACTCCTAAATAGCTAGTCTAGCATGATGTCCTAGAAACATCTCTCTCACAGCTCATTTAACTTTTCAGTATAGTGTTTATTTTTTTTTATTATTTTTATGTCTCATTTAGTTAGCTATTTACAAATTAGCATTAGGCCTGGTAAATCAGATACATGTAGTGGTAAGGTGCTAATTGGGCCTGGCAAACGGTTTCGGCCCATCAAAGGTTTTGTCGCACTTTTCTGACGTATATGGGGACAAATCGTCGATACCCGAGGGGCCTTGAGCCCGAGGAGGCCCCGAGCCAGAGCTCACGGCGCGCGCGCGGCCCGTCTCGTCGATCGAGCGCCGGGCCTCCTGTATCACACACAGGCAGAGAGTGGAGACACACTGGCCGCCGAAGGCGACGGCACAGTGACAAAGCGCCGGCCGCGGCGACAGCAACAGCAATGGGCGGCGCGCCGTGCTTGCGGTTGCGGGGCCAAGTTGACCACAACGGGCGCGCGGCAGCTACCTATACTGCTCTGCTCGCATGCATCAATGCATGACAGTAACCGCGCTAGGCTACGCGCTATTCCGTACGCATTACAGTACTAGCTACGATTAGAAGATCACAGCAGCAGAAGCAATGCCGTTTTCCCGTCTCCATGGCCATGGTGCACCATCTGTTTTGAGAGCTCTGCTAATTATAAGCTCTAAGTTGGTGTGGCATAGTAGTATTTTAGACCGATTTCTCTATTTATATATTTTCATGCTCTTGCATATATATCTCGATCAGACATCAAATATTTATGCTCGAATATAGAGCCCGAGTGAAGCTCTAAGGTGTCTACAAGATTATGTGTTTTCTAACCTTTCAGTGTAGCGCAAAGCGACGAACTTCTCAACGTACGATGGCACCAAGGCCCTAGATAAACCACAATATATATGAGCTGGCTACAATACTTTTTTCATAGTTGGATTCAAATTTGAGATCTCTGGTCCTGTTGTATCGTATTGAGTTGTGAGTTGCATGCAGCTAAACTAAAAGTTTTAAACTAACAGAATAGGTAAAGATGAGCATATAACCTGCAGGCAGACGGTCCAACACGACCTCCACTAGTCCATGCCAGGCACGGCACGAAGCATAGGTCGTGCTTGGGCTACCACCTTAGCCTGTCGGGTAGCACGACACGGCCCGATAAATAACCAAAGGCCTAGTGAAGGCCCGCTATGTCTATAGCCCAACACCAATACTAAATCCCAATCTGGCCCATACACTAACTCGGTCATTTTGAACACCCATCCACTATCATCGTCTCGTCCACTCCACATCCCCTTCTAGGTTGCGACTACACCGCTTCCACTCCATCTCCGTCTGCATCCCCTTAGGTTGTGACTCTGCTGCTTCCCCTCTCTCCACGTTGGATCCAGACGCACCTCCTTTTCTCTGACGCGTAAGCGACCGTCGGCCGAGCGTGATGCAAGCCTCCCTCCCCCGACGCACGCCTCCGCTCAACCAGATTCCAATGCCCAACTACGTCGCCTCCTTCGCCGGCCCCATGCTTAAGGACCTCGTCATAGACTAGGCGCGTGGCCACGCCCTTCTCCTCTTCCTCCCTGCTCCCTAAGTCCCTATGTAGCGACTGTGCGATTTATGGGTCAGGCCCGCGCTATAAGATTGGTCGTGCTTTTTAGGCCAGCCTGGCACAAAAAAGACGTAGAGTTTCGTGTCTGGGCCGTCGGCTAGGCACGAGGCCCGACCGCCCCGCGGGTCCTTCTGTGTCATGTCGTGCCGGTCCGAGCGGCCCGATTGCTCGTCTTTTAAGAATAGAAGACAATTTGCTTATACTTTAACATCACTTGAGTGCTTATGCTATATTGCACACGCCTTACCAAATAACAATTTATATTTTGTGTTCACAAAATTTTGGGGTGCAATTTATTATTTATACCCTAGAAATGAGAGCCTCCATATGTATCGATCATCTCTTTAAATGTATAGGAGACGCGGATATCTTTGTATATATTAAGAGGTGAAACCGTATAGCAACGAACGAGACATCAAACGGTGTATCCGTATCCGGCCATGTGCAATCAGTTAGCCGGAGTCACAGGAGTGGAGTGTCCAAAACAGGATAGGAAGTCTGCGATGGCGACATCCGAGCTACCGCCTTCACTCATGGCCTTCCTCGCCTTGCCGCTCCAGTCCAAAGCTCTGTTCCTAAACTCCTTGCCCATCTCCCCCTCCATGACGTCCCGCACGCACCTCTCCACCTCCTCGCTCCTCACCACCCCCCGCGCATCCGGCCGCACCCGTACGCCGACGCGCCACACGTCCTGGATGTACTTGGCGTTCGTCGTCTGGTCCGACCAGTCCGGCATCGCCACCATGGGCACGCCGGCGCTGAGCGCCTCCACCGTCGAGTTCCAGCCGCAGTGCGTGAAGAAGCAGCCGACGGCGGGGTGCGCTAGGACCTCCAGCTGCGGGCACCACGACACCAGGAGCCCCCTGCTGGCCTCCCTGGCCTTGTCGGCGAAGCCCTCGGGTAGCTTGCCGGTCTCCGTTGCCCGGACCACCCACAGGAAGGGCTTGCCGCTGCCGTAGAGGCCCTCGGCGATCTCGCCCATCTGGTCGGCACCCAGCGACGCCATGCTGCCGAAGGAGACGTACAGGACGGACCGCGCCTGCTGGGCGTCCAGCCACGCCTTGCTCTCTGCCGCCATTGGGACGTGCAGGTGGATGCCGTAGGACACGTCGTCCGGCAGGCGGTTGTCGAGGAACGCCGACGGGACGGTCGGCCCCACCATCCTGGCTCTCCACGTAGCCGCCAGGTACTCCGCTTCCTGCGGCTCCAGGTCGTAGAACGAGTTGACGAGCACGTGGTCGGCGGTGTCCAGCCCCAGGAACTGGTTCACCAGCAGCTCGCGGAAGCACGGGGGGTAGCTGGTGTCAGCCAAGAACGTGGGCACGTCGCCGACCTCGAGCTGGGTGGACAGCCCGGGCAGGTCCCGCAGCACCTCCTCCTCCTCCTCCTCCTCCTTCGGGCGCAGCAGCGGCGGGGGCGGCACCCGGCCGGTCCACGCGTGCGCGTACAGGATGTCCACGGCGCACGGCTGCGTGAGGAACGCGGCGGACGCCGCGCCGCGCCGCCGCGCCACGCGCTGCGCCCACGGGGCGAACGCGTCGTACACCACCACGTGGACGGGCCGCCCCAGCTCCGACTCCGACAGGAGGAGCGCGTCCAGCGTCTCGGAGCCGGCCGACTCGATGCGCTCGAAGTAGGGGACGCCCATCCCGCCGAGCTCGTCGGGCCCGCGCTCGTCGCAGCCGTCGGAGATGGCGGCGACGTGGACGGAGCTTGGGGTCGGCTTGGTCGAGTTGATGATGAAACGGGTCGCCGCCAGGGTGCACCGGACGCCGCTGCGGGCGGCGAGCCGCTTGCCGAACTGGAGGAGCGGGTTGATGTGGCCCTGCGTGGGGAATGGGAGGAGAAGGACGTGGACTACGCTTTGGTCGGACGACGACGTCCTCGCCGCCATGGTTCAGCTGATAAATGAATGTGATGATTCTACCACAGATGTATGATTTGCAACAATGGCGACGATGTTGTTCGGAAGTACGAGACTGCAGGTGTTTCTCTATATATATAGATAGACGTCCGTCGAAAAGAATTCATCAGATGCTGAAGCAAAGCCCAAGCGGCCAACTGTTTCTATTGAATTCGGTGAGAAGGATCGGAGCTCGTTTTTTTTTGACGGAACTGGAGGGATTTGCATCCCTACAGGAATTTTATTAAAAGGAATCAAAATTACAAAGTAGCCGGCAAAGAAAAGAAAAGGGGGAGAAGGGGTCAGCCGGAAGCACGACTAGGAGACAAAGGAGGAGAAGAAAATAAAAGCTAACACAGAGAGAGACCAAGCTAAGATAAACTTGCTATCCATTGATTGAGACCTTGGAAGAACCTTCGTCTTATTCTCAGAACTAAAAGCTGAAGTTCAGCCCTGAAGAAATCTTTGGCTGATTGAAAGCTTAGGTTTATTTGTCGAAAGATGTTGTCATTTCTTATCTTTCAGATTGCCCATGACATTAAGATAATGATTTCCATGAAGAAGGGAACTTGAAGCTGCGCCTTGAAGCTTTCTAAAATTTGAAAAGGGCTTAAGCTTTGATCCACTTGAACATTGATCCAGGCCCAGCATTGAATGGCAAATGGACAGACTAAAAAGAGATGTGCCAGAGATTCATCCAAAGAGTCATTGCAGAGGACACAGCTATAATCTGGCAGTGCCATTCGCTTCCTTCTTAGCAGCTCCCGAGTACTTAGTCTATCCTTTATTAGTAACCAGAAGAAGACTTTGTGCGTGTTTTGACAGGAGCAACGCCAAAGCCATTTGTAGACCGGGTGAAGAGTTGAATGACCACTGAGACACTGATAAGCTTTTTTAACTGAGAAATCAGCCGAGTTCCAGATATAGATCCATCTATCCGGAGTGTGCATAAGCTGGAAACCCTCAAGGCAAGTTTGTAACTGAGTCATTTGTCTATGAGCTTGTTCAGACAGTGGTAAGTGAAAGAGACCATGAATGGGGACTTGGTTTAAGGCATCTGCGAAGGTGTTTTCCTTCTTTTTTGCAAAAGAAAAAAGCTCTGGAAACTTATGCTTGAGAAGATCCTCCTCCCAGAGATCACCCCAAAGTTGGCAAGATCTGCCATTTCTTACTTCCACTCTTGCAATTCCTTTAAACTTATCTAGGAGCTTTAAAATGTCCCTCCACCAGAAGGATCCCTTCTTTGAGTTACCTGGAAGATTCCCTGAGCCATAGTATTTTTCCCAGACAAGGGAGACCCAAGGTGTGTCATCTTTGTTGAAGAATTTATGTAAATGTTTCAAAAGAAGACTCTCATTTTGAGTCTTGATGTTAATTACTCCCAATCCTCCTTCTTGTTTTGATCGACATACCATTGTCCAAGCTGCTTTAGGCCTCTGTTTTGCATTGACATCTGCACCTCTCCAAAGACACAATTTTCGAAACTTATCAATTTGCTCAATCACCGATTGTTGCAGGAGAAAGGTGCTCATGCAGAAGGTTGGGAGAGATGTGAAGATTGAGTTAGTGACTTCCAGTCTTCCTGCTTGGCTTAAGAAGGTTGAAGTTGCAGCTAGTCTCCTTTCACATCTATTAACCAGAGGCGAGAAATCAATTATCCTTGGCTTTGTAAGGCTAAGAGGCAGACCGAGGTAGGTAAATGGCAGAGTGCCCGTATCACAGTTGAAAGTCCTTGCCAAATGCTGTAACTTTTCCTGGCTTGTGTTAATGAGAACCATTATAGACTTCGCATAATTTACTTTCAGCCCTGTTGATTCTCCAAAAGAATGCAAAAGAGCTTTGAGCGTCCAGAGTTGTGTAGCACATGCCTCCATCACCAATAGAGTGTCATCAGCATACTGAATTATGGGGAAATCAGCAGTGTATCTCAGGGGAATTGGAAGCTTAAGAAGGCCTTGTTCTTTAGCTTTGTTGAGAATGGATTGAAGAAGGTCAGCCACTATGACAAATAGAAGAGGTGATAGTGGATCCCCTTGCCTGACCCCTCTTTTACAGTGAAACACCTTTCCTGGTACCCCATTTAGCAGCACTGCAGAGGTTCCTGATCCCAGGATTTCCTGAATCCAGCTAATCCATTTCTGCCCGAAGCCTTTTGCTTTGAGTATCTCTAGGATGGCCGAGTGCTCTACTTTATCAAAAGCCTTTTCAAAGTCCAATTTTAGGATGATCAGATCTTTCTTGGACTTGTGACAGTTATGCAAGTATTCAAGGGCCCAGGCCAGGCAGTCCTGTATCGTTCTAGATCTGATGAAGCCGTACTGATTGGCATGGATGATTCTCTTGATGCAGCCCTGGAGTCTATTTGCCAACAGTTTGGTTAGCAGCTTCAAAGAGGAGTTAAGAAGAGAAATTGGCCTATAATCAGCAACAGTTTGTGGTCCATCCTTCTTTGGAATTAGAACAATGAAAGAACTATTGATGCTTCTCAGACCAACTTGAAGTTCAAAGAAACTGTTGCAAAGATTGTAGAAGTCTTGAGCTATTAATGGCCAGCATCCCTTTAGGAATTCATTGGTGAAGCCATCTGGACCAGGGGATTTATTGTTTGGAAGACCAGCCACAATGTTATCTATCTCTTCCTTAGAAAAGGGGTTCTCCAAGTTATTCAGTCCCTCAATCGGTTGAAGAAGCTCATTAAGATTGAAGATCATATGGTTGAATTCTGACTTTCCCATTCTGTCCTTGAAGGCCTCCCAAATGAATTGTGCCTTGAGTTCATGGGTCTGATGAATGTTTCCTTGGCTATCCATCAGAGTTGTTATTGTGTTTTTCCTATTCCTTATGGTGGCATGGGCATGAAAGAACTTTGTACCAGCATCTCCCTCCCTGACCCATCTAATTTTCCCTCTTTGTTTCCAGTATGTCCTTTGTTGTTTTAAGAGGGAAATAAGCTTTGCACTCACTATATTTCTGAAATTCCATTCGGGCAGGGACAGATCTCTCAACACCTCGATTGACTCCAAGAAGAAGAGGACCAATTTTGTGTTTTCTATTACTAGAGCAAGTTTTGATATTTGAAACTTCCACATCCTCAGTTCCTTCCTTAGGTTTTTGAACTTTGCAGTCAGCAGCTTGGCTGCATCTGATATATTTTCTGAAGCTGACCAACCATTAACAGCTACTGTAGCAAAATCATCATGACTAAGCCAGTAGTTTTCAAACCGAAACAGTGCACCCTTGGAGATTTTAGTGCCGACTTCTATTACGCAAGGCCAATGATCAGACGTCTCCATCACCAGGGTCTTTGCTAAGGAGTTGGGGAATTTAGTTAGCCAAGAGGTTGAGGAGAAGAACCAATCCAATCTTTCAAGCAAAGGAGGGAACTGCTTGTTTGTCCAAGTGAAGTGCCTCCCATGAAGTGGAAGCTCAATTAAACCTAGTTTGTTAATGGCTTCATTGAAGAGAAACATTTCATTTGTGTCTGCCCCTTCTCTATTTCTGTCAGAAGGTCTTCTAATTAAATTAAAGTCTCAAACTATGAGCCAGTCTAAATCTGGTGGCATTTCAATTTCTCTAAACCACTCAAGGAAGGCTCTTTTTCCTCCTGGCGTGCATGGCGCATAGACAACTGTCAGCAGCCAAAGCTCATTACTAAGTCTGGAGGTGAATTCAATGGAAATTGCAAAATTGTTGGAAAACACCATATGTCCAGTGAAGGCACTGCTCTTCCACACCACTAGAATACCACCTGAGGCTCCCACCGAGGGGAGATATTCAAAAGAGTCAAAGTCCAGGGGGCAGATGTTCTTGATGAAACCTGAGTCAAAACTTTCCTTTTTGGTTTCTTGTAGGCAAATAATTTCACTCCCACTCTCCACCACTTTGTCTCTGACTGAATTCCATTTTTTGTCCGAATTCAATCCTCTAACATTCCAGTTCAGGATTTTCCAGGATCTAGTTCCTTCCATAGATCAAAGTCGATAAATTCGAAGTAGAGAGAGGTCCTTTTAAGATGGACCCAAACCCAGCACCAAAAAAAGTGGGGAAGCTTTAAGAAGCCAGAAAGACCCCCTAAGCAAACTAAGAAGGAAAAGCCAATAGCAAACAAAACAAAGGGCAGTAAAATTAAAAGATGAACCTTAAAAAAGTCTAGCATAAAAGGGTACCAGTTTTCAAACAACCAACTAAACAGATCCCACAGCTGGGGCTTACAAAAGAGAAAGTAGCAGGGGATTCCTGGACAGACTTGACTAACAAAGGAAAAGCAAAAGAAACTACTCAGTACCACTCTCATCTTGGGGTTAGTTTTTGTCTTCATTGTCCTCCTTGTCATCCTTCTTTTTCTTCTTTTTTTTCTCCTCCTTGTTCTTCTTTATCTTCTTCCCAATGGGGTCTAGGTTCTTCTTACCCATCAGCATAGCTTCACCAAGTTGTTCCTCACTCAGGTCACACATGGACATTCCAATTTTCCTCAAAGATGCCGGGGATAGAGTTGGTATTTCGGAGGAGCAGCCCAAACAGTTCTTAGATTTGCAGTTTGGAGTTTTGAATCCATTACAGCTGATTCTAACTCTAGTACTGCGTCGCACAAGAGATTCAACGATTGGAGTCTCACTCTTTCCTTTCCTGGATTTCTTTCTGATAGGTGATATTTCCTCAACCTCTTCTAACTCCTCATCTTGTACAGCATGTTCCAATTCTTTGGGCCCTGACAGTTCAGAGTCCAGGAGGGGACAGGCTTTGTTAGGGGAGGGTTTGCAAGTAACAGAGATTGTAGTGATCCAGTCTGTTTCTCCCTGCAGCAAATTGGGAAAGTTGGTCCCGAGCAGCTTTCTGGCCCAATTGTTTTGGGCTGGGGACAAAAGAAGAGACTGAAAGAAGTCCAGCCACCGGCCGCCGAGTTGGCGTAATACCTACGTCCTGCGTCTGGTTGTATTGATTTGTGTTGAGAGAATCGTATGTATCATATTGTCCTCTAGGGGACCCCTGCCCCTCCTTATATATCGTGAAGGGACAGAGTTACAAGTAAACTATCCTATTTGGTACAATATCTTGTAGTCTTGCGGTGCACGCCGACCAGTCGTGCGCCGCACGTCTTCATCCTGTGGGCCGAGCCACCTCTGATGGTGCGGCCCATATAGGACCATGAGGGTATAGGGGTTTATACCCCCACAGCTAGTCCCCGAGCACCATGTATTGTGATGTAACACGCCGTCTTGAGCTTCTTCGATCAGTGAGGCTTAACGTCTTCAATAAGCAGGAAATTCGTCCAAACAGTTGCAACGGTATTTTGACCGACTCAAAAGATAGTTGATCAACATTGACATCGAAGAAGCAGGTTGTTCGAAGAATGCATGGTGCTCTTAATCAAAAAAGATTTCTTTCCTGGTGAAGTGTGCCCACTTTACTTTTCTGAAAAGTATAGTCTTTCAAAAAGCAAGCATATTCACCGCAAGGTGAAGTGTGCCCACTTAGTCTCCGAGCCTGGTAGTAGGTGACGTAGGCACGTGGTGCCAGGGTCAAAAGAAAAGTCCTCAAAGAAATTCTGAAACTGAGATGCATCGCCAGATGCATCGTACCGATGTAGTCCCCGAGCTTGCTGGAAGGCGAAGTATGAGCCTTGTAGCAAGGTCTAAAAAATTGAATTTACCAGTCCCCGAGCATATCATGCTCGTCTGCAATTGAATAGACTAATCGACCAGTCTCCGAGCATATAACGCTCGGTGGTCGGTACAGTCCCCGAATTCTCAAATTGGTGGGTTGGTCGACCAGTCCCCGAGCGTATAGTGCTCGGTGGTCGGTGCAGTCCCCAAGTTCTTAAATTGGTGAGCTGGTCGACCAGTCCCCGAGCGTATAGTGCTCGGTGGTCGGCACAGTCTCCGAGCACGGCGTAGGGACCGGTGGACAAGTCCCCGAGCGTGGTTGGGAACGTAAACGTGCTCGGTGGTCGGCACAGTCTTCGAGCACAGCATAGAGAGTAGTCGACAAGTCCCCGAGCGTGGTTGGGAACGTAAACGTGCTCGGTGGTCGGAGCAGTCCCCGGGCACAGCGTAGGGAATAGTCGACGAGTCCCCGAGCGTAGCTTGTCGACTGGGCCAAACCCCTGAAAAATAAATATAAAGAATAGGTAGTACATGATGTATAAATAAACTTTAGATAAAAAATCAGTACTGAGATAAGTTTTAGATTTTTTATTATAAAATTAGCACGAGTAATTAATTCATCCTAGAGCTTGTACCAGCTCTGGTCTAGCCAACAATCAGCATGAGGTGCGGAACCTAGGCATGCGTAGGATTGTCTGCCACGTCAGAGAGTACTGCCGACCACCCGGAACGCAGAGGGCGGATCTCGTGCACGTGTGGGGAGGAGTCGGAGACAGTACCGGCTCTGGAAAGCTCGTGTAGGAGAAAAAACTAGTCGGCTAAAAAAGTTCTTTTGAAGAATAATAATATTAAAAATATTATGCCAAAAATAAATAAGATATTAGAAGTGTACTTATCTTTGGATGAAAGTCTAGTCGGTGACGATAAAATTGTCTGGCCCTCGAGCTTTTGGACTTGTTATCGTGACGGTGGTCGCGGTTGTCGTAGCGCCGTTCTTCGCGGCGATTATTATTGCGACTCGTGGTCAGAGCAAGTAGGCCAAACAACTTGGTTGATAGGCTGAGCAGGTCGGTGTCGTTGATTTGCCTCCCTTTGTAGCAGAGAAGCGGCGACGCGTTGTCGGCGTGGTCGGAGACGCTGCTGGTGTGGTCGAAACCGTAGCCAGCGTGGTTGGAGCCGCAGCCGACGTCGGTGAAGAAGTGATCGGCACAGATCGGATCTACGCCTCCTCTGCGGTCATGGCGGTGAAGCTGTTGAAGCCGACGATGAACGTGAAGCCGCCCGCCATGACCGCGAAGTCGGGGATGATGGCCATCTTGTTCGTCGGGAGAGCTGTACGCACACCCCCTACCTGGCGCGCCACTGTCGACGAAAGCTGGTCGGCAGTCTACCTTGGGGTATACCCACGGTAGTAGTTTATCGGTAGACGGTGCGCAAACTACGAACTCGATGGTGACGCAAGACACGGACAAGCTTTTTATCCAGGTTCGGCCGCCGAGTTGGCGTAATACCTACGTCCTGCGTCTGGTTGTATTGATTTGTGTTGAGAGAATCGTATGTATCATCTTGTCCTCTAGAGGACCCCTGCCCCTCCTTATATATCGTGAAGGGACAGAGTTACAAGTAAACTATCCTATTTGGTACAATATCTTGTAGTCTTGCGGTGCACGCCGACCAGTCGTGCGCCGCACGTCTTCATCCTGTGGGCCGAGCCACCTCTGATGGTGCGGCCCATATAGGACCATGAGGGTATAGGGGTTTATACCCCCACAGGTGGGTAACTTGACCACTGCATTTTCCTTGAGAGAGTCCTTCTCATTTGAAACTGGGGCTAACCAGCAGGGGTTCTGCTTGGGGAGACTAGAGGGTTCAGCAAAGTAAGTCCTGACCATTCCTATCTGTAAGTTGTTCTGAAAGAAGGGAACCTCTTCTTCCATGTTCTGATCCTGACCCTGTGGCAAGTGAGGTGGGTTTGGCTCATCTATTTCCATTACCCCCTGATTGCCTTCTTCCAAGTTCATCAAATCTTCTTCTGGAATTTCATGGTGAAGGAAGTTTTCTCCTGGGACTTGTAGAACAGGTAGCTGAACATCAAGCAAGAGGTTAATGTTATCGGCAACCCCCTCCAGGTTCTCAGGATCAGGTTGAACAAACGGCTGGGGGATAAAGTGCAGCTGCTCCTTTGCTTGGTTCTGTCCAGCAGGATGAATAAGGACTTCTTGTGGGTCCTCTAGCAGAGGGAGAGCATTCAAGTCTTGCTCAAGAACCGGTGGGGCCATATTCAGATCAAAGTTTTGTGCTGCTGGTAATTCCTCGGGCCAGTTCAGCCAGGCATTGTTTGGCTGGGGATCAACCTCCTGTTCTGGAACAGCATCAGGCCAGTTCAGCCAAGCATTGTTTGGCTGGGGATCAACCTCCTGTTCTGGGACAGCATCTAAGAGATTCTGCTGATGAAATCCTTGTTCAGGGACCTGTTGCCCGAGGCCAAAGAAGTTGAAAGGCAGCTGTCCCTGGATCTGTTGCTGATCTGGAATGGGATCCTCATCTGGTGGTCCACCACCCAGGAGCTCCTCGCACTGAATAGTCCAAGAGTCTCCTTCGTGTACTTCATTGTCAGTAAGAGGAATAAACTGGGGGATTGACTCCAAGTCAGTCACTCTAGCTCTGACAAAGACCCTGCCCATGTATCTGTCGTCACCCACCCAGTTAATCATCTTTCCAAAGGGCTTAATCAAATCCTCCACAAACTCATCATGCCAGTAATCAATGTGAAGACCAAGGAGCATTAGCATAACCTCCCTATTAAAATAAACCCGGCGCCAGTTTCGCCCCTGGTTGTGTCGGACGAAAGTGAGCTGCACATCATCAAAAGGGTGGGGGCTTTCCAGGACAAAAGTCTCCCTATCCAACACAGAATAAAATCTGACCAAAGCCTGTCCTAGATGCGTAGGTTGTATGCTTCTAATGGCAATATTCCTTTCCTCAAAAAACTCCCCAAGCACTTGTCTGACTATGCTGAAGTTCAAGTGATTACCCGGAAGAGGATCGATCGTGACGATGGCGACATTTTCATTCCTCGGTTGCGGCCTAGAGTGCGCCACTGCTCGCACCATCAGGACCCTGTTGGGGATCTCCAACCACTCCATGCCATGCGGAACAAAGGGAGTTGGGTCTGCACGTTGGAACGCCATGGAGGGCAACGGAGAGATTGGTGGAGTGGGGTTTTCTGAGTGAGCGAGGTGAGCAGCTGAGCTGAGCCGTGGAGCAGAGGCTGATAAAATATTCAGGGAAGACGAAGGGTTAGGCAGATTGGAGCCGGGCGCTTGTTCCAAGTTACACCCGTATCCCCACCCTGGCCGGGGCCCTTTTCTCAGTGACTCTTTGGGTAACTTCCAAGGTACAAAGACCGGTTCGGGGGGTGAATTGATTGCACACTGTTCCATCAACCAATCTGTGATAGAGTTGAAAATGGGTGGGCTGCTTCCCCCAGGCCCAAAGGGAACAGCCGTATCTCCAAAGAGCTGCGTGGGCTGGTCAAGGATCTTTTTGCCGAAGAGGGGATTGGGGGCCTTGACTGCAGCATTACTGTTGTTTCGGGGCCTGCGGCAATTGTCAGCAATATGACCCCAGGCTTTACAGTTGAGACACTTGATTGAGTTTTTACAGTCTCTCCTCGAGTGTCTGTCTGAGAGGCATCGCGCGCAAAACCTGGATACTCTGCTCTCTGGAAGATTTTGTTCAGTGTGCTGGAGCTGACCCAGACTTAGCTCTAAATTCAAATTTGAAATGCCCTGCTGAGTTTGACTTCCCTTCTTGTTCTTCTGCAAAGAAAGTTGGCCCAAATCCTTGGAATGACAATCAACACCTGAAGAATGGCTCTTAGGGACATTCCTAGTTTTGAAATGATCAGGCAAGAAAAAATTGACATTGTGCTTTCTTTGCTGGTGAAACTTTCTTGAAGCAAACTGCGAGGAAAGCCTTTTGAGGTTAACAGCCTGGTTTGGAAAAAACAATCTTTTAAAAACTGATCTTCTGAGAGGGATCGTGTTAGCTCCTGTTAGCGGGTTTTTCTTCACCACCTCAACAAAGGAAAGCTTACGCTTACCATCACCCGAATGGCCAACTGTTGTCCAGGAATCGCGTTCTTCATTGTTGAACGCTGCAAGCTCAAGCTTCCACTTCGGACCACCATTGCCCCATAAGTGAAAGAAAACTTTGTAGTTAAGACATTCAAAGCTCCTGAGTTTGAAGACGTGAAAACCCACAAGATGAGAGGAAACTGAGAACCGAAAGACCCGGGGACCCAGCTGAAGCACATCAAAATTCAAAGCAACACCACCCAGAGTGGCTTGGAGGATCAAGCTAACTGAGGAAGAACAAAGACGAAATTTACACCGGCCAAAAGACGCAACCAAGAAGAAGACACGAGTGCCCGGAAGAGGAGAAACAGGGAGACCAAACCTCTGCAAAATAGAGGATTGCACACCTATTCCTGGGCGGAAGCTGAGACCTGGGAGCTCCATGGAGGCAGAATCCAGCCAGGGCCGAGCTCACAGGAGTCCACGCCAGCGCCATAGGTCGGAGTCGCGAAGAGGCCGCTCCATGGCAGGATCGGAGCTCGTTGATCTGCACCGGCAGTTGAAGAAAACTACAGCAGGATCACAACACGATACGCATGCACTTCTTCCCTGTTTGTCGACTTCTCCATCATCTACACGTGGTGCGGAATCGTCACTTCTTCGCTCTTGGTCGTTTTCTTTATCTCGCACGTCATCGATGACTTAAGCTTCCTGTCGAATGCATGAATGTGGTGTCAGCAGTGACTTACATTTTATTTCGTGAGCATCTGCGGGGGGAGTGCAGTATGGATTTCATTCAAAATCCATATATTTTAATCCTGCCAATTATTTCCATCAAAAAAATATTTTAACATAACACACTTCTCTATGGCGGCTATAGAATACTCCATTGCTGTGGAAATTTGGAGATGATGTTTATGTAAAGTTTGATAAATGATGCCAATACCATAGGTGGAGTACATGGTCTCTAGTTATTAGCTGAACAGCATGATAATAAGTAGCTAATGCCAATGATATAGAATGTTTCTAGTGCGTGGATTTAACAGCACACATGTGAAAATGTGTGCATATATATATAACTGTGAATTGATTCTTGGGTTCACAGCTTGTAGTAGAAGATGAACCGAATATGAACGGCAAAAGCCAAAAGCACACACTTGTTGGATTTTGATCTTGGCCAATGCCGAGATAATGATGAGATTAATTAACCACGTGATTAATTAAGGGTTAATTAAATGGTCTACCTGTCATATCTATCCAACGTGATAAGATCTGCCACGATCGGCGGCGGCTCTTAGATTTCGTCTAGGGTTTCTTTCTCCCTATCTCATTTATTCCCACCAAACTGATCAAATCAGGCGCCGGAGGGTTTAGGAAGGTCCCAACCCGTCCAGACCAGTGCCGGTGGCGTCCCAAAGGTCGCCGCTACCGTGCAGTTCATCACCTGCAGAGGGTTCCCCAACCCTCAGCGGGTGAATCACGTCCATCTCCACCACCACCAACGTCTGCATCACCACCGAAGGATCCAATGGCGTCTGCCAACGCTGGTCTAGCACTAATTCCCTCAGTATTTCCGTAACAGTTTATTAGTGGTTATGTAATAGTCTAAGAATAAGATCCTGTATAAAGTTATTTATGATTTATGATATGTTTAGATCTATCAACACTATCCTGAAGAGCAGCAGAAGATACTAAAAAATTTTAAAACATACAATTCAGCAGAGATGGAACAGTGGATACGAAGCCTTGGAGTGCCAAGTGCCAACCTTACCAACTTTGGATTAAACCACAATAAAATAAGCCTGAATAATAATGGATAAGAAATCAGGTTGAGATGCTTATTTTCTGAAATAACCAAATTATCTGTGCATGATAACATCATGTGTATCGTCGAATGAAATTGGTTTTCTGCTAAACTGGAAAAAGGAAAATCGAATTTCTTATGAAAAAATTAAATAGAAAGCAAGCCTCACTCGAATATTCTATACATACCTGTCGGCACAACACAATGCCTCAATCTCGTCCAATAAATAAATAAATATGGATTCCAGTCGCCTGAAAGCTGCAAAAAAAATTAGAGAATGGAATGAAAAAAAAACGCAATTGAAACTACTGTAAATCGAAAAGCCCTATTTATTTCTAATATTATACAGCGAAAAATTCTATCTTTCGTCTCCCCATCCTATACTATTTCTCCCTAGTGTATGTAGACAAAAATAACTGGGAATATGCATGTAGCACTGCACAGTGTATGTGGCTAATGCCACATAGCCCTCTCGGGGGTGCAAAGCTAGATGATATAGATTGGGAGAAAGAATCAGATGAAATGTTTCCCAAGGCGGAGAACAATGGTTGAAGCCTTGGAGGGACGGATTCTGCACGCTCTCTGTGGTAGGTCGGCACGGTGACTGCTTGTTTGTCTAGAGAGGATTATGACATAGGAGCTCCGATCCAGTCTGGGACATAAAGCAGCTGCTCCATATATAATGAGCACCTGACAGAGCTTTACTTATTTGTTTGTGCTCACAGTAAATATTAGCATAGATAGATTAATAAAAGGAGGAAATAACGTACCTTGCCATCTTGCATAGAAAATCGTATTTCAGCGACCAAGCTGGATCGCGGCTCTTCTATGTTGTAGACCATGCATGGAGCCATCGACCAAACCAGGCAGCCAGAACTCAGGGATGAGCTACAAAAGCTGCAGCGAATGCTTGATGCAGTATCGCTAGAAGAGGCTACTGATGATGAGAGAGTGTGTGCACTCGGAAAAGGAGATCACAAGCTTCCGACTGCCATGATCTACAAAGCATCAGTTAGAGGTGAACAGAACCTCCCTTCCTTTACATTGCAAGATCAACCTCTCCAGAAACGTTCATGAAACTACCTGTGTGACATACGCAATAAAGATGAAGATGCCGACATATCATCTCGGGCTAGCTGTGAGTTTGCTTGTCAATTTTGGCTGATAATTGGGATGGAACACCACGCCCCCCGTTCAGAGACCCAAGAAGGTTGCATCGACCTAGATCCTTCTCTGCTGCCAGGAATTCTGGAAGCACCGACATGCTGTGGTGTTCCGAGATCTCCCTCCTGGCATGGACAGGGTGGTCATGGCCTGCAACACCTCAGCACAACTTTGGCAGTGCCGCTTCCCTAGAAATGCTCCTATGCTGTTTTACTTCTGGAGCTCTATAGATTGGATATAATGTGATCTCTCTCTTTTCCCTTGGTTCATGTATAATGCTCATGTTTTTGGGCCTTGTTTACTTTCTGAGAAATTTTGTAAAATTTTTCAGATCCCGTCACGCATCGAATCTTACGGCATATGCATGGACCATTAAACGTAGATTAAAAAAATAACTAATTGCACAATTTATCTGTAATTTGCGAGACGAATCTTTTAACCTAGTTAGTCTATAATTGAACAATATTTATCAAATATAAACGAAAGTGTTACGATATCTATTTTGCAATTTTTTTGCAACTAAACAAGGCCTTAGCGCCATGCCTAAACTCGGGCTACGGCCGTCTATCCACCAGGCTTGTCTGGAATAATATAATCAGGCGGGGATTTATCGTCCGGTTGGGCCATCCCTCTACATCAAGGATGATTTTGGAGCACAACAAACCAGCCCAAAGTAGAGCCACAAGCCCATTACTTGTGCACCATTGATCGTGTCTCTAAATCAATAATTGAGATTGTTTTTTGAAAAGCATGTAACCAAAATTCTAGCCTCCATTCTCTGTGAGAGAGCTACTGCTGTGAGACAGGAGGTGACAACAGAACATAAGAACAACACATCTTGAGAGAAGAGAGGAAGAAGGAGAAACAAATATGTCCAGATTTGGTGGCTCTAAACCAGTCATCTTTAAGCTGATAATTGGAGGCTCAAACATGGTTAGATTGGCACCAAACGTGATAAGCTTGTTCCTCACTTAAAGTACTTCGCTCTATTAAGTTGGTTTGAGGATTGGTTGAGTGTAGCACCAGATTTGAGAGGGATTTTATGAACAACACAATTTTGGTAGATGATTTGTTTGGATGGTCAAACGATGTGCGACTGAGCTGAAATTTGGTTAGTGGTTAGGGGACTCGTGGATATACTTACCTACCAAAACTCATGCATAGTGGAGTTTTAGTTTGTGAGATACGAACTAATTACCGAGGGGGATGTAATCTTTGACTTTTCTGTTGGCTGTTGTTATTTCTCTTGTTAGAAGGTTGTGGTTATAGTTGATGGCATCTTTGACTTCTCTGTTTGGCTGTTGTTATTCCTCTTGTTAGAAGGTTGTGGTTATAGTTGATGGCAAGTTGTAACTTGATGAATGTGCTGCTTCTTGTGTAAATCTCTAGATGATCTAAATAAGACTCCTTATACCCATTATTGATTATAGTGGAAGCTTGGAGTGGACCGATTGGTCCCGTGGTTTTTCTACCTCACCTTGAGTAGGTTTTCCACGTAAGTCGCCATATGTATTGTGCATGTGATTATTTAACTGATGTGATGATAGATGTTCTTCTCATGATTCATCATAAGATAAGGGATTAATTGTGCATTGTTTCTGCCTTTTTATCCAACGCATCCCCTGTTGTTGTTGCTCAAAAAAAGGCTACTAGGCACTGTCTAGTTTGGAATCGAGGAGGAATGGAGTAGATCGGACATGTGCCATTTTCATTAATTCAAAATCCTATTGGCAGAGCATGTAGAAAAGCACTCAATGGTTGATGCTTAGTGGATGAAAACTAAATGGTTGATGCTTTTTTCATATATAATTTAGAGATGTACCATAGTGAGTTTAAATAAAATTCACGTTTAACTTGGGGGCACTGTACTAGAGAAATATTACTAGGAGAAGTCATAACACGCCAAGGACGGTGGTGGGTTGGTGGCAGTTCAGTGGCTTGGTGCTCGTAATGGGCTAACAGCCGCAAGACCAAGGGTTGTTTGGTAGAGCTCCGACTCTAGCCAAAACAGCTTCAGTTGTGACTTCATCTACAGAGTAGATTTAGTTGAGAAGCTAAAGCAGTTCTTTTAAACCGTTTGGCAGACCAGCTTCTGTTGGTAGTCCAAAAGGATGAAATGTCCATAATACCCCTTTTCTTTTTTTTCTTGTCTCTTTCTTTGTTTTCTTCCTATTCCTTCCCTTATAAGCTCCTCTCTTCTTATCTACATCAGACCGCATGCCACCGCCCTTCTTTTTTTCTTTTTTCTTTCTTTCCTTCCTTTTCTATTCTCTCTTATCCTCTTCACATCATCGTGTTCATTCAATGCATAAAAGCCCTAGTTTGATTTTTGGATAATTGATGAAACCTATTTAGACTAATTCTTGTATCTAAGTGTGCGACCAGATAGGAAGGTCCAATGCAAGTGGTGGGGCAAGACGAAGTCCATAGTGATGGTGATGGACATGTGCTACTGATGATGATGATCTAGACTTGGAAAAGAAGAAAGAGAAAAACAAAATAGACTCAAGACAAAGATATATTTGATAGGGTCATTTTGTTTTGCCACTCAAAATACTAAGTGGATGTGAGTGGGTTTAAAATAGATAGACGTACTATCAAGAGGAAATAATCTCGGTTAAAATTATTGTCAAGTTCCAATAGGTGAAGTGATTCATGCATATGCATTAGGACTTAGTGTGCTAACAATAATCCTTCTAAAGGTTATAAAAATGCTAACACACTTGCATATGGGGGTGTACACTTTATGGTGTTGGCAAATTTGTAAAGGAGAAGAAGTTGGCGAAGTTTCAAAAAATCTTGAGTTCAAAAAGAGAAGTGATGGTTCTTGGATTAGAATTCTACTTTCATCTGTTATGCTTTGGATAAATATGCATGTGGGATGTGTTTCCCTCTGCATAAGCTTTTGAAAATATCCAAGTTCGGAGCTAAGAGTTATAGTCGTTCTAGTGTCGAGTCCATGCTTAGGATGGTAGGTCCGAAGTCGGTTTGGAGCTAGGGCCCAAACCATGTTTTCTAGGTCCGGTTGAGCACCTTTTCATATGTTTGGAGGGTCTGGACCCTAGGATAGTCTAGAGGCCAGGTTTAGAGGGGTTTTCCCTCTCTAGAATCTTTGTGTTAACCTCCGGACCCTGAGGGTCGTAGTTGGTCTAGACCATGGTCCCGATCTAGGGTTTAGAGCTACGCTGAGTGACTCAAAAAATTGTGACCATTGAGATCTAAGGGATGTGTTTGAACGTATGGACACATGGCATCATCCGGGGGTCCAGATCTTTGTTGTAGATGGTCTGGAGCCTAGGTCTAAAGCCCGAGTCCGGACCTACCCGAGGGCATAATGGTTATAAGGTTTGGGGAGCTCTATATATATAGCTCATTCTCTTGGCCATTCTTACATGTGATAGCATCCTTTGAGCTAATACAAACCTCTCCCACTCATCTCCTTGCTTGATAATGCAAATCAAAGTGAGATTGAGTGATTTCAACTGTATTTGGTTGAGTGAATGCATCTAGTGGTACTTGGGGATCGATTTCATGAGGTTTTCTTGTTACTCTTGGCGTTTGCCAACGCCTAGATGGCTTGGAGAAATGGAGGATAGTTGGCAAGAGTTGATGATTATTCTTGGCCATCCCTTGGTGATTTATGAGGTTTCTTGAGCCTTCCCTATGAGAGATCACAAAGATATCTCTAGTGGATTGCTCGTGGCTTGTGGATCCGCATCTTGTGTTGGTTGTGTGGCACCCGATTGTGGGTTATGCGTGTGGGACATATTAGCGCGTGAACCTCCAACTGGGTGATTTGCCATAATGGAGACTAGCTTGTCGGCAAGCATGTGAACCTCAGAAAAAAAACAGTGTGATTGATCTCTTGCCACGATAATATAACCATTCTACTCTCTTGTATTTACCTTCTAGTGTAGCTAAGCTCTTTAATGTAATTAGTTTTGAGAGCTAGCTTGTTGATTGAGTAGTTTGGTTAGTGAAAGCTCTTTAGTTAGTGTTTGAGAGCTCATTAACTTAGATTTAGTGACTTAGCCATTGCTTGTGATTTAGAGATCATAGCTAACTAGAATTGTGGATAGTTGGCTTGCATTTTGTAGTGCTAATGCAAAACTTGTATTACACTATTTGGTTGTCTAAGCACTTGGCTTAAGTGTTGTTGTAGATTTTTTTTAAGGTATTGACCCCTCTAGATATTTAGAACCTTTCAACGCACCACCCTGCCTCGCACCCGTCAGCCACCGGGTGACTCCACCCCACCCCCAGCAACACTGTGTCGCTTGCACCTGTGTTTAGGTAAAGTAAAATTTGCCCTTAAAGACATGCCCTCATAATGTGGACCACAAGATTTGCTCTGAGATTCGTGACCAGCAGGAGAGAGATAATTTTTTATTATCTCTTTCCTGCTGGGCATGAATCTCAGAGCAAATCATGTGCTTCACAGTGAAGAGGGCATGTGCCCTTAAGAGAGAAAAAAATTGTGTTCCCCGTGCTCGCCTTGCGCTTGGCAGCCCAGCAGCTCTGCGTCCGATGGACCCACGCTGCCCACCCCCGATGCCCTCGCAGCTCGCGCATGGAGCTCTGGTGGCATCGTGCCCGCGTGACGGCGGTGACTCCGTGCCTGCGGCTGCACGGCTCGGTGGGGGCAAATCTGTCCAACGCGTTGGGCCCACGATACCTCGCTGAGCTGGTTGAAGCTCGTTTTTCTAGCTCCTGTTCTCTGTCTCTCTCCTCTTGTCTCAGCGGTTTCCCATGGCTCTCGACGTGAAGCAAAGCCGTTTTCTCTCGTTTGGCTGATGGAGCAGCAAAACTGCTCCTAAAGCTGATTTGGGAGCCATATATACCAACGGTCACAAATCACAGGGCGTGGGCTCATGGCGGGCTGAAAACTCACATTCCTCATGGGGTTCTGTTGAATTCCTATCTCTTGCAGTTCTTGCTGACTCCTCCCCATGCCGAGTTCTATTTCGAACCATCTAGACTGTGACTTGGTGGTTTGGCGGGCTGGCGGCGGCGGCGAGGACGAGCGGCACGCCAAGCTCGTTTCCTGGTGGCCCCTGCAGCTTGCGTGTGCGCATTCATGCGACTCTTTGGGACGTGAGTACAACAGTTGCGGTAGAGTACTTACGGCGCCTAGGGCCTTGTTTAGTTCCGAAAACTGAAAAGTTTTCGGAACTGTACCACTTTCGTTTGTTTGTGGTAAATATTGTCCAATCATAGACTAACTATAGTTAAAAGATTCGTCTCGTGATTTACAGTCAAACTGTGTGATTAGTTTTTGTTTTCGTCTATATTTAATGCTTCATGCATGTGCCGCAAGATTCGATGTGATAGGGAATCTTGAAAACTTTTTGAATTTCCGGATGAAAGCCTAGCTTGGCACTGGATGATTGGATGGACAGCAGAGGATCAGAGTCGGAGGTATTATCAGTCTCCTCTTGTTCCAGCATGAGGACAAGTTTCAGATGTCATCGCTGACGACGATGGTTGGTCAGCCGATGGACGGCAAAGGCAATCCGATTCTAGCCCGACATGTGCAGGACTTGCGAAGCTTATGGGTGTCGTCGCTCTGTTTTGTGGTTTGGTAGAAATTAGAAAATGCTTACTTGACCGCCACGCATGTAGAATTGTGTGTAACGTCATACCCTATGTCATCTTCCCATGCTGTGGCTGGTGGATGCACTCTGGTGTGCTAATCAACCAACCAACCATATAAAGCAAGCATGTCCCGTAGTATCTATACGCAGTATATGGATTTAGTTCCGAAAAGTTAAAAGATTTCGCTACTGTAGCACTTTCGTTTGTTTGCGACAAATATTATCCAATCATGGACTAACTAGGATCAAAAGATTCGTCTCGTGATTTACAGCTAAACTGTGTAATTAGTTTTTGTTTTCGTCTATATTTAATGTTTCATGCATGTGTTACAAGATTCGATGTGACGGGAAATCTTGAAAACTTTTTGGTTTTTAGGATGAACTAAACAAGGCCTATGTCCAGCTGCAGGTGTGTTGTTGTGGCCAAGTTACAATTTGGAACTGCTTCTTGTGACGTCAGTTGTCGGATCTTTGACAGCAATCTGAAAATACAATACATTATCACCGCTGAATAATGCTGATGCGCAGCGTTTACGTGATATGCAAGCCAGATTAGTCCATAATATATATATATATAATTAACTCACGTGCTTCCGTCACGCACCCATCGATTTTCCACACACAAACGTGGTATAAAAGGTTGTGCCCTGCCGCGCTCTCGCACTTCACAATCACTCGATCAGACACTCACAGTGACACAGCTCAGTGAGCGAGCGCCGAGCGGTGACCAACCATATGGCCGACACATCATCGGAGCGCAGCGACATCCACGTCCTCCTGCTCCCGTACCCGAGCCAAGGCCACATCAACCCGATCCTCCAGTTCGGCAAGCGCCTCGCCGCGGCGCACCGGGGCCGCGTGCGGTGCACGCTCGCCGCGACGCGGTTCCTGCTCAGCAACAGCCAGCCGTCCGCGTGCACCGGCGGCGACGCCATCCGCATCGCCGCCATCTCGGACGGCTGCGACCGCGGCGGCCGCGCCGAGGCCGCCGGCGCCGTCGAGTACCTGTCTCGGCTGGAGTCGGCCGGGTCGGAGACCGTGGACCAGCTGCTCCGGTCCGCCGAGGCGGAGCAGGCAGGCCGGCCCGTGGACGTGCTGGTGTACGACGCGTTCCTGCCGTGGGCGCAGCGCGTGGCGCGGCGGCGCGGCGTCCCGTGCGCGGTCTTCTTCACGCAGCCGTGCGCGGTGGACGTGGTGTACGCGCACGCGCGGGCCGGGCGGGTACGGCCGCCGCTGGTGGGCGACGAGCCGGTGGAGCTGCCCGGCCTGTCGGTCGCGCTCCGGCCGGTGGACATGCCGTCGTTCCTAGCCGATCCCAGCGGCTACCCCTCGTACCTGGACCTGCTTTTGAATCAGTTCGACGGCCTGCACACGGCCGACCACGTCTTTGTCAACTCCTTCTATGAGTTGCAGCCACAGGTACGTACGTGTACGTCGTTCAACATCACACAGAACTGTCCTGGATAAGGTGGTGACCAATGAATCGTTGACATCTTTGCAAGGAATCGGATTACATGGCGTCTGCATGGAGAGCCAAGACGGTGGGTCCAACAGTGCCGTCGGCCTACCTGGACAACACCTTGCCGGAGGACACGTCCTACGGCTTCCACCTCTACACCCCGCAGACGGCGGCGACGAGAGCCTGGCTGGACAGCATGCCGCCGCGCTCCGTGGTCTACGCCGCCTTTGGCAGCGTCGCCGAGCCCACCGCGGCGCAGATGGCCGAGGTGGCGGAGGGCCTGTACAGCTCCGGCAAGCCGTTCCTGTGGGTCGTTAGGGCGTCGGAGACGTCCAAGATCCCTGACAAGTTCGCCGACAAGGCGAACGAGAGAGGCCTCGTTGCGACGTGGAGCGCGCAGCTGGAGGTGCTAGCGCACCCGGCCGTTGGGTGCTTCGTGACGCATTGCGGGTGGAACTCGACGACGGAGGGACTGAGCGCCGGCGTGCCCATGGTGGCGATGCCGCAGTGGTCGGATCAGCCCGTGAACGCCAAGTACATCGAGGATGTGTGGAGAGTGGGCGTGCGGGTGCGGCCAGACAAGGATGGTGTGGTCAGGAAGGAGGAGGTGGAGAGATGTGTGAGGGAGGTGATGGATGGCGAGAGGAGCATGGAGTATCAGCAAAATGCAGCTGACTGGAAGGAGAAGGCTAGGAAGGCCATGAGTGCAGGTGGCAGCTCAGATAACAACATCAAGGAGTTTCTTGGCAAGCTAGGACTGAAAGTCTAAATGAGTTGCTTGGGTAGAAATCTTCGAATCCTTTGGTTCTGCATTTGTTACTTTCCCTAGCGAGCACTGTGCCTCTCCTTAAAACTCCATCTGCTATTAAATAATGTGCATATTTTAAATGTAATAATAAATCGTGGAAGATGTTGGAAGCCTCTACTACTATTACTACTACTATTAGTATTATTATTTGAATTATCATAGCTTCATTTCTTAAATAGAGTTATGGAAGCCTTTCTTATTAAGCATTAACCCTTGAATCCCTCAGTCAATGTGGTCTGGCAAAAGATTTCTTTTATTTTCAATTGTCATGACCCTAATATATAGTCTCAAAAGGTCAAAACAGTGACATTCTAGTATTGAAAATCTGTTCTATAAAAAAAAATGTTATTTTACCTTCACAGGCTAGGTTAGTAGGAGCCTGTTAAAATCACACCGCCCTGTCCATGCGTGTAAATTGGTGGCACTTTCTCAGTGTTAGTGGAGTTTTATGACAATAAATAAGCTGAAATGTCACGGTAGAAAATCGTACAAAACCTTTTTATATAGGTAGCTTTATAGAAAATAAAATATGCCCAGTTGATGGTATAGTAAGATGTCAGCTAGCGACATTTTCCACCAAATCATGTGCTTGGTCATCATTTTCAACTATTTCGGCACAGAAACCGCAGTAGGTTGAAAATGTAATCTGCTGTTGTAGTTGCAGGCCGCAGCGCACGCAGCTGAGGGACCAGCCATGGCAGAGCAAGATTCAGAGCACAGCATCCACGTTGTCTTGCTCCCGAACCAGAGCCAAGGCCACATCAAGCCGATCCTCACAGTTCGGCAAGCGCCTCGCCGCACACCGCGGCGTCCGGTGCACACTCGTCGTGACCCGGTTCGTGCTCGGCCAGAGCGGCGAGCCGTCCCCGGGGGCGGGAGGCGCCGTCCACATCGCCGCAATCTCCGACGGCTGCGACCGCGGCGGCTACGGCGAGGCCGGCGGGATCGAGGCGTACACGGCCCGGCTGGAGTCGGCCGGGTCGGAGACCGTGGGCGAGCTCCTCCGGTCCGAGGCGGCGGAGCAGGGGCGGCCGGTGCGCGCGCTGGTGTACGACGCGTTCCTGCCGTGGGCGCAGCAGGTGGGGCGGCGGCACGACGCCGCGTGCGCGGCGTTCTTCACGCAGCCGTGCGCGGTGGACGTGGCGTACGGACACGCCTGGGCCGGGCGGGTGGAGCCGCCGCTCGCGCGAGCTTGGTGAAGAAGAGCCGCTCGACCTGCCCGGGCTCAGGCCAGCCGATCTGCCGATGTTCTTGACCGACCCGGACGATCGCGGGTACCTGGACCTGCTGGTGAACCAGTTCGGCGGCCTGGACACGGCCGACCAGCCTCAGGTGCGTACTCCACTCCATTGCCGATCGAGCTTCTCAGAAGCCGCTGGCGGTAGACAAGCAGGATCCGAGTACGTGTGCTACTGCTCACTGAATTTGTTGTTCATGTGTCGCAAAGGAATCGGACTACATGGCGTCGACCTGGAGAGCCAAGACGGTGGGTCCAGCGGTCCCGTCGTCGGCGTACCTCGACAACCGGTTGCCGGACGACACATCCTACGGCTTCCACACATCTTCACACCTCTGACGGAGAACGGGAGAAGACGAAGGCATGGCTGGACGCTCGGTCGTGTACGCCTCGTTCGGCAGCATCGCCAAGCCAGACGCGGCTCAGATGGCAGAGGGTCTGTACAACACCGGCAAGGCCTTCCCATGGGTCGTCAGGGCCTCGGAGAGCTCAAAGTTGCCTGAAAACTTCACCGACATGGCCAAGGAGAGGGGCCTCGTCGTGACATGGAGCCCTCAGCTTGAGGTGGTGGCTCACCCGGCTGTCGGGTGCTTCGTGACGCACTGCGGGTGGAACTCGACGATGGAGGGACTGGGCGCCGGTGTGCCGTGTGCCGATGGTGGCGATGCCGCAGTGGTCGGACCAGAGCATGAACGCCAAGTACATCGAGGACGTGTGGCGAGTCGGCGTGCGAGTGCGCCTGGACGAGGACGGTGTGGTAAGGAAGAAGGAGCTTGAGAAGCGTGTGAGGGAGGTGGTGGAAGGAGAGAGGAGCTTTGGAGTACTACATCCGAAACGCTGCCGGTTGGAAGGAGAAGGCCAAGAGGGCCATGAGCGAAGGCGGCAGCTCCGACAAAAACATCCTGGAGTTCCTTGGCAAACTTGGACTGTAAAACTAAATGACCGAGGCAGGTGTCTTTGGACTTCATTGTTTCAGTGTCATTTGTCTTCTGTTATATTGCTCTCTTTCCTGGGCGGCTGGGCCCTTGTTGTTGTGGAATTATGTGCGGCATTTGATGCAGTAAGGGCACTCACAATGCAGAGTCTAAAGTTATTTATTATCTCGAACAATATGAATTTGGAGTCTAAATAAGACTTGGAGTCTTATTTTTTCTACCTCTTTCTTCAATAAATATGTTGTCACATCAGCAAAATACCATAAATAATATGTAATTAAGTGTCTTGAACTCTGTGATAGTCTTGCATTGTGAGTGCCCTAATGCAAGTCAGTTGTGACAGTGAAGTAATTTAAGAGGTGTTTAGTTCCCCATAAAATACAAAATGTAAAATGTCAACTACTTTGAAATGATGGAATATGAAATGCCAAAGTTTCTAGGGTCACTAGTTATTTTTTTTATCTGCTCCATGCATGTGTCGCAAGATTTGATATGATGAGAATTTTTAAAAAGTTTTTGGATTTTGGGTGTAACTAAACAAGACCTAAATATTCCGGCTGCTCTATTTTGGGTGTAACTAAAGAAGACCTCTATTTGTTAAATAGTTATAAATTTGATCAAGTTTATAAGAGGATATCAAATAGACGCCATTCAATTCATCAATATATATATATATATATATATATATATATATATATATATATATATATATATATATATATATATATATATATATATATATATATATATATATATATTCTCATAATATACGCATATTATGTGTTATAAGTATATTTTTTTTGAACGGATTTAGTACAAAGCTTACGACTAAACGTGTCGTATGTTAGGCATTCATCATCCATTACTCGGGAAAGTGACATTGCAACCACAATTGCAGTAGGACGAGCGCAAGGCAGCAGGCAGCAGGCCTGCCAAGTGCGCGGATCTGTTGGTGGGCCGGGCCTGCTGGTGCAGGCCGAAACCGGAAGAGTGTATCGTTTCAGAGTTTGTTATGCTGCTGGTCAGCTACTGCCACTTGGATTAAGACGACTCGAATCTTTTCTTTTAGGAACGAAACAATTGACCGATGTTTTGTAGCCTTGTTGGTTGTAGTTGTAGGTATACCATGTGTCTCCCCCTTTGCGATTAAACTGAGTGCGCAGGTCAACTTGACAAGCCTGGGCTTGACCGAGAACGAAACAAAAACAAAGCGTCTTCTTCTTTCTAGAGGCCCTTGTTTGACCGATCAAGGAGCGAAACGCTGCATTTGTAGTCAGGTCAGGGGAAGGGAATCCCAATCCCCAAGCGTAGAGACGTAGAGTACGTATGGAAGAGAAACCTGGGGTAGTGGTGGTGGCGTGCGGTTCCTGTCTAGCTGGTGTAAAAATCCCCTCGCCCTCCTCCTGAATAGAGGTAGTTTAGTTAAAAAAGCTTCGTCTCGCAAATTATAAATAAATTATATAATCAGTTATTTTTTTTATCTATATTTAATGCTTCATACATGTGCCGTAAAATTCGATGTGATGGAAAATCTGAAAAAAAATTTAATATTTTTTGAAAACTAAACAAGGCCTAATGAGCGGACCGGCCACAGACGGTTGAGAAATGGAAGGAGGCCTGGACTAGAAGCATGGAGATTTTTTTTTTGACAACAACATATAATAATATACTCCCTCCGTCCCTGAAAGAATCAATTCCTAGGATCCGTGCCAGTCAAACTTTTTAAAGTTTGACTAACTTTATAGAAAAGAGTAGCAACATCTATAATATAAAATACACATTATATGAAAATATATTTTATGATAAATCTAATAATACTAATTTGATACTATAAATCTTAGCATTTTTTTCTAGAAATTTGGTCAAAGTTTAAAAAGTTTGACTTAGGACAACTCTAGAAATTGATTCTTTCAGGGACGGAGGGAGTATTAAGGTAGCAGCCGAAGTACATGTATGTATATATTTAGTTTCTACTAGTCATCTAAAAATAGCTAAAATAATTTTAGTTGGTTAAAATTTAGCAAGGGAAAAAAATAGGGCCTTTCTCTATGGAAGCATGGAGATTGAAATAATGTTTGGGCTGCAGAGATAGGCATGATGATTGTTTGGCTGGTAGTGGAGGAATGGTATGGTGGCGACGGGGACCTGAACCACCCTTGCTTACTGCTGCCTTTCAAAGCATCGTCGTGGACCAGCAGCAGCAGCAGCAGTACGTGCACTCCACAACAACCGATCGATCGATCGGCCGGATTAATAAACTAACGGAAGCAAATTAAAGCCAGGGCACCAATGCAAGTGAACGCGTGCGTGATGATCACTTTTTAATCGTGCTGAATTGACCATTTGACCCGTGTGCTGGGTCGTCTGCTGCTGCCTGCAGATGATGCTCTCTCACACTCGGTCTGGACGCGGTGACGAAGAAAACACAGAAAGGAGAGGCATCCCAGCTCTCCAACCAACCCACCCTCCTACTAGTCCGTACGTTATACACAGTTACACTTGCCCTTGCAGTTGCAGCGTTGGCACTGCACACAGATGGGCAGATCGACGTGCACCTGGACGGACCTGGGATTCGACCAGGTTATCATGCTGTCGAATAATCGATATCGATGAGAGAGAGAGATTCGTGCAGAGAAATTAACAGAAGAACAAAGCGAGATGCAGAGACAAGCTAGTGCTCGATATATCTGTGCCTTGGTGGTTGGCCACTTGCATTGGCCTGTGAGAAAAAAAGATGCCTTTTTGTTTTGATGCGTCATTGATCACAAAGCAAGCAGCTTTATTAAGCTCAGCATGATCTACCACTGTACTACCATGATCGACACTGTCGCCACTGTATGTATATGGCTGCCTTCTAATCTAACTTTTGGAAGCAAAGCAAAAGCAGTATTAGCACCATGCCGGTCTCCTTTTGCAGTTGCCGCTCTTCCAGTGGACCAACAACCGGACTTTTCGACTGGGCTGTGTGGGTCTACAGTTAGTCGTGCTGGTCGCAATATGTTATCATCAGTTGATCACCACGCGTTGGGCCCGCCATCGATATTACAGGGGCAAAGCCAAACATCGGTGTCAGAAAAGAAAATTAACGTGTGGGGTTCATGATATATATGCATATGCTGATATACATGCCATTTGCTGCTTCTTTTTTTTTGCCTGCTCACACCAGTGACGTTGATCGAGAGAGCCAGCCATATGGCCGCCAGCCGTCTTCATCTCCTCCGTCCCCAAAAGACAAAAAGAGAGAAACACCACTTGCATGTGCGACTGGTTCTCATGCATATGTTATGTCGCCACCAGACGAATATATCAATAAAAAAAGCCATCAAAACTAGAATGGAAGTAATTTAAGTCACTTCTGTCCAAAGATTATTACTGACATTGGAAAACATATAGACAAATATTCTCCAACGCACGGGGTCGGTCTGGTCCTTGTGGTAGGTGCCTATAATTGATACGATGTCACCCGTTAAATTCGCTATAACGTAGGAGTACATAATCAGGCACCAAGATGTGATCTATTTGCCTAGAATCATATCTTAATGGTATTATGGTAGAGTCGGCTTTTAAGGGCACTCCCAATATAGAAATAGAAGTGATTTCTCCATCTTAGCTACGACAATGTGTGAAGAAATTAGGTAGTTACGGTTAAGAGTCGCTTGCGGGAGTGTTGATACGACGAACAACTTGTATGCAACATGATTCTGCCCCTTGTCTACGTTGTCTCTTTGTAAAACTTATTTTTTAATACAGTACGACACGTTCATAAAAAAACATAAGAAAGCAAAGGAGAACCACAAACGGGGAAGACAATCGTACCCGTGGATTCGGGCATTGACGAGTTTCGTATCTGCTGGGTGTAGGCATGGGTACGAAAACTCACCTATGGGTACATGAGCGTCAGGTACCTATAAAGATGTGGATATCAAATTTTACCTGTGGATATCTGATAGATACCCGCAATTTGAAAATAAATATGAATATATGTAACATATGTCATATACATATCATGTCGACGGACTCAATTAATATATATTTTGTAGCCTATACATAGCATGTCAAACTATAAAGATGATATTTCTCATGGATGACTAAATCATATCATGAACTTGTAAAAATCAAACTACTACAACAAGAAGAAAAGTGATTGTGTAAGCTGTTAACTTGTTACTTTAGACTTTATTAAGTTGTCTTGTGTTAACTTGTTACTTTAGACCTTATTAAAGTGATTGTATTAAGTTGTATTATAATAACTTGTGAGCTATTGTATATCATCTTATTGAACTCTATGTAAGTGAGATTAATCGTATTTGTGTGTCATTAAACTATAATTGATTGATTATTTAATTTTTAATATCACTAAAATTTTACTATGCGATCTCTTTTGAATATACCTCACGGGTGTTCGATACTCAGGATACCGCTGGACACGGATACAAAATCTTACCTTCGAGTATGCTGACGGATAGGTAAATGCTTTTATCCGCGTAGTACTCGACCTGCTGCCATCCCTAATCTCACGTGACCTTGCGCAAATGGTGAGGAGAAATAGACATTATGCGGTCGTCTTGCTGACAGTGTGTGTGTAGCAAATAGTAGTTATTTAACTTATTTTTTTTAGAGTTATCAATAAGGACCCTCTCCTAAAAATAAAATAAAAAAGCGCCGGAAAAAGTTTGCCTTTTTAACGCAAGGACGAAAGAAGGCAGCAAAGTCGCACACAATTATTCCCCCACGGGTGAAAATAGAAAAATCAGGAGCCGGAGACTACCGAACGTGTGCTCACTTCCTCCAGCAGTCGTCGTCCTCGATGATAAGCAGGGGAGGTGGATCACTCGAACCTAATAAGTGAGCTTCCAGGTCGGGAGAGGGACCGCCGCTGGAAAACTTTGGAGGCGCCCAGCTTCCAAGATACCCACTAGCTCCCAGCCTCCCACCGTGTTCTTTCCACCCTTGGCCTTGGCTGATGCTAGGAAGATGGAATTTTTGGAGCTTCAAGACAACCACTTCTAATCCCTGCGCTTCAGGCGCCCCTTGCTCCCTCCGTGTTCTTGTCTTCTTGATTTGTCCTCTTTTTTCTCGTGGTGAGGAATTATCTTCCTTACTTGTTACTTGTTAGGGGATAAGACGTTTTTTAGTCCTCCTTGAAATTTGTATGCATGCTAATTTATTGATTATTTTTTGCAGTTTGAGGTGATATCTCGATTCTAAAAATCTGCGAGATTTCTTCTCCCTGTTTGTATGGACAAATTTGGGAACGAACCCTAGTCTGTGTCTCAAGCAGCCAAAGTAGTGTTCTTGCGGAGCAAAGCTAAAGCTGCAGCAGTTGGTGAGGATACAGGAGAAGGGCTTGTTGGATTCTGCAAAGACACTCTTATTGGCTGATTTTTTTTTTCCCATAAACTGGGGCCGGATTTGCGGAAGTGCAACCCTCTTGGATTAAGCAAGAACAAAGCCTCGCAATTTTAGGATTCGGCACAATACCATCCAATTTGATCTTGGACATGGACAAGCAATCCAGCACCCGGCATGGCACCCTAGAGAAATTGAAGAGCTTCCGGGGGATAGAGAAGCAGAGAAGCTTCAAGTTCTTGTCCATGGAGAAGCAGCAGAGCTTCAAAAGGAACAAGGACAGCCCTGGGAAGCGGGGTGACACCGAGCTCCACCTTGCGGCGAGAGCTGGCAGTGTTGCACATGTCCAGAGGATCCTTGCGGAGTGTGATCCAGAGCTGGTGGTGGAGTTAGCTGCTCGCCAGAATCAGGACGGTGAGACTGCGTTGTATGTGTCTGCTGAGAAGGGGCATGTTGAGGTTGTGTGTGAGATTTTGAAGGCTTCTGATGTGCAGTCAGCCGGACTCAAGGCCAGTAACAGCTTCGATGCATTCCATATTGCGGCAAAGCAGGGCCATTTGGGTGAGCTTTCATTCTTTCATCATTATTTAGTTGTGGATTAGGCCAGTGCGAATTTGGATTCACTGGCTTGCACTGGCAGTTCTATGTGATCTTTTGTATTGGTCATTATGCTTGGAGTTGTTATGTTTATAAAAACTGACTTGTATCTCATTGACTTCTGCAAATCTCTATGATCATGAAGGAACTGTTTCCCTCATCTTTTTCCCCTTCAGGAACATAGAGTATTAAAACAGTGACACTGAGTCCCTGATTTCCTTTTGCTCAGATGGCTGATAAATTTACTTTGCTGATCTGGTCTAGATTACAACCTACCATGTCTGTCTTTCTTGGTTTTACAGACAAATTGTTGATTTCTCAGAGTTGGCAGTTTTCTACAATCTTGCCATGTTGTTGCGTCTAAATCAAAGAACTGGCAATCCTATATCTAGTGAGGAGATAAGCTCGCTACTACTTGTCTGCTCAGCTAGAAGTCTTCACCATACCAATTAGGCTATGCAATTTCTGATATTTGAGTTAGTATGCTGTGTTGAAGAGCAAACTATTATACAGTTGTTATTTAATCTTATTTTTCAAAACGTGTGTATTCTCTTCTTTCAGAGAAAGATGTCATATTAGTTCAATTTTGGTCTTTGCAGATGTCTTGAAGGAGCTGTTACAGGCCTTTCCCTCATTAGCAATGACAACAAATTCTGTAAATGCCACAGCTTTGGACACTGCTGCAACTCAGGGCCACATTGACATTGTTAATCTTCTGCTAGAAACAGATGCAAGCCTTGCTAGGATTGCAAGAAATAATGGCAAGACAGTTTTGCATTCAGCAGCGAGAATGGGCCATGTGGAGGTGGTCACTGCACTGTTAAATAAGGATCCAGGGATTGGTTTCAGAACAGATAAGAAGGGACAAACAGCTCTACACATGGCTTCAAAAGGCCAAAATGCAGAAATTCTGCTCGAGTTGTTGAAGCCTGATGTCTCAGTTATCCATGTAGAAGACGGCAAGGGGAATAGACCATTGCATGTTGCAACTCGAAAGGGAAACACCATTGTAAGTGACGTTATCTCAGAATGTTCTGATTTCTGCCGCGGTTTGAGTCTTCTCGTTTTACATTTTAACAGTCAGATGTTTTATTGTATTTATGGTTGAAGCTATGTTGCTCAGGAGAATTACTAAAATAGAGTAATCACATTTGTGAGATATTACTTGCTTAATACTTAAGTCTCCAATGTTTTATAAAAGAATTCTAAGAATAATTTGCATCTTTTCAGGAATCAAACATTATACTAAAAAAGAATACTTTCTTCCTTTAAAAAAGCAAGGAATTTCTAAGAGGTTTTGGATTGAATTTTGCTCAAATGCAATTTGCGTTTCAAAGTACTTATTACTTGTGCTTTATCTGAAATTCGTCTGTTCCTTTCAGATGGTTCAGACCCTAATATCAGTTGAGGGGATTGAAATCAATGCGGTTAATAGAGCTGGAGAGACTGCTTTTGCTATTGCAGAGAAACAAGGTAATGAAGAGCTCATTAACATCCTGAGAGAGGTTGGTGGAGAAACTGCAAAAGAGCAAGTAAATCCTCCTAATCCAGCAAAGCAGCTTAAGCAGACAGTCAGCGATATCAGGCATGATGTTCAATCACAGATCAAGCAAACACGCCAGACCAAAATGCAATTCCAAAAAATCAAGAAGAGAATTCAAAAGCTCCACATTGGTGGGCTAAACAACGCCATTAACTCCAACACTGTTGTTGCAGTGCTTATTGCCACCGTTGCCTTTGCCGCCATTTTCCAACTCCCTGGTAATTTTCTGGAGGATATAACTCAAGCACCTTATCCAGACATGACCTTGGGGCAAGCATTGATAGCCAGTGATCCAGCCTTTATAATCTTCTTGGTTTTTGACGCTTTGGCTCTCTTTATCTCGCTTGCTGTTGTAGTAGTCCAGACATCTCTAATTGTTGTTGAGCAGAAGGCCAAGAAGAAGATGGTCTTTGTGATAAACAAGTTGATGTGGCTTGCATGCCTCTGCATCTCGGCAGCCTTCATAGCACTAACCTACGTTGTCGTGGGTCGAGATGATGAGTGGCTGGCTTGGTGCACAATGGCAATCGGCACTGTTATCATGGTGGCCACTCTCGGTTCCATGTGCTATTGCATTGTTGCTCACAGGATGGAAGAGAAGAGCATGAGGAAGATCAGGAGGACCTCCACAAGCCAGTCATTTTCCATATCAATTGACTCGGAAACGGAGCTGATGAACAGTGAGTACAAGAAGATGTATGCCCTTTAGGATATCGGCCATGCTTGTCATCTGAGTCATGTATATATTGATACCCATTTGCCTGAGACCAGTCCATGGCATTAAGTGGGATTGACTCAATCAAAACTATATTTAGTCCTAGAACATGGCACCTGTATCAGTATGTAACTGCAGTCTGCAGCCTCCAGCCAGGAACATAGGGGTGAAGTCTAGGTGATAGGTGTAGCCACTTTTTGTTGGCAAAATACAAATATTGCCAAGCATGTTGTCCCTATCTTATGCTTATTTTTGTGGATGGCAGTGAAAACCATGAGATTGTATCTGTATAGTAGAATAGTATGGAATAAGTTGCCCTTATGTCAAAAGTTATCTGGTCGTGGATGCTCTTATGATGCAACATGAGACTGGAGTAGACTGGGGCAAAAAAAAAAATTGGACTTTGAACTGGAGGAAACTGAGACAGACTTTGTTGACCGTTGTCGTTACGCGGCATTTGCAGCCGTTCTGTGAAATATAAATGCCTATGGGCTGTTATGATCTCCGAGTTAAGATATGACCGAAAAATTGACAAAATTGCTGCTCTTTCAATTGGAAAACAAGAAGATATTTTAGAATGCAGTCCATCATCACCTCTAAAGCCTGTTCTTGCGTTTCCAGCTGGTTAACCATGGTGTCATCGGCAGTGCTCGACAAATTCAGATACCCTGAAGCATGTATGCCAGCTGTTTGGTCCACCGTAGTCACGTAGAGCGACTGAACACTGCGCACGCACAGGGTGACTTGTGGAATTGGCAATGGACCAGATCACTTCAGCCCCATCAATCATTCAGTTAGAAGTCTGCAGACACTTCCGCATGCCGCAAACAACAGGCGGCAACTTGATGGTCACGACGAACAGAGGGAGAATATTTTTGTGGAGAACAGTGGGTTCCCGTCGGGGTCAGTTCCATGTTTCAACAATTTTGCTTACTCGTGTAACAGTCTCCGGTGTTCTACTGTGTAATAGTGGTCAACCTTTGTGCTTCTATTACATATTTACATGGGAATATGGGATACTTTATACTTACAAGGCTTAAATTCAGAAACTTCTACGGGAAGTGAAGTGCTGATCAAGATGGAGACGAAACCATGGGTTGACAGTCGGAAGAATTTGCGCGGTTATGTACACGTTGCTATCTTCTTTTCTGCTAAAAGCGCAAGAGTCTATTCCTTGGAGTCTAAACTAACTGCTTCTAATATTTCAACACCTTGCAAATTAGGAGTTGTATTTACCGACTTGCTGTGTGTGAACGAGTGCATTCTATGAGTGAAATAATATTTTGTGTTAGAATATATTTTTCTCAACTTGTGATTGTGCATTCAGCACATGGTGCAAAATCTCCGTCAAGAAACTGCAGTGATTTGGGATAGTGAAAAGTCCCCATCCAAAAAGCTACATGGTGAATATCACCAACATAAAACATTAACTGCTAAGAACAATCAAGTTACGCGTATTGTCATAACTTAAGGCAACTAAGTTTATTCCAATAACTCAATAGGTGTATTTGCATACATTGGGTGGAAATTGGATGTTACTCTTTCTGCATTCCTTCCTGAAGAGAGCGTCCCATCTACTGATCAGCTGAAACCACCGTGTTCACTTCTTAGCATGGCTTCCAAGCTTTGGTCTCTGCTGCTTCTCTCCTGCTCTCCTTCCCTTTAGCACCGCATCGGTGGCACTGGCACCCTTACGGGCAGTAGGCACAACGCCGGTGGCAGCTCTGCTCCTCCCTTTCAGTGTTGCTGTAACCTGCACGTTGTCTGTTGTTGCAGCAGCTGGGCATGACAGTCTCCTGGTGATGACAGCATCCACCTTCTGATCCTTTGCACCAGCATTCAACCGAGGTTTCGTTGCGGTTGCTGTAACGTTCTTTGGTGCCTTGTCCAGTCTTGCCACATTCTTGGCTTCCTTTGATGGCTGAGATTTGTTGCCAGAAGTTTTCTTGGATGCTTTGGTGGCTGCAGTAGTAGTAGCTGTTGTTGGCGCTGCAGGAATTGAATTGTGCTGCCTATTGGTCAGAGGTGTATAGCTGGACTTCTTATCCATTCTGTAAGCTGAGTCCTGATCTTTAGATGGAGTAGGAGCTTCTCTGTTGAGTTTTTTCTTTGATGATGAAGAGCTGGGCCTCACTGTCGGAGTTGTTACAGACGTAGTGGAGCTGGAGGTAGGTGATTCAGACGTTGTTGATGCAGTTGTAGAGTCAGGATTGCTTGAGAACTGTACCAGTTTCACAATATCATTGAAAGATCAAGGAAAGATGAACACAACAATTTTTCTATTCCTTTTTTATTTTTGATAAACCTTATACTACTGTGTACCAATATAAAATATTTCTCTGTGGCTTCGACATAACTTTAGAACGGATATGTGCTGACATGTTAGATACACCAGTTTTCAGCAAATTGTCTGAGAAGATTGGGTGATTGCTTAATGGAATGTTTTGCACTCCTGAATCCTGATGGAGAATTCTAGCTTGGTGAATTAACTTCATCATTTATGCACAAAGGACGAGATATGAGTGCAAACATTCATCATACCCTTGAAGTTCTGATTGGCTGAAGTATAGGCAGCTCCTTCTGAAAAATCATCTGGGATGAGTTGGCTTCCATCTCAAGGGAGGGGAACAGTGGGGTCGCTGGAGGAGTCTTGAGCCTGAAAACGAGCTGCTACGTTTTACAATTCAACTGAAGTAATGGGTGCATCTGGATGTAATTAAAACTAGGGATCTATATGTGTTTACCAGTCGTAATCATGCTTTTCGCCATCTGGAAGGAGGTAATCTCTCTTTCCTGAAGGAAGCTTGAACATGCGACCATCTCCTATATTCAGTCATCAGAACGCACTCTCATCAGATGATCTTTTATGGAAATCTAATTAACTGCACTTTTCTTGGTCGTTTTAAGATATGGTATAAATCATTCAATCAAAAATCAAAATCCTTGTTTAGTAAAATGAGATGAGAATGCATAAATATCTATTCGACTAGCTCTAGACCCTAGACAGTGATAATAATAGATGAAAAATGGATGTCATTGATTGATATTAACAAGAACAGGTGAATAGAAGTAAACCCTCACCTTGAATAGCTTCAAACTCCACCGAAAACATTGGCTCAAGGAGGTTCATATCTCTCTCTTTCTCATGCTTATACAGCTCCCCAAACAGAACCAAGCTCTCATCTTCATCTCTCCCAACTGGGACCGCAGTAGGTGTGCCCTTCGCCATGCCAGTGAATTTCTTCACGCGATCCATCTGCAGGGTCTCCAGGCGTTAATCACAAGTTTTTTTTCCCCACAGCAATCCACAAAAAGGCCCTGAGACGCTGGGAGAGCAGGAGCATATATCACCGTGTCCTGCCACACAACACAGGTAGCCAGAGAATACTCTAGGCACCAAAACTGTGCCGGCAATGCTGAAACCATCCCTGGAGCTCCACGCGATGTGAACAAATGTAACAGATGTGTTGGTGAAAGGGACAGGCATATGCCAATGCGACTGAATGGGCAAATTGTCAGAGTCGACGATTCATTCGGTTTCGGTGTGTTGTTCCGTTCTCCTTGGCCTCCATATGGCACAAATGTGTTTTTTCTTCAGTTTTTGTTTTTTGTCCTTTGCCTGCATGCCATCCCATCTCCATCGGTAGCGGTTTCCATATGGCGTTTTGGTAGAGGCACGTTGTGTCAGATTCAGAAATGAAAACCATGGCATGAATTGAACAGGAGCTGCTGGAAGGTGCTTCACCTGATCACATCTGATTTCCCTTCCCGCCTTGACACCTCCCCGGCTCCCCAAGTTCGTCCGGGTTCTCTCACTCCACTTGCATCTTCATCTCGAGAATCTCCGTCCAGGGCGGCGGCGCAGCGGTTGCCATGGCTGGCCCGCGCCGGGAAGAGGGAGTAGAAGCACCGCTCGCCGTGAGGCATGAACGCCGGGCCCCTGGGGAAGGGTCGCTGGGCGCCTGGGGCAGCCCAGGCGGGGCCAGGGCCGTCACCCCCCTGCCCAAACAATTAGTTTCAGAAACATCAGTTGACAGACCTCCAGACTCCAGATCTGAAAACGTCTCACAATCCTGTCTGACCTTGCCGCAGATGACCAAAGGAACCCTTTCGGATTGCGTTGAGCCGTCGAAGCAATGAAACAAAAGAAATGTACAAACATGCTACGCGTCTGCCGTTTCAGAGTGGGCTATAAATTCGCAGTAACAGAAACTGACACCGTGATAGAGCACACCACGGCGGTGAGATCAACAGTTCAACAAGGCGGTGCGTCACAGTGTTAATTATTATTATTACGCTCCCTATTTCACTTATTCCAGCAGCTAGAGCTGAACATTACTTCGTGTTTGCTCCAGAACCATTACAGCCAGCGAACATCACTTTGCCTCAACTGAAGCTCTCCTCTACATGACAAGCAACCTCTTCTAGGCTTTTCTGGTAGATTCACTTCTTGGGGAAGCGTTGAGCTTAACACTGGGCGTTCCCTCGCCGCGATTCGTATGCCTGCCTGACTGCATCCCAGAATGCAGGCACCGCCTCTGAGTCGGGAACTTCTTTGAAAGATGGGAGGTAGTTTAGGTCCACTATGACATGGTCTCCGGTGCCTTCTTGAACCTGCATATTCAACGAACACTCACTAAGCAGCTATCTTGCTACAGCACTGCTTTTGGATTTCCTTGTTTTACATATCCTAATTAGAGAGAGAGAGAGAGAGCAGCCGGAACCATAATTGCTTGTAGTTGTACGGAACTTCACGAGCATCATAAATATGTAGGGTCAGAAAATATACTTACAACGACATCAAACCCAAATATTGTAAGTCCAAGCAGTCCCTTTAGAAATTTCGCAGCCTCTTCTACTAGATTGGCATCTAACAGTTTGCTATCTTGCACCCCGGTTTGCAGTTGCTGCTCCTTGGTAGCCACTGGAAGAGTCTTCAAACTGAGACACGCCAGATTCAAGCATACCTCAGTGTTATAGTACCAAGCTCTTACAATGGAATGATAATAAAGCAATCCAGGGCCAAGATAAGAAATAAAATTCAGGTGGGGAGCAAATCCCCCCTGTTGAACTTTTAAAAAAAAAGGCAATCCAGCACTTTTGATTACCTATTAAACGTAAGAGATTCACCTCCTGATGATGACTTCAGAAAGCGTGCATTGGGCATTGAATCTCTAACAGCATAGAAAACTTTGTCTCCAATCACATAAAATTTGAAAATCTTGGATCCATGATCCACATATTCCTGTAAAATGTTCCTTAGCTGGTGAGTTACTGAGACCTGTACAGCGAAAGCTAGAGAAGGAAAGAAATTCAAGAAAAGGCACGATGTTATACTGGTACCTGTAGTACAGCAGGAAGGGGCACACTTAGGTTGCTAAATTCTTCAATTTGAAAAACTAATGCCTGCCCACAGCAACAAATGTGATTCAGCTGATCAAGTGGAAAAGACAAGGCAAACTCTGAATTTAAAAGGTTGGGTTTGTAGTGGTGGACTGGTGGGAGAACAATGAATGATTAATTTCTTTATGTAAAGGTGATGATTCAGAAAACTGACTTAACATACGGACCAGCATGTAAAACAATACAAAAACAAAGATAAAAATCAAACCATATTGTGGGCATCAGCAACTCCACAAGCGACTTGTGGCTTTACAATGAGTGGGAAGGATAAATTAGCTTCTGCTAGATGCTTATCTAATTCACCATCATGAAAATTGTCAACCTGTTCTACAAAATAGTTAGTCAGGAAAATGGTAATACTTGAACTCTCAGAAAAAGGGACCAATAACTCAAAGAGTAACCATATCAAAATTACCTTCAAAGAATATGGTGCTCGAAGTTTTGGCTTTCTTTCAGTGCTAAGTTCTTGCAACCGGACAAGGATTTTTTGGATTTGAAGACGATCGAGCAATGGGTAAATATTTTTAAATGAATCCATGACGCAAAAATCAGGGTGCTCTTCCACAAACCTGATTTAACAGAGGGCTGCGGTGAGACAGAATAATGAAGTCCAACAGAGCAGATAATATGTTTAAAGCATCAAATATTATTGAGAAAATCTCCACTTTTCAATTCTCAAAGTAGCTACAGAACACATGCCTACATTTGCCTGTTACTTGTTGTTTCAGTATGACCAGTCTCCGCAGCCAGAAATGGATAGCAAACTGAAAACAAGTCTCCCCATATGTTTGCAAAAATTAGTAGAAAGGCAAAAGGCTCCCTAAATATTTCTGCTCTAGATTGATCAATGCACAAACAGTTGGGTTGATAGAGTTCAAGCTTCTTCATGACAACTCCGATAAGCTGCGATTTAACATTGTCCTGGAAACAGTTTCAGAAATAGTGACTTGCTCTGATAGTCGAATATCAGTCTATTCAGTACAGAAAGTTGGTAGGCATAAGATAGCTCCCCAGAAATTATGTACAATATATCAGAGAAAGACAATAAGAGATTGTTTTAAACTGATACCATAACATCATTACTTGAGTAAGATTTTAAAATATTCACATGCACACACAAGAAATTACTCCCTTCACATCTAAGTTGGTTAGTGCTTCATACCTTATAATTTCAGACATTCCTGCAGAAAATGAAATCCCTCTTGGAAAATCGATGGAGCAGTTTGGATCGATCTTGACAATCTCATCGGTTATTTTGTGGAGGACCATATCAACTTCTTGCAGTTGCAAACTTAAAGGAAGCTCGAAAGAGAGGGGAACGAAGATAAGATTGTCCTTACTAGGATATATGGGAAATGCTCCTCTCTGTAAGCAAGATGAAAAAGCATGATGCTCATGCTGGAATCCAACACATAGTTGTTAATATTCAGTTACACTTTAAAGAAAACTTGCCTTTGCGAAGTCTTCCTCACGGGATTTTTTCATTATATATCCAATCACCAGAACAGATGAGCCACATATTTCCTAAATCAAAGAGGGAGACACTTCAAATTAATGCACACTGTAATTACAGAAAGTGTTTAAGCAGAAGGCAAGGACAAACTTACCCTTTTTATTAGAGTAGCCAAGGTGAGAATCAACTCCTGAAGCCTCTGAACATTTAAAACACCAGGAACATCTATGCTACATTCATTACCTGGACCATTGAAGAGTATCAGTTCCCATCAACACCCACGAGGAGCCGAGGACAAATGTTCCATTATGTAACACAGCAATCGCCACATATCTTGTGCAAAATCCTAATATAAAATGACCTGCTAAAAATAGCATGAATAGAACCTGGCTTTTCAGTTCCAGTATAAGCTTACCTACAGAAAGAACTCTCCAGTTCTGATTCTGAAGCTCAGAAATTAAACCTTTGTCAACTCTTGAAGTCACATATAAACAAAAACTTGTCCGGCTCCATTCTAACATTAATTCAGTTGGAGAAAGATTCCCACTTTTTGCAAGAAGCAGTATAGAGTCAAACAAGTGTGAGCTTGCAACCTTTTGAAGAAAGCCTGACTAATAAAAGGAAATATGCTGTTATTTTTTTTTCCTAAAAGACACAGTTGTTAAATATTAGAACAAGTACAGAAGTATTTTCATAACAGTTGCATAGGGACACATTGAGTGATATGGAAGTTTCGATAGTTAAAAAATCCTTATACTGAAGCAAATAGGCAACACATGTCTTAACTGTTGAAATCAAAGGCAATGACTAAAAAGTCCATTTTTTCTGATATGAAGGAGATAATTACATATGATCAATTGAAAATTCAATGGTCCCATATTTCATGAAGAACTTGACATGATTTATCATGCACTTGATTATATCAGGACATATGCTAGAAATATTGGACCATGCCTAAAGATTATTGAAATATATGACAGTCATCAGAAATTTAACAGGACATGCCTTCAGAACAGCAGTAATAAACTGTCTTTCCATTAGAAGTGACTGGTTTCTCATTTATTCTTATTAACACAATGTCATTCTTTGATGACAGCATGATAAGCTAGAGTACCCCATGGGCCATGGATAACTAAGTATGGCAAGAGGAAGCAAATACTGTCGATACTTCTGAAGAGACAGCTTCAGAGGGTTATAGATCAATAGAGTACCTCATTAGATGGCATGCCCTCTGCACAGCAGATTGCCTAAAAAAGGAGGATATAGTCAGATGTCTATTCATTCCACATGTTTACTGAAATCACAGTCCAAAGCATAACAGACAAAAAAAAGGTAAGCCATACTAATGTGGAAGCAATGTAGGCTCATTATACAAATATATCATAAAACAGTGCTAAGAGTACTGCGTTTAGATAAAAAAAAAGTTGGTAATTGCCCATCGCTTGCTCAGTTTATGAACTCTTGTAAGTTCTACTGATATACTGACAGCAAGCATTGAACTGTTAGGCTAAAACTTGAACACAAGGAACAAGCATCCCATCAACCACATGGTGTTAAATGGAATCCTAAATTCCAGACAGGAGAAAAGAATGGAAAAATTGAGCCTTTAGCCAACTTCCCGGGGCAATCTATCAGCGAGAGCATTTCCTCGAACAGTACGCCACTATGAAACAGTAAGATCTCAGTCAACTCATCTATCTAAACAGACAATGACAAAATCGCACCGACAGACCAAAAAAAGAAGTCACTCATACCACGCTCAGGTTGGAGTAGCGCAGGCGCCGCAACAGCTCCTCCACCCCGGGCCGCAGCGCCACCGCCGCCGCCGCCGCCTCCCTGGTGGAGGAGGGATTGAGGAGGAGGGAGGCATCCAGCACGAGTCGTACAGACCGCCCCGTGGCCATGGCTTAGGAAAGGGAGATGCCAATTGCCAACGCCTGGGTTCGGTTTCTGGCTTTCTGCTCGGCGTTGGCACTACCGCACTCGGGGGCTGCCGGGCTGGAGCTGGACGCCTGAACCTGGAGCCGGGCATGGGAAAGGGGAAGCTCCTGATCGGTAGGCCCAGGTGTCAGTGGCAGGCGTGGCCCCCCACGGACGCATGGGTGGCACCTGGCGGGAGGAAGGCGAACAGATGTGCAGCGCAGCAGGTCAGAATTCAGGAGTCAGAATACACCTGTTATTATTCCTTTTCCTTAGCAGCAAAATAAAAAAAGAAATCAGCCTAGCTTTTCAACTTTCAGCCTTTCAGGGAATCAGATCCGTTGCCTTCATCATCATCAGGGGAAAAAAAATATCTTTCTCCTTTTGTCTTCCCAGTCGAAAATTTCACTGGTTTATGTCAAGGTAATGCAACAAGTGTTTCGCCAAAAGAAAAAAAAAGGTAGTGCTACAAGTTCACTAGTTCAGTGATTTGCCAAGATGCATATGTTCCTTCCATTTCCATGTTAGTAGAGCACAGTATTTCATTTGCCATCAGCGAAAACGCAAGTTTTTTGCTTCGCAGCAAGCGCTACATTTCACTCGATTTACAAAAGTTGTCCTCGCGGCACATGCTAACAGATTCTTCCTACGCGCCACTGACGCATCCAAAGAGGCGCATGCTACTGAACCTCCGGGACTTGGACGACAGACCACGCCACCCATCGCCGCCGACCGGCGGGAACGGCTTGTCCCGGAGACCCTCCTCGGGCAGTGCCCGGCCACCCTCGCCAAAGGAGAAACCGCGCTCGTCATCGGCCGACGACCGCGCGGCGAACCGGCAGCTCTGGCTCCGAGGAGGATGGTCGTAGGCGCCGGGGAAGCGCTCGTGTCCCCATCCACACGTTGGCGGAGCGCCGGCGGCGGAGGAGAGGCGCTCGTAGTCCACAGCCTGCTTCGCTGCCCTCCGCTTCTTGATCGCGCCGCAGACCAACGGAATGAGCCCCTCCATGCTCATGTTGCAACGATCTGCTCTAGTGCTCTGCACCGCCGACTTCAGCAGCAGCTACCGATCGATCGAGATGGGGATTTTTTTTTTCTGGAGCAGCAGGAGGAACATGAGTCGATTCTTGGCTTCTTGCTAGCTTGATGCATGTGGAGATGGCAAGGAAGTGGCTTTCATGTTTCAACGAACGATGATTCTTATAGGAAACCAGAACCAGATCATGCATGATGTCATAGTTTTCACTGACTTCCCCGTTGTTAGCCGCCGATGGAGCATGCAACCAAGGCATCCCTGAATTTTATAATCCTTTGCTGACTACCGCTGAGATATGACTGCACCTGCAACTGGATCTGCATGCATGTGAAGGTCTGAAATGCATCTCCGGTTCCATTTGTATATGTTTCCTCTACGACCACCGCCTGTTTGTTGAAAAAAAGAAAAGAAAAGAAAAGAAAAGGTAAACTCAATCAGAGACTTCACGTGCACTTGCGATAATCTCGGGTAGTGATGACTGGCTGATGAACATGACATTGCCCAACGGCCATATCCAACTGATTACAGCTGAACCTCGAGTTAGTCTCCATTCATGTGTAAGATCATATTCAGACGACGCTAATACGTGTGCAGGTATGTATGTGCTAGGTCAAGGCTGAGCTTACCTGGACCAGCTGCATCTAAACATGGAGGGAATATAAACAACATCCTTTTTTTTCTGTATAACCATCATTAGGCACTTTATTCATTTGTGTGGTAATGAAGGCCATCACGTCCCTTGTCCGTCCCCATCCCCATCTGGACCGGAAAAAAAAGGGTTGGGCCGGACCCAAAAGACGGGCCGAATAAGGAGTGGACTCCCCTAAAATTCATCACAGCAAATAAGGCCTATATATAATCACGACACGGTCAAAATAAATCATGACACGACCGCCGCTGGTCTAGGGCAAGCAACACCGACACGATCACAGACCCGGCCGATCTGCTCCGTGCCTCCGCCTGCTCGAGCTCGACGCGGATCGGCGGATCGCGATCATTCTCCCCGGCGTTCCCGGCGTATAGTACCGTCAGAAAAGACTCCCCCTCCTCGCCCGGATCTCCAAATTATGTCGACTCTGGACGAGCCGCCGCAACCTACCTCGCCGGCCTATTACTACCCTACCTCGCCGGCGGCCTATTACCCTCCCTCGCCGCCGGCCTATTACTACCATACCTCGCCGGTTTACTCACCACCCTTGTCCTCGCCAGGCTCGAGCGCGCGTTGGTATTCCCCACCCCCATCGGCCCCGCCGGTTTACTGCGCGGTCCCGGTCTATGCCCCCACCTCGCCTGGCTATTCCCCGGACGAATGGTGGGGTGATCATACTACGTCTCCGTCGTCGCCGGGTTCACCGGTCTATTGCAACACCCGCACCTCACGGCCGATTCATGGCAACCGCTCAACGACGACGGCCAGCTCCTGCATCACGGGGCCTGCAGGTTACTGCGCTACTAGAGAATTCAACGATCAAGCGTGTCCGGCTCTGCTGGTATCGCCGGCATACGACTCCCCCACCTCGCCAGGTCATTTTCCAGAAGAATTCAACGATGTTTGGGGAGACATAACTCTGGCGGCGGACAAGGTACAAACACCGGCATCGCTCGAGTACTGCTACTGTTGTTCGACGACGCTGCAAGATTGCTGCTGTCAGGCCAGCGACGACGCCGCCCTCGCGCCGTGAGCTACTGTACCACGCCGCTGCTCCCTGGCTGCTGTCAGTTGTCACAGGCAACCGGGGTCCCTTTGCCAATATCTCCCGCTGGCGGCTGGCGCCGTGTTGCAGACTTGCAGTTTGTAATCGATCTCCTGCATTCTGGATTTCTGGGTCACGTCCGTGCAAGTCGTGCTGCATGCTTTTTTTAGTCGATTGTCTCTCTCCAGAACACATAACTTTGCTGAATTTTAAGCAGTGTGTTGATTTGTTTGTGAACCGTGATTTATACTTGCGCGCGGGCACTTATATAGTACCGAAAGTTGCTACATCATGATGTATCTATGTGGATTTCTTTGATCATAAATGCGTCATCCAAGTACTTCAAGGCATGATCCCCAAATCTTCCCTTCTCTAACAGCGCGGACGCAAAAGAGAAGTCACAATGCCACCCAGCCAAGCGCCGCCCGCCTCGCCACGTCAGGCTGCTCCTCGCCGGCATAGAAGATGGTGAGTGGTGCCACTGCCGTGGACATGGGCCCCACCATCTATTCGCCCCTTCGCCTAGCTAGATGAAACCCCAAATCAAAGCAGGGCCCGAGCTGCCGCCAAGACGAGACAGAAGGACTTCGGCTGCTTCATGGGCCCTGCCATCTCCTCTCCCCTCGCGAATGACTACAGCGTGTTGGCTTCTCAGGCCGCTCCCACCATTGACCTTGCCGCTAACCCGCTCGCCCGCCGGCCACGCCCCCGCTCCTACCGTAGACGCGCCCCAGCCACAAGTGGAGTTCCACCGTTGTCGCCTGGGTCGAGCATGTGGGAGCCCCGGCGACCCCGCCCCGCGGCTGCTCGCGCTCCTCCCCCGGCAGTCAGTGTTGGCTCAAGAAACATGTGAGCCTAACGTGCGACCGCAAGCCACTCTTTCTATGCTTGGTCCATGGCCTCGCTAGTCGCCGCCGGCAACCTACCTGCTCCTTCCTTCCTCTTCTCCGTAGCCGCTTCGGTCCAGGCCAAGTGTCATCCAGGGTGCTCGGTGCCAAGAGTGGACGAGACACCATCAATGCCGAGGACGATGGTGCGGGCGTCATGGGTGAGTAGGCCCTCTTGGTGCAGTTCGCGAAGCAGGACCATCTAGGTCGAGGAGAATAGTGCTGGAGTTTTGGGTCGAGGAGAGAGACACCGCAAATTTGAGTACCCTCTCTCCATCGATGCAAAATGGATTTGTGCTTTGCCTTCTATGTTAGAAGGTGTTTTCCTCCTGTATAAGGCCTTTTTGGGTATGGGTAGCATATGATGCCCTCCCTATTGGAGATGGTCTTAATTAGGAGATAAAGCCAAGTAGACATACATTCTGGCCCATATGTCGTATGGTAGCTTGCTGTGAGAATTGATTGAGGTTGAGGAATGCACAATGGCATTGCAAAGACTTTGTGCAGGTTACCTGCCTATTAGCCAAAGCCAAGTAGGCATTATTTTCCTCAGCGCTACATGTACAATACAATATGGAAGCCACTGAATCAGCATGTGTCTATGGCATCTGTTCAATATAGTGCAACCAGACGGGTATGTGAAGAGGTCCAATTTGTATTTGTGTTCCCGCATAACGAAGGCCATCATCGTCATGTCCCTTGTTGACCCCATCGCCATCTGACCAAAAAACAAGGGTCCTTCTACACGGAAGTCAAAACTTCCAATGCTTCGCTGGTTTAAAAAGCTATGGTTGAAAGTACTGTTCGCTAATTTATTGTGCAAGAAATGACTGACAGCAAAATACGGCTTATAAGAAAAGTGTCGCCGCTGCCCACAACCCACCATTTTGCCGCAGTGAGGTGGGGTCTGGCCGGAGCGCTGTGGCCGCAAATGTGGTCGTAGAGCTCCGGTGAGACTCTACCGCGCCCACAATGGTCTCCTTCTACTCACCCTCTCTAACTGCCGCCATGGCTATGGGCGCTCTCGTGCACTACTATAAAAATGATTTTATAAAACATTGTCCAAATATTAATGGAGACGATCACAAAATTTAACGTCTTGTAAAATACCAAAGGATTTTCGAAGGCAAAACTTTTTATTTATGGAAATTTTGCTCTAGCTAGGACAATACAAATTTGTGAAATTGGCTGTGGGAAACTGAAATATTTTCTCTTTTGTTGTGGGACATTAATTCATTAATTCCTTTAGTATAGGACACCGCATAGTGTACCTACAGCCAATTTCACATATTTCGATGTCCCATACCAATTTGACATATTTGTAGTGTCCTGTGGGAAAATTTTTTATTTATGGAGCGGTCATAATTAACTATCTCACAAAACATCTAGTGACAAATATTTTTATATACAGAGGTGGTCACAATTTATGGAGGCTGACATTTTATTTACTGAGGCGATCAAGACTGCGAGTCTCACAAAATTAATTTATGAAGGTGGTTAAAATTACCTCTCAAAAATCAATTTAGGGAGTCACCTCCTAAACTCGATTTATAGAGACGGACCCTTAAATGACCCACCTTGGTTAAAAGGCTCAAGGCCCATCAACAGCCCACTATCAAACCCTAACTATAAAAGACAACTCTCTCTCTCTCACCACTTCAGCTCTTAGTCGCCGCACAAAGTAGAGCATCAGTTTCCTTCCCCTTCTCTTGCGCTCGTGACTCCTTCCATTTTCCCCTTTCGCTCGTGACTCGAGGAGCAGAGCAACAACCCCCTCTCCCTCTCCACTCCTCTTTGTGCCTTGCCTCTCTACGCAGGACGCACGGACCCTCCTCCAGCGCATGCAGACAGGCGCCTAGCTAGGTGGGGGATGGCCACGGCGGGCCCCCATACATCTTGTAGGCTCGCTTCTCTTACGGTTGACATACTGCGTCCTGTGAGCTCGATCCGATGGCAATCTGGTGGAGGATGGCCAGATCCAGTGGAAGGCGGCGACAATAAGGCAGGTACAACTCTCTCCATCTATCTCTATCTCCCTCCCTCTCTTTCCCTCTTCATTTGTCACTCTTTTTGAGAAAAAAATCGATCTCTCACTCTTCCCTCTCATCCTTTGTAGATCCATGGGCTGCAGGACTCTGGAGCAAGTAGATCCGGGGGACGCCATGATGGGAGCATGGAGGGCGGTGGGTGGCGTGTGTGGAGGATCCCAACGATAGCAGCATCAGAAGCCGGAGCTTTTTTCATATAGGAGGGTGTTGTGATATGTCATCTCCAAAAGGTACTTTTGACTATCTCGATTAAAAGCATTAACAAAATCCTAACGTTGCTCTCCCACCATTCTCACCGTCTAACCGGCCTACCTTTCCTAAGCCCCTTCTAAAGCCGTCAAATTTAGAGAAGAAGAGAGTGCGAGGCAATGGAGAAGAAATTTTTGAGAGATAGAATTGCTCCAAAACACTGAGTTGTTGTTCTATAGCATTTCTCAAAAAAACAAGGTTGGGCCGGTCTGAAAAGATGGGCCGAATAATAAGGACTCGCCTAAACTCATCACAGCACACCCACGACCACGATCACGGCCGTTTCAAGGCACCAGCCGCACTACCGCTCCCTAGGGGCTAGTCGGCTAGGGCAAGCAACACAGACACGATCACACTCCACCCGATCTGCTCCGCCTACTCTCGAGCTCGAGGCGGATCGGCGGCGGGCATGGCGTCGGCACCTGACGGGTCGCGACCCTACTCGCCGGCGTCCCCGTCGTTGCTGGACAGCATGCTCCCGACCCCGACCAGCCCTACCCCTCCGGCTCCGGGCACTCCCATGCCCGGATGGTGGGGATCGCCTATGTCAACTCTGGACGCGGCGTGGTGGTCGCCGCCGAACCCTATGCCCTTCTTCTCGCTGCCGGACGAACTCATCGCCACCCTATTACCCTACCTTACCTCAACGATTTCCTCCCCCACCTCGCCGATTTACTCCCCCACCTCGCCTATCTATTCCCCCACCTCGCCGATCTATTCCCCCGTCTCACCTCGCCATGACTGCTCCGGATCGACGAACGATTCCCCACCCCCACCCTCACCGGTTTACCGCGCGGTCCATTCCCCTACCTCGCCGAATCATTGCCCGGGCGAAGAATTCAACAAGTTGGGTGGTCATACATCTCCGGCGCCGGGTTCACCGGTCTATTGCCACACCCACACCCAGACCTCACCGCCGATTCATGGCAACTGCTCAACGGCGGCCGACTCCCCCACCGCGCCAGGTTACTGCCCTGGAGAATTCAACGATCATGCATCTCAGGCTCTGCTGGGATCGCCAGCCTGCTCTCCCACCTCGCCAGGTCATTTTCCAGAAGAATTCAACGATGTTTGGGGAGACATAACTCTGGCGGCGGACAAGGTGCAAGCCCCGGCATCGCCCGAGTACTGCTACTGTTGTTCGACGACGCTGCAAGATTGCTGCTGTTCTCAGCCCAGCGACGACGCCCCCGCGCCGTGAGCGCTCCCTCCGTTGTCACAGGTAACCCTGGGTCGCTTTGCCAAATGCCAATATCCTGCCGGCGGCTGGCGCCGTGGGCTCACCGCTCAGGTAGATATGATGTTGGTTATCTTAGCTGCATCGCAGCCTGCAATCTTGCATTCTGGATTTCTGGGTCACTTGCCGTGCAAGTCGTGCTGGATGACTTTTTTTAATTCGCTTGTTGTCTCTGTCTGAAGTCTGAACTCTAGAACAGATAAGTTTATTTGTCTCTGAATTTTGAACTTTTAAGCAGTGTGTTTGTTTTGTGAACCGTGATTTATACATGTGCGCGTGACTCCTCTTATTGAAGCACGCGTCAACGGACGTGTTCTCAGAAAAAAAATACTTGCGCGCGTGCACTTATGATGAGTTACTGAAAGTTGCTACATCATGTATTCATGTGGATTTCTTTGATCATAGATGCATGATCAGGAAGTGCTTCAAGGCCAACCTGAAAACTTTGACATTCTGCCCCATATGTCTTCAGCTGGGGTAGCTTGCTGTGATTTTTGAGGTTGAGGAATGCAGTGGCATAGCAAAGGCTTGTGCAGGTTATTACCTGCCTGTTAGCCAAAGCCAAGCAGCTTTTTTTTTTCTCTTGATGCTACATGTACAGTACAGTGTACAGTATAGAATAGCCACCGAATGAGAATGTATCTATGGCATCTGTTGACACATTCTGTTGACCTGTTCTTGTCAAGTGCAGAGTTGGCTACCATTGCACTGAAATGAGATTCAGGAGCTAACACGCACATGTCTATAATCTCTCGACCTACAGCCAGCATCTGAATACTTATCGCAGGCTGTCTCAAGCAACATCTCTGCGTCTATTTGAACACCCAGTGTCCTCACACAGTTATATCTTTTCAGCATCGTATTGCCTTTCACATGGAGGAGGTAATGCTTGATTACAGGCCATCTCAAAGGACATCTACACATCCTTCCGTAAAATATGCTCACCCAGTCCCTTTTCAAGTTTCCTTCCCTGGAAGGCTGGAACAATCTGCTCACTAACTGTACCGTGAGTTCAACTCAAATTACTACACAGTCCACAGCTTCTTTCTTTCCCTCTTGTTTAACCGTTTGTAAAAACTTCACTTCTTTAGTTCTTTCAATAAATTCCTGTAGGGGCTTTATCGGCCCCACAGTTTGTTGCTTGACCTCACCGGGCGGTTTTCCCACCCTGCTGCCGTGTTGGACTATCGACATTTTTTTAAAAAAAATACCGACAGAAAGCATGCGAGTTTTGCAGTTTTTTCTACCATAGATCAAACTAGATTTACAAAAATAAAGTACCGATGGTTGCCTGGTTGGCCACACACGCTCGCCTTCTGAGGTCCATCTCGTTGATTAGGCCACACACACACCTGAACTAGTGTTAGCTCCCGTTCTCGGGTTTTTTTCTGTAATACGCAAGAGGGTTGTGTATCTTTTCATTAAGCCGTTCTCTTGTTTTAATTTGTTCCTTCCAAACATTCCAGCTCGATCGCCTGCAGCATGCATGAGTTAATCTTATTTTTTGTTGTTGAGGACTTTGTCCCTGCTGCAGCGATGACGCCCATGCACCACTAGTCCAACGTCACGTTAGCTGCAACTTGTATGGCACAACTCGTCCAGGAGCTCATGAGCGCCATAACTCTTTGGCGAAAGGGGGGGATTCCAAATAGAGGTGTCATGTTGTTTCAGGAGCTTGATCACACAAGAGACAAGACGCATAAGCAGGGGTCGAAAGGCCAATTATTCCTCATAGATAGCTTATTGGCTGTTAGTATCTTTGCTTGAACCAAGAGCTATAGGTGAAGAATCTGTGCTTTCCCTCAGCATATATACGCCATTCAAATCGATTTTACAATGAAAGGGCAGTAGGAGCCTTTCAACTGAATTAGATAGACTGATTTATAGCAGTGTACTCCCGTATTGCCCACCTTCAGGTTTTTGTATCTTCTAGAATCTAGATCAGAGAGCTGGACGCCCAGAACTGCTGAACAAGGCCCCAAAGTTGAACAAATTAGGCCATTTTTTGTTCTCTCCATTCTCCATTCTCCAAAGTCCTCTTTGTCCAGTTATGATTATTCAGCCCCTCCCTAACGTCTTATTCTTGGGTCATGCCAATGCATATAGGCTTGGAGCAAGGTGCATTGGAGCTTTTCCAGGCCAGTCTCAATGCATAGTTTCATGACACAGTTACCAAGACTATAAACTAGGTAACCGAGCCACAAGAGTTTTATGGGGATGAAACTCCTCTCTCATCTGATGAAACTCCTTCATTTAATGACCCTGCCAAGTCAGCAATTTTGTTTATATGGCACCCTATTTAATGTGCATGACACTCCCATGAAACATGCATTGAGACTGGCCTTAGCCACTAGGAATGCTAAAATTTCACTCTAGCTCCTCAGCCTAGATTGACAATGCTTGCCCTCCATCTATATAACTATCGGGGCGTGGCGGCACAACCTTGCACAGTCTTGTGAAATCTACAAAGAATTGGATTCCGTCTTTTTTTTTTGGGATAAATTTGATTTAAGTTTGTGTGTGTGTTGAACTATCATGCTAGCCGAGCTGACCCGAGCACACTGAGTTCACCGGGCTAACAGGCCAGCCCAATACGGCCCAAGGTTTAAAGGGTTGTGCCGTGGGGGCAACTTGTGGACGGACATGACACGGAGTTGTTGTCATTCCAGCTCGTTGCCTAGCAAGGTTGTGCCGGCCGGGCTATAGGTGGCCCATTTGGCCATCTAATACCACCGTCGTCTGAAGCCTGTTCAGGGCTCATATTATCAAAAAGATATAAGTTTTGAACGTTACAGCCAGGACGAAACAACATGCTGGAAATTGTTTCAGGTGGATGAGAAGCTGCGTACGGTGACCCTCTCGCCGGGTATCACCGATAAGTTCACTTGGAAATGGACCTCCGATGGACAGTATTCCAGTTCTTCCGCATACCGTGCCTTCTTTGCGGGCTCCACCACACTTCTTGGAGCCAAGGAGCTGTGGCAGACCAAGGCGCCGCCCAAGGTCAAGTTTTTCTTCTGGCTGGCTCTTCATGGACGACTCTGGACGGCAGCTAGACGGGCACGTCATGGACTCCAGCAGACGGCGTCTTGTTCTCTGTGTGGACAGCAGGACGAGACTTCCGACCACCTACTCCTCGCTTGTGTCTACAGTAGGGAGGTTTGGTTCCGTCTGCTGAGCTTTACAAACCTTCAGCAGCATGCCCCGGGCTTGGACGACACTCTCACGGACTGGTGGCTGGGGACAAGGAACGTCATTCATGCCGACGTGCGCAAGCCATTCGACTCCATCGTCCTTCTGGTCACCTGGGAGATTTGGAAGGAGCGCAACAGGCGGACGTTCGACGACGCCTCACGCTCCCGCTCTTTGCTTCTTAAGCGCATCCAGGAAGAGATGGAGTCGTGGGTGGCTGCAGGCTACCGGCTCCTATCGCCGTTCGTTCACCTCGTCTCCTAGAGTGTCCCCCTCTCCCTCTCTCTTTTAGCGGATTAGTTCTATCCTAAGTATACCGGTCAAGCTCTACCGTTAACGCCGGTGCTCTGTGTTAGTGTGTTTGGCCATTAGCCTATGGCATCTCGCCATGGATCTTGACGTGCTTGTACTCAGACTCATTTTTCCCTTAAAGCAACACGTGCTAAGGCACGTTTTCGAAAAAAAAACCCACAAGACATGCTTTGCACCATTATAGCAAAGGATATTGACTGATTGCTTTATGAGAAGGGAACATATCTAGTGGAAACTACAACCTTCGTGAAAACTCGTGCAAACCACGTCAAAAAAGTTATCTAAATTCACAAAAAAATCACACATGTAGATGATATGATTATACACAATATTTTAAAATATTTTGTCCAAATTCGAATTCGTTTTTGAGATATAAAAATAACAAATTTTAAGCCAGAAAGTTGCCCCTAGGATCTGTTAGAAATTTGTTATTTTTATATCACGAATTTGAGTTTGGACAAGATATTTTACAAGATTGTGTATCATCATATCATCTACATGTGTGAATTTTTTTATAAATTTAGACGACTTTTTTGTTATGGTGGGAAAAGGTATTGATTCCTCTCGGAGAAAAAAAAACAGCAGCAAAATGGTACACTAGTACAGTAATCACTACCAAAATGGTGGAGTTCTCCTAGCGTTTTTAGTTAGTAATAAAACACTATCACTAGTCAAAACACTAGGAAATCCTTACTAGGAGACATTTACTGGGGAAAGTTTATACTAAATTTTGAGTACTAAAACACTAGGAGAACCTCACATCACTAGGAGAAATTGAAAAATCTTGTTGTGAATGCGTAATGTTCGTAGCATGCATATGCACTTCCAATAATAACTTTTTTTTTCATTTTAACAAAATGCACTTACAAGATATATGCTCACGACGCGCTCACATCATGCTAATAAAGAACTACAGGTCCCTGCACGTGCACACCACTTGCGCATCCAAGCACGCGCACGCTGCTGAACCTCAGAGACCTGCTGGACAACCCGCGCCCGTCGCCGGCGTCGTCATCGCGCAAGAGATGGAGCTCGTCGGCCAGCGAACTCGGGACAACGAAGCGGCAGCTCTGGCTCTGATGAGGACGCTGGGCGCCGCCGCCGGCGTACCGCTGCTCGGCCGGCGGCGGCCGCTCCCGCGTTCGATGATGATGATGAGGAGGAGGAGGAGAGCCGCCGGGGGAGGACACGAGGTCGTAGTGCATCGTCCTTCTCGTTGCCCTGCGCTTCTTGATCGCGCCAAAGACGAAAGGGATGAGCCCCTCCATCCTCATTTCTCAGCGACGAGCCGAGCAGCTAGTGGATCGAGCTTGGAGGTGTAGAGAGGTTTTCTTTGCTGAATGAATCAACGAAGCACTGAAGCACACTGCAGTCGTCGATCGCTTCTAATTCATAGGTCTGATGAGGAAATATGGTGGGTTTCTCTTATATAGGACACGCAGGCAGAACCAGAAAGGGGGTATGGTAGTTTGATTTCCAGTTAGACACACTGACGGACTGACCGGAGCATGCATGCTTAATTGGCCCTTGGCCGTCGTCTGGCGGCTTTGGATATTTTGCATCAGTATATGCGCTAACTGCCATGGAGATAGATAGACATATGCATGTACCTGCAGCGTTCGTACCTCCATAATAACGGCATTCAATCAATAAACAAAATATATGTACACCTGCTTCACACATGCACTTTTGTATTGATCGGTATTTGGCTTTTCAGCACCTTCTACGATTCTGCATGCCATTATATATGTGTACTTTTCTTGTTTCAACAAATTAAATGATGCGTAGTTAGCCGCCGGCTACTAGCTAGGGGTTAGTACATGTCGCTAGCTAGCACAGGTCTCCTCTGAACCATACATTATCATTTATCAGCACAGAGCTTACAGGTACCTACGCTCTTCCAAAAAAAAAAAGACAGAATCTAATACGGGGACAAATCTATAATATGGCATTTTCCACCGCAGCCTCTGAATAAGAATGCTTATAACCACAGTATGATATTTTTTTTTTCATTAATGTAAATGCCGTCGATCACTCCAGGAGACCAAGTTCCTGCTGCTGTTTCTCTTCTTCTTCTTTTTACTGAACATCTTCGTTATTCTTTAACAATAATACATGTAACATGTACGGATATTATTAGTTCAGCTCAATTGTACAACACGTTTTCCTTTTGAGAAAAAGATTAGGATCAATTTAACTGTTGCTTGTATCTCTATAACTCTGACCAATTTTTTCTTTTAAGAAATCCACCAACACGTACAATGTCGAATTATGAAGCATGTTTGAAGCCAAAAATAGTGGCTTCTCCTGTCTTCACCTTATCCTATACAATGTATTGTGTGAGCGCATATTTTAAGAAACTTTATATGCGGAGCTGTTTTGTCAAACAATTTACCAAAATGACTCCAGCTCCATTAGAGGTGTTAATGGAGCTAAAGCCCCCCAAAAATGGTTTCACTAGTGAAGTGGAGCCGTCCCAAACAGGACCTTATTTGAACTTGTAATTGTTAAAAAAAATCAAAAAAGATGTTATTATATTGTCCTAGAAACTTAGTTAAAATTAGAAATAATTTAGAACAAAGCCATAACGAACTAGAATAATTTAAAACAGAGGAATAGATTTTTTTTAGATGATTGTACTTCCACTGTCATAGATGTAAGGGTTAATTAGATCTATGGCAATATAAATGTAATAATCGACATCACATCATATACTAGCACCATGCTAATACAAATGTATGGCATTTTACGACCGGAAAGAATCACAGAAGGCCTGTTTCCTTGCTAATCATTTTGGTCCGATGTCTATTGAGCCCAAGTTTCGCAAGAACCCTTCTGATATCATATACTCCCTCCGTCTAAAAAAAGTGTTGTTTTAGATTTTCGTGCCACAAATTTAACTTGATTTGTAGAAAATACGTATAATATTTATGTCTTTAAATAAATTTGTTAAAAAACTAGAGTTAAAGATCTTTTCAATGAATATTAATTATGTACTATAAATATTAATATTTTTTACTATATATTTAGTTAAAGTTATTTCTTGAGAAGCACAAATGATATTTATTTTAAGACGGAGGAAGTATGTTGCCCTATCATGGAGAAGTGATGTATACTACTCAAGGAGGACGATCGTCAGCAGTTCATGCAATTGAAGGATGAGGTCCCTAGGCTGGTCGCTCGATGAAGAACTTTAAGCCAAGCTCTCATGTCCACACACATTTGTGGAATTTAGTGGATGTTTTAGACTTTTCTTGTTTCGTTAATGCTGCTTTGTAAACTGGTATCTCATGCTTTGGACTCGCTGAAATTTGATTGCTACTTATTTGTTATGAGAGAAAAAAATATTATTTTTTCACTAAAAAATAGTGCTAATAAATTCAAGCGCATAGGACGAAAAGCTGTGATTAATCCTTTTTAAAAAAAAATAAAACATTTTGGTCCGACCATCGTCAACTGAATAAAAACGGAGGGAGGTAAAGCTATGTTATCTGAAATGGAAACCGTTGTTGCAGGATAAGTGCATTTTGAAAGTAGGACTTTTCCTCCAATTTTCATGAAAATCCGCTTTTTCTCCCTCAACTTCAAAACTGGTCAAATCACCTTCTTCAACTTTTTAAATCGTGCATTTTACCTTCCTAGAGTGGTTTCGAAGGCGGTTTTGCTACAATAAATAGTGGTTTTGCTACAATAATAATATTTTCATCTTTTTCTTTTTTTTAATTATTTCGGCTGAATCTTTAAAAAATCATAGTAAATCACAGAAAAATTAGAAAATAGAAAATCTAATTTTTTGACTCCACATAAGTAGATCTACATAGTAAACATATAATATGATATGCTTTAGTATAAAGTTTTTGCTATAAAGGTTGTGTCCCTTTCTTTTATTTATTTATTTATTTATTTAGCTGATTCTTTGAAAAATTATAATAAATCGTAGAAAAATCATAAAATAGAAAATATAATTTTTTACACTCCACATGAGTATATATATACATAATAAACATATAATATATGTATGTTTTAGTCCGACAAAATAATTATAGAAGTTGTAGCTATGAATTATTTCAATTAATTACATAAAAACATAGATCTAAAGCTACAACAAAAGAATTATACTAAAGCATACCATATTATATATTTACAATGTAGATATGCTCATGTAGAGTCTAACAAAATTATATTTTATATTTTATATTTTTTCTGCAATTTACTATGATTTTTCAAATATTTAGCTGAAATAAATAAAAAAGAAAAATACAAAACCTTTATAGCAAAACTTTGTACTAAAACATACCATATTATATATTCATTATGTAGATCTGAGTCCAACAAAATTGGATTTTCTATTTTATGTTTTTTCCATGATTTACTATGATTTTTCAAATATTTAGCTAAAATAATTTAAAAAGAAAAAGACAAAACCAATGTTACTGTTGCGAAACCACTATTCACTATAGCAAAACTGTCTTCGAAACCGCTTCAGGAAGGTAAAATGCACGGTTTGAAAAGTTGTGGGATGTAGTTTGTCTGGTTTGGAGTTGAGAGAGAAAAGCAGACTTTCGTGAAAGTTGAGGGAGGAAAGTAGACTTTTTCCTTGAAAATACTGTACTTTAATACACGAAGGCCGAACCCAGTCTAGGAGGCCGAACATCCCGAAGAAGCGTTACTGTTAACAGGCTTACAGGCATGCATTGGAAGAGCCCAATCAGAACGGATTCTGGCCCGGCCCGTCAAGCCGGCCGCCGTTAGGAGCGGAGGAGACGGCCGGCGTCTGGCCGCTCGCTTCGTTTCCGCCTTTCCCCTCCCGCAAGTCGCCGCCGGCTCGCTGTCGTGGGGGGTTCTGGGGAAAACGCGACGAGAGGGGCAGAAGTGATGGCGAAGTCGTGCAAGGGGTTGGCCATGGAGCTCGTCAAGTGTCTCAGCGAGACCGACTGCGTTAAGGTTGGTCGGCTCCGTTCTCCTTCCTTCTCCCCAATCCACCCACGCCGCAGGTTGACGCTGCTTGTTTCGATCCGAGTAGGCGCAAGCGTACTTAGCTGCGGCGGACATCACCCGCAAGCTAGTGCCGGGCGATTGGATCCAGAACGGGTGATACTGGTTCAGCGTTGGAGTTCTCGTGGCCCGGGCTATTTCCAGTCTCCTGATGCGCTTGTGTGCAGGTGCAGAAAAGGCCGTACAAGGAGTGCGCCGGGGAGAAAGTGCCCAACATTACCAGCGAGTGCGTTGGCCTGCGGGAGACCTACTTCAACTGCAAGAGGGGCCAGGTGTGTCCTGATCCTTGCAAATTACTTGTACTAGTTATTGCTAGCTTTCTGTTGATAGGCCATACTGCGATTTGGAGTGCCGGATGATAATGTCGTGGACCTGAATGTATTACTGGTTATCTGGTTCATTGGAGAGTGGAGACGTTGATTCTCCATTTGTTTGGGGTTCTCCCACATTTGAAGCAGTGCCTAGCGACTATTGATTGTTGATTCTTTAATTGGCCGTGGCATTAGGTTTTATGGAGGTGCTAATAATCAACATTTAGAGCTGAATAATTAGCAGTTAGACATTCTTTGGGCATGGCGTAAATACCCATACCTCAGCCTAAATAAGATGGTGTTCATGCTCATGCTACTATGTTCATCAGAGTCCATTAGTTTGTGGAATGTTCAAGGACACTATTTCTGATCTCAGTCCCGGGCCTGTTTGGATGGAACCCTGGATGAGTTGTCTGGGCAATTCAGCTGCCTGTGACTTGCCTGTAAACGATAGCAAGATTGCCTGACCAGGCAAGTGTGTTTTTCATGTCCTTGTTTGGTTGCAGTCCTGGAGCTATGCCTGAGTGGATGAAAAGGACAGGACAGCGTTTGGTTGTCGAGCTGCCTGTGTTTATACCTTTTGAAGGTGTGGTGCAAAAACATATCCAAAAAATATCATAGTAGCAACGAAATATTGCAAATATTTTAAATCCAGTAAGTATGAGATGCAAAACGAAGCATACCATCTTCATTAATTAAACATGGAGACAAGCCAATGATACAGTGGTTGTTGTAACAAATAAAAAAATAAAGAAATTGTTTGCAGTCTATAGAAGGCTACAGAGAAAAAGCAAAACAGAAACCTCGATCCAAAAATCTGAAGATGCGGCCACCAGGATGGTGATCCATATATAGAAGAAAATGAAATCCAAAGGCCAGGACCTCAAATCGTGTAAACAAAGAAGAGAAATCATGTGTAAAATCAGTAGAAAAAAAAATCTTCCAACAAATCAATTGAAAAGGAAAAGAAACAATTGTTGCCTGTAACTTTCAGCTAAGAGGAGCCAGCCGGCCATCAGATGCACATAAAAGCGTCGTCTTCTGCGCCCTCGTCAATTTGGCCGTGATTTTTTTTTACCTTTCTCCATGGATGAGCGCAAACGATATATATATATATATAGAGAGAGAGAGAGAGATTGAGGAGAAAGGGGAAAGTGGCTTAGGTGGAGTCATTAAGGCCCAGGCAAGTCGGACAGCGCCTAGGCGACCGAATTCCTACGCCTGGCTCCCAGGCAGGTGTGCCACAGGCAGCTCACAGCAGGCAAATTTTTCAGGGTCCCAAACAAAACGAACCCCAGGAAGAATCCAGGCAGGTGTCCTGTCCAGGCATTTTAGTTCAGGGCTCCATCCAAACATGCCCGTAGTCTATGGCTGATCCGATGCCAAATTGCAATACAGAATTGTGTGACACAATGACGAGTTAGGTTTCCATCTATGCCTGAGTTGAATGTTAAGACTGTTAATAGATTAAAAGATATTGTTTTATGTCAATGTGTATGCAGTGAAAGACCTCTGTTGCAGTTGTTTGCCTAAGTGAAAAACATAAAAATTGTATTTCCAGTTAGATGAGGTTGAGCATTCGCCCCCCTCCCCCCTAGCTTTGCCAGTTTTATTTGTTTCAGTTACTTCACAGTGTTGCTCTGTCTCAATGAATGTTGGCAGTTTCTTAGGCCTTGTTTAGTTCGCGAAAATTTTTGGTTTTGGCTACTGTAGCATTTTCGTTTTATTTGGCAATTAGTGTCCAATCATGGACTATTTAGGCTCAAAAGATTCATCTCGCACATTACATGCAAACTGTGCAATTAGTTATTTTTTTATCTATATTCAATGCTCCATGTATGCGTCCAAAGATTCGGTGTGATGGGAAGAAAAGTAAATTTTTGGGAACTAAACAGGGCCTTAGTTTTTATGGGTGCTACAGCTTAGACTCTGAGGAACAGGACTGTGTGCAACAAATGAAGCTAGAAATTAATTTCAATTTAACGAAAAGAAATAGTGGCCGTAGAATGATGCTAATCTTTCCCTTGGTGAACACAATGGTAGTGTGGTGGTTTTTCAGCGAGTAGTGGTAACAGCCACCAGGGTTTCAAATCCTAGCTTGCACAAAACAGATACCCTCACCGCCGCACAAAAAAAAAGGTGGCAAGGAGCTGGCCTGTGGTTACGGTGTGGTCCTACCAGCAGCAGCAGATAATGGCAATGGTCATTGGCCTGGTTTATGGTGCAGCAGGCGAGGCTGGGGTTTGGGGGTTTTCTGGGGTGGTTTGGTTGGGTTTTCTTCTTACTGCAAAGCTGTGGGGGGCAACGGGCAGCCTTTCCCCCAGCAGTTCAGATTTTTTTTTTAACCTTTCCCTTGATCTTGATTCAGTGACTTGAAAAACTTAATCTTGGAATGTGGTCAGAATTAGCATCTTTCTCCCGTCTGCTAAACTTCCAATTAATTGTTCCCATCATTGTTGTTAAAAGAGTATGGAGGTGTACACCTTTGATTTATCTCTTGTATTTGTTAAACACAAAAGAAATGTAATTTAATATACTCATCTTTATGTACCCTTTTGAGTAACACTAAACCTGAAAGGCTGAAACACCTGGTAATCCTTATATACAAAGTTACAGACTTGTGTGCTACTCTTGTGCATTATGTAATAATGATAATACTTCTGCTCAGTAGTTCATTTGTTTCTTCCAATTGAAGTACTATTATCGACTTATCTATGAAAGCCTGATGTTTTTAATTGTACAAGTGACACCTAACCTAGCTTAGGAATATTATGGATTGCACTGGCCCATAGTTATTGCAATCGGTGTCCAAGTTGTTGCAGCATCCATCATATCGGTCCATATATGGCTAACAACTTTCAGTACCATGCCTGAATATACTGTTCATGATCTTCCATGTTATCATTGTTCCAATTTGTTCTTTGATACTCTTATTTTGCTTGCGTGAACTGAATTGCACACACATTTATTTAAGCAAACATGCAAATAACAATCTTGTTAATCATGCAACAGGTTGACATGCGGGCCCGTATACGCGGGAACAAGGGATACTAGTGATGTGCCCACAATCTCCACAACCAGTTTTGTGTTCTAGCCAAGCTTGTGACATTGAGGTGTAATGATAACATGATTTAGTTTGCCCATGTTTCTGTTTTTGATAGGTGAGGGGAACTCACAACACACATGTGGCTTCAATTGATGACTAATGAGGGAAGTGTATTTGCTATCTACATTCTAGTACTTTTGATATTCCCTCTGTTCCAAATTAAGTCGTTTTGGCTTTTGTAGATACATAAACTTTACTATAAATCTAGGCATAATATATATCTAAGTGCATACCAAAAGTTATGTACCTAGAAACCATTTGGAAGGAAGGGAGTATATAGGAGGAACTCAGAGCACACGGATAGTTTGAATTGAGAGGCACATCTCAATTTTGGCCTCTAACATGTCTTTTGGAAAAGCTGTTTCCTGTCATAATGTAGTCCGTCTGCATTTCGCTTGCTTTTTATTTTATAGAATGCAGGAACTCAAATCAGAGCACGAGTAGTTCCACTTGACGATTTAGAGTGGTGGATCCAGATGCTGATATCTAACGTTTTGTCTTTCCGGAGAAGTTGTTTCGTCATACCCCATATGTTCAGGCGGTGTGACCCGTAACTTGTCGCGTTGTCTTGAACTGAACCTGGACTCTTTCAGCGAGTTGGTTATATCTTTTTTTATTATTATGAAACTAAAATGACATGATAATAAAGATTTCAGATTAGCTGTGCCCATACCTAAGTGGGTAAATAATTGCTGAACCTGCGTTTCGGCCGAGAAAAAAATCACTGCATGTGATGCAATGTGTTTGTTGCAATAAAAAAGAAATCCTTACAATGTTTTGCCGATCAATGGGAAAAGGGGAAATATCATCCAGTGTTTTGTTATAATATAAGTAAATCAACAGAAAAGGTAGTAAGGTGCTAGGGTAGCTAGCTTTTTTGTTTAGACGTCCCAACAACTATGTATTTTGATGTAGACAAGGAAAAAGTAGGAGAGAGTAATCACTAGCGACGAACAAATAGTCTATCTATTTCACGTAGTCTAATAGTCTAAGAGAGTAACACATGCGTTCAATAAAATAAATATGTATAAAATAATCTTTGTTTTTATTTCTCACCTCCACATTAGCTAGCATGTAGTTAGCATCATTAAGGACGTCCTTATAACATTAATTTGATAATGTATTTTTTTATAGGCCTAATCAAACTTCAATCAATTTGGCTCATTGGAAATCGAGAATTACAATTATTTTCTGCGGTGGGAATAGCAAAGATTAACGAAGGAGCCATGGTTTGACTGGATCGGATGGCAGCGATCCCTGTAAAGCGGCCTCGATGCTTTTCGCGCCGACGCCAGGCGTCCGGGTGCCGCAAAGTGAAAGAAACCGGGGACTTCACCGGCGCAAGTCGGCAAACGTCTCGTCGCTCCTGAGTCCTGAAGCGTCCAGTCCCAGACTCGTCTTGGTCTTGCTCGGCAGCTCGTGCAACTCAAGTACTCGACTGCCGTTCTCCGTGGAGCACGGCAGTGACACATGACCTGCTTTTTTTGAAGCGAAGTAACATGACCTCTGCTAAAGGGCTATCACAGATTCACAGGAGACTGGAGTATTTTGTTCCTAACCTGTGAGCAGAATCTGTGGTGCACTGGCACAGCTTGTTTTAGCTTCTTAAAACAAACTTGGCGCGGCTACTAGAAACACAGTGGTTTAAATGTAATTTGACAAAATAAATAGCTCATCGTCTAATAAAAATACGGCAAAGCTCTTGCCGCCTTTCTAAAAAAACAAAATAAATAGCAATTCTTATACATAATTCTCGAAATTCCATATCTCATAGAAAATGATTAAGTTCCACTAAAAATGCTCACCAATAACCAAATGGTAAAGTTCCGCTAAAAAAATACAAGTATCCATGTCGAGTTGAAAACACTTGGGTGGTGGTTCTACTCTACAAATAACCTAATTAATTAGCCTACTGAGTTGTAAATGTCTCGATGTTTGTCTTGTATAAAAAGAAGTTTTCTTGATATCTGATGGAATGTTTGATCCTTATAAAAAAAAGGTTAAACCTCACCATCAAGATTTATATCACAGTTTTTTGAAACGAATATTTATGTCACAATTTGAAATAGTCGGCGTCAGATGCTGACGGGCTGGCCAAAAAGGCTAAACAATGTTCCTGACGCGGATGAGAACTTGGTACGTCCTTCCAAAAGCTGAGAGTACGCACGCCCACGGCCGCGCCATAGCCCTTGATATTTTGCAAGGCTTAATTTGCAGTCATTCATCACCTGTAGGCTTAATTTACACAAGCCAAGCATTAGCACACCGTACCATAGTTGACTCGGCACTTTCTTTTCTTTTTATACACGCATGCATATCCACCCTCTATGTACACAGAGACTTTGAAGAGATAAGAGTGGTAGATTTTTCATCTGTCAATGATGAAGTCATCACAAGTTATATTTATCACTGAAAGAATAGCTAGCCGGAGAATAATAGTGTATGCGATCACCATTGTTGAGTCTAGAGACTCGAACACGTACGGAAGGCTAGGTCTAATTACAAGGAAAAATGCTTCTAACAATTTTTTATCCTATACAGCAAGTTTTTTTTTTTTTGTAAAACAAATTTTTAATGTCTCCTTTAGAGACAGAAGAATTCAAGCAGTCAGCTAATGCTATTACATCCTATTATCCTAGGTAACAATTATTTGTTCGAGATGTTTTTATTTTCTTTTGAGTTTTGGGCAGTTAGATGAGATCTGATGCCAGTTTTGGATCAGATGATGAGGGATCTACTAGTATCGTTGGCATCGGTATTTGATTTCAATTTGGTATGGCCAATGGCCTGCTGTTTCGCTTTCTTCCTTCGTCTTCAATCACGATCGATGCGGTACGGTTTAAGCTATCGCTGTCATATATGATGCTACACCTACACGGGGCCACACGGGTTTGATGCAAGTCGCCCAGCTGCTACTACTATACTATACTATACTCAGTTTTTACTTTAATTACATCAGAAATCCGTGTGCTCATAGCCTCATATGTGCATCGCTCTCCACTGAAGTGAGTACTGAACTAACCAAGTTGTTGCCGTCCTCGAATCCAGTAACTTAATCCATACACCATCTATCCAGTGGCTCGATCGTCTCGATCGCCTTGTAAATCACTCGATCTACAATGATTCATGGTATTATGATAACACACCAGAAGATCTGTTGGCCATGCATGATTCTAGCTACCATGCCCACGGCCCCTCTATATCCATCGATCCGGCCACTAATTAATCCTTGCTCTGTAGTAGTACTTGGTTTAATTAGAGTTGAGCTGACACCATCACCATGCATCTTCCTCCTCGATCCGGCCGGCACGCATACCGCGTCACCCTCCACTATGGAACGTCACCTTACCTCACCATCATCACCGAATCGCTGCTCGATCGGCAGCATCGGTTCGTTGTCTTGGTGGAGTCTAGTAGGTCTAAGCCCATACACATGCGCTGCACTTCCCTATCCCACAGGAAAAAGATGACAAGAACCTTACTACCTTACCTTTCCCATCCATGAAAGCTGTATATATGTATTCTCTTCTCTCCACTTCTCTCCAATGAATGATTAGTAGAACTCCTACCAGCTCCACCTTCACTAAGGCCTTGTTTAGTTCCCAAAAAATTTTGCAAAATTTTTCAGATTCCCCATCACATCGAATCTTTAGATGCATGCATGAAGTATTAAATATAGACGAAAATAAAAACTAATTATATAGTTTGGTCGGAATTGATGAGATGAATCTTTTGAACCTAGTTAGTCCATGATTAGACAATATTTGTCACAAACAAACGAAAGTGCTACAGTACCTGTTTTGCAAAATTTTTTGGAACTAAACAAGGCCTAACACATGTATTGTTTATACACTATATTTACACATAAACTATATATACACACTGTTCACTGGAGCTCTTTTCCTCCTCTCACCTTCTCTCCCTGAGCAATAATGTTCATGGCTCCGGCTACCGTGGAGCAATAATGTAGGACGGAGCCGGAGCATCTAGGATCCCTATCAAAGGGGGCCTAAATAAACAAGCAAGAAACAAACCATCAACAACAACATTCCATCTAACCAGCTTTAGATGCTCCAGAAAACACTTGAAATTGCCGTGTCCATATCTACACTACACATGAACGTTTCGTGTTTGAATATAATCATCTCACAGACGAGAACAAATGCATGCGTTCTTATATTATATATAGTTCTATATATATATATATATATATATATATATATGATATCCCCGTGTAGTTAGAGAAGAATGTTACAGCAAAAGCAATGGTGGTTGAGACGAGAGTGCTGTCAGAGAAGAGAACAGTGGCGGGGGCGGCGCAACCTTTTTCGTCGGCTTTTGATCGAGGTGTGGTGTGGTGGGGTGCTGCACGCCTGTACCTCCAACTCCAAGTACGATACGAACACGGCTACGGACGCTGGTGCAAGGGGACACGTCAGGCAAGTTCGGTGCCGGCCGGAGGATCGAGTACAAGGCCCCGGCCGGGCCCGGCGGCGACAGCGACAGGCACTCACCGTCGCCGGGCGTCGTCGCCGCCACGCCCTCCTCGCGGGGGCTTCGGGGAGAGCACCCAGTGCTGGCCGTGCGGCCGGACGGTGAGCCCCTTGACCCTGGCGAACAGCGTGACGGCGCGGCGCACGCCGCGGTCGTCGGCGGACGTGAAGTAGTCGTGGCCGAACATGACGCCGCCGGGGCGGAGCACGGCCCACGCCAGGTTGATGTCCGCCCACGCCGAGTGGAAGTCGTGCCCGGCGTCCACCTCGATGAGGTCCGCGTACACGCCCCACTCGCACAGCGCGCGCAGCGCGGACGCCGTCGAGAAGGGCAGCGGCAGCACGCGCGGCCTGGTGACGGCGTCGTCGTCGTCGTCGTCGGCCGCGGCCGCCGCCACGACGTTGGACATGAACTGCGGCAGCAGCAGCGCGTCCCCGTGCCGCTGCGGGGGCACGTCGCGGCGGAACCGGTCCCGGAACGCCGGCCACCCGCGGAAGTCGTCGACGCAGAGGATGGCCGGGGACAGGGACAGGTTCCTGGACACGGCCGCCATGTGCAGCGCCGACGCGCCCAGGAACGCGCCCAGCTCCACGATCACCTCCGGCCGCACCGCCTCGATGAGCTCCTTGAACACGGCCCCCGTAGACCCCCACCCGCGCGGGCGCGCCGCCGCCGGGTGCAGCAGAGCCGCCGTGTGGTTTGGAGGGAACCCCGCGTAGGGGCTCTCGCCGTCGAAGAGCTTGTCGAGCAGAGTCCGCACGACGGCGTCGCTCGGCACCGGCTCCCCGCACTCCTCCTTGAACCGGAACAGGTCGTGCGGAGGCGACCGCGGCGGGTAGCTCGAGCTCGAGCTCGAGCTCGACACGGCCGCCGCGCCGGCGGTTCCGTTCGACGCCGCCGCCGGGGAGGCGTCGGTGAGGTGCGCGGCGTGCGGCCGTATGATCGTCGTCTGGGACGGTCTTGGGGACGGCCGGGTGGACGACGACAGGAGGCCCAGCGAGTAGCCCACGGCGAAGACGATCAGGAAGGAGGCGAGCCGCGCGAGGTGCGGCCGGAGCCTGGCCGGCGCGGCGGAAGCAGACGACGGCCCCGGCGCCGGTGGACGTGGCTTCATGGTCACGGACTCAGGGGTCACGCCACAAAGAGTCTCCTTTGTCTCCGTTTTGCGGCTGTCTTCTCGAGTCTTGACAGGCAGAGACACCTTACCTTATCGCTCTCCTTTATTCCTTGGTTTAGCTAGATTTTTATCCAAGGATTAGGCTTTTGGATTCTGCGTTATATTTATAGGTAGGGAGAGCTGTAGCTAGCACCGGTTGTTAGCTCGTTTAGTTTGATATATTCATATTCCCCCTCCTTGGTTGGAGCGAAGATAGTATTAAAAAAAAGAGGAAACCATCGTATAAAAAATATGATCTTTTTTTAGATTCCTAGAGAATAGAGACCTTTTTTCATGTTAAGAGATAAGATTGGAAAAGAGAAAAATTGAGATGTTGGTGAGGGGTGATTGTTCCGGTTGGTGCGTTTTGGGTGGCGAATCTGATGGCAGTTAGGAGCAGGACTTTGGAAGAAATAATAACAGGGGTTTAGGTATATCAGGAAGCACGGGGAATTCTCACGTGTGCAAAGTACTCCTACATGAAAAGCGAGCGTCAGAGGTATGTGATGCAGGCAAGATCTTCACATGTCAGTGCAGTGCGTGCGGCGTCGTCCCTGCCACGGACATGTGGAGCATGTTCCTCAACCACGCGACAGGGAATACTGTGTGATGCTTGCTCTGGCCTTCTGGGAGCTGTGTGTTCTGACTTTTGACCGAGTGAAGCTGGTCTCCACTCTCCAGTCTTGTGGACGGTAGTACCCAGCTAGCTACCCAACTCTGAACTCTGAAGTTTGGACATGAAAAATCGATGAAAACGATCAGCTGGTGCGGGTGTTCAGTCCAGGTCTCGTCTTTGAAATCGATCCGCGGTACATTTCCGACCAAGTCTCACCCCTCACACACAGGCCACCGTCCATATTCCCTTGAAGAGCCGGGCACACAAAATTACACTCGTGAGCACAGGCAGGCAAAACCTTCCAACACGCCTGTTTTCTAGACGGACAAAGAAAGTGTCCCATGGGTCGCGGCCGCAAGATTCGATGTGATGGAGAATCTTGTAAAGCTTTGGATTTTTAGGTGTATCTAAACAAGGCCTCAACCTGCCTTAGATTCTCAACAACCGCGACCGCGACCGCGACGCCACGGCCATTTCCAATCCACCGGCACGGCTCAAGCGCGGCCTCTAGCGGTCAAATCTGTCGCTTTCAGGTGCGATGAGCGACGCAGAAATCGTTGCAGGTGTTGACGATCCAGTCAGTACTCATCATGAGTAGTAGTCGCTGCTTCGGCTGGTGCAACGGAGCTGTCAGGTGAAGTTCGCGCGCGCACCTGCAAGCACGGCGAGCTAGAGTGGTCGGTCGCCCGTCTGGGCGGCCGATGGGCAGCGGATCAATGAAGCGGCCGGACCGCTGATTTGCCGGGGTTGGGTTGGGTCGTCTCGTCGGGTGCCTGGCGCTGGAAGAATCAGATCAGATGGACGCCCGCCTACCCGTTCTAGGTGGGTGTCACGATACCGATCACCACATCTCGAGTACAAGAATGAATTCGCCCGACCTCGCGGGAACGAGCAAAACTAGCGGATGGGTCTTTGTTTAGTTCTCAAAAAAATTTACAAAAAAATTGAAATTTTCTGTCATATCAAATCTTACGACGTATGTATGGAGCATTAAACATAGATAATAATAATAATAACTAATTGTACAGTTTGTCTGTAATTTGCGAGATAAATTTTATAAATCTAATTAATCCATAATTATATAATATCTATCAAATACAAACGAAATTGCTACAATGTTTATTTTGTATTTTTTCTAAAAATTAAACAAGGCCCAAGCGTTTTTTTTGTTTTGATAAATTTACCAAGACAATCATCCGCTTCTACTTTCTTCTGACTCTGTCTCTAGCCTAAAAAGACGTTGCATTTGTACTCCTCTCCATAACGTGAGGGGCCTTCCTACTCACTTTGTCTAGTGTGGGCCTTCATAACGCGAGTTAGGCCTTCGAGCTCTCTTGGGCCTCCTTTTGGGCTAGATTGACTCGCCTTATTCTGGTTCATCAGTTACGGCTTCTTTCTACTCCTCTTCATCTGTTTTAAATATGTTTAAAAATATTTAAATTTTCAAAATAATTTAAAAGTATTCCAAAAAAATAATAATATCTTTAAAATTTATTAAAAATGGTTAAAAATATTATTATAAAATAAAAAAATGTGTTGAAAATATTTTTAGATTGATAGTTTAAAAATAAAGGATTTTATAATACTTTTGAGAAACGTTAAATATTTCAAGCGGATTTAAATAAAATTATTAAATTAAATTTATGTATAAATTTTGAGAGTTTTTGACTCGGAATAGTTTAAAATTAATCTCTAGAAGTTGTGAAAACCCTGTTCTAATTAGGAAAAAAAAAGTGTTTTCCTTTTCCTTCTCATCTTTCTCTGCGTTTTGACCAATATTTTAAATAGTGGGCTAAGGTCTTTACCGGTATTTCTCTAAAATAGTTAATAGTAGAGCTAAGTCGGGCTATTGTGAGATATAACGGCTAAACTATACATCAACACAAATAGTAGTACCTTGACTTAAAAGGCTATAGCGGAAGATTAAAAACTGTGGTTTTGACCTGCCTCTTGTTTACGGCCTGAAAGGCCCAACCCCTTGGGCTCTTTCCGCCTCGCAGTGGCCCACTCCAGCTCCGTCACCTGGCCCGCTCCGGCCTCCCGCACCAGCATCTTTTCTCCATTGTTTGCTAAAAAAAAAGATCTTCTCCATTGTTCCCTGACCGAGCGGGCCCACTGGCCCTGTTCTTCTCCATCCCATCCGCGATCAGCAGTAAAGCCGGACTATGAACTCGACCGTGCGTCCAAGCTGTTTCTTTCCCGTTTCTAACTCGGAATCTTGATTAAAATTTAACCTTGCATCCCTTTGACCAATTAGAATGTATCTTAACACATCTTTCGCACACATGTTAGTCTTAAGCTTGTATTATCTTCACAAATCACCAAAAAAAATTGTGATCAAGGGCACTTGATCCTTATAGATGTGTCGTTTTTGAGGTTGACCTCAAACAGTACTGCAAGATTGATCCAAGGTCTCAAGTCTGATACCCAAACTTATTACGAATAAACCTGGAATTGCTGCTAGTAGAATGCATCACAATGCCACCGGCATTGCCCCGTAAGGCCAAGGAGGGAGAAGAAACAGTGATTGGCAACCGATCGAGATAACTACGACAAGAACCACACAGCTTCTTCTGACTAGCGCCCAGCCGCCCACCGGCCCGGACACAACTCCATTCTTTGTCCCCTGTCATGGTAGCTGTGGCAGTGGGGAAGCAGAGAACCCAAACGCGGTAAAAGATGGTGGCATAGGTTGATTGGCTTTGGACGATGCAGAATCAGTGAGCAATGGCTACAGAAACGGTGGATTGAGATGGAGGTGGTGACGGGGAATGGTACAGGAGCTGTGCAGACTGCGTAGCGAAGGAGCAGTAAAGAAGATAACAGCGATAACTTTTTTTTTTTTTTTTTTTGCTGTAGAGCCTAAGCCTAGTTAATTTTTTTTTTGCTGTAGAGCCTAAGCCTAGTTAAAAGCCAATCTAGGTCTGCCTTGTTTAGTTCACTCCGAAAACCAAAAACTTTTTAAGATTCTCCGTCACATCGAATCTTGTGACACATGCATGGAGCATTAAATATATATAAAAATAAAAACTAATTGTATAGTTTGTCTGTAAATCGTGAGATAAATCTTTTAAGCCTATTTACTATATGATTGAACAATATTTGTCAAATAAAAACAAAAATACTGCAATATCGAAATCCAAATTTTTTTCGAATCTAAACAAGCAACGAGAGCTAAAAAAATGGATCCCGCACTGAAAAAATGGCATCACTCTTCTTACCTGCAGTGTCTAACAAATTTGAAACCGGAGCTGCCTAAGTGCATGTATAGGACTCATATACATGCTGACGTCAAAACCTTCTCTCACCGAATAAAAAAAATCTTCTTTAATTGCTAGGCACCGGAGCTTCAACTTGCTCCGCTCCATAATCTTGAGAATTTGGCATCGGCAGCTACACTGTAGGAAGCGATGCCGAAAACAAAAAGACGAGGTTTGAGCGTCACCCTAGGAGTTCCCTGCAGAGGGCCTTAGCAACCACAATACTGCCATATGCCCATAAGGTAGTTATAGGATTAAAATATTTACTATCAGATAGTTGAAGCATTGTGAAACCTTTATATAAAAGAGTCCATAGCAAAAAAGTACTCATAAGCTTATGGATTACCCATAGAAAATAAAACATATTAACCTTCTTCACTCTTCTCCCTCTTTCTTGGTTTTGCACAAGATTGTAAAGAGATTTTTTTTTATCTCTCATGGGCAAGGACAAAGCCAGAAAAAAATTTAGAAGGGGCTGAACAAAAGTGCTACATCGACTTAGCTCTACTATAACCCTTCGCAATAGAAAAAATATATTACCTTGAAATAGTCTTATATTAAAAACATCGATTAACGACGAAATTCACAAAACACATTAAAAAATAAAGGTCTCGGCCCATCATATCTTATAAATTTGTGTCTAAAATTAGAAGAAGAACACTAGGGACTCCACTAGCACAACAGCAATAGGGGGGCTGGAGCCCCCTAGCCCCACCGCTGGCTTCGTCCCTGCTTATGGGACTCACCTTATGGACTAGCTAGTTGTTGGCTGAAACATTATGGAGACAGTAATAGCTATTGTCTACTAATACAAAAGCTGCTTATATAGACTGCTTAGTCTGTGTACATTGTGGTTGCTTTTATGGGATGTTGCCTTTAGAGTCAAGTGGGCCACCTTAGGGTTGGTGTTGGTCGTATCCATAGCATGTATGGTAATAGAGAGAGAGAGAGAGTTTTTCTAAAGTGGAAAGGTAGTCTTGCCATAAGCTAAAATTGAGTTATCACGACAGACTTTCCTATAGAGTGTCGTGGTAAACTTTTATGTGAAATATGTGTTAGTGGATCGGTTCAACATGACATACCTCACTATGGAGTGATACTATGGAATGAATTTGTAACAACATATATACGTCTGGCGTGGCCAAAATAGTTAGAAATAATAAAAATTTAAAAATTGAATACAATTATTTTTTTAAAATATAATTGAACAAGCTAAATAGAAACAAACTATTTGACGCGCGTAGTTGCGCATGCACATTAAACATAAACAAGGCGGTTGGAATAACAATCTTTTGAGGGCATATTTGAATGGGAGAGTGGCGAGCTTTTCTTATATAGGGATGCATAAAGCTACGTATTATACTACTAGTATTAACTGTTAAAACAGACCAACATATTTGGTATGGTACCCAACGTCCTTGGTTGTTGATTCCGACCGTGTCCACGGTGGCGTGATTCAGCCCTAGAGATGTGCGCAGTAGAGGATGCCTCGCCAAGTACATCAAGTACTCTAGCGAAGGTACACGACGTATAGTATCTTCCTATCCGGCTGTCAATGCAATTTATTTCGCGGTTGATATACTGTATGGTATCCATCCACCCTGAGATTCGACTTTTCCTTTCTAGGTGGCGAAGGACGTTGGTTGTCCGGTTAACCCCCGGCCTAGCGGCCGGTCTCCTAGACCGCACCATCTCGTAATTGTTTGGATGTCTGACTAGAGGTACATGTAGCCGATTCCAGCAAGGTCATTTCAGTTTAAAAATTTCTTAGGATGCCGAAATATGTGTTCTAGGCTACCACTAGTGTAGCCACCAAACTGATGACCATGAAAATAAACTAAACGCGATCCAATGAGATTGGTTCGTACTTGGCTAAACAACCAAACAAACCCATAATGACCGGCAATGACCGGCCTAGGACGGTACGTATTAATAAATCCTAGCCAGAAAATTAGGTAGGCAACCAACCACTATTACATATATGTGAACATGTTTTTCCTTATTTCGATCACCACACACATGCCATCTAAAAGCATCATAGAATACTTAGGCTCTGTTTGGATCCATCTGGCTAATAGCTTAGCTACTTAGATGCTAATAATTAGCTCGAGTGGATCCAAATGGAACTAGTTAATAGATAAAGTAACTATCAGCTAACAAGTACCTAACAACTATCCCTCCCTAGCTATCCCAACACATCGTGGCTATATAGATTGCAAAAATACATGTTTGCCCTTTCATTTGTCTCTATCTCGATCTATGCCCTACAATAACACCTAGAAAAAAAGTATTTTATAAACGAAACCATAAATATATACATCTACCTCTTAGTTAATAACCGATCCAAATAACATCCTACTAATAGGTACCTAGTATTAGCAGTGAACTATTAGCCAGTAACGAGCTATAGCTGTTAGTGGATCTAAACATGCTTAGATGCTTGACATTGGCATCTTTGTGAATTCTCAAAGCTGAGCTTGAGCGCCAATGTTATAAATAAAACCTCATCCTCATGAAGCCAGGATCACCATTTGCCACCTTCAGTCTTCAGCTGTGTCGCGGCTGTACGTGTGAGGAGCTAGCGGAGCGAGAGTAGCGACGACGCTGCTGTAAGCTGCCATGGACAAGCTTACTTCCCCGTCCTCCCCGCGACCCGCCTCGTTCTCCTTTTCCGAGCCGTCATGCACGATTCTCGAACTACCTTCCTGCGAAGTCCCGGAGCAGTGGCTGCTCGATGACGATGTCCTTGTGGGCAAGAACGAGAACGATGGTATTGGCGCCTGCCTGTGGGAGATGCCGGCGGCGGACGGCGGCGTGCTCTCCCCTGACTCTGAGCTCGCCAAGCTGCTCCCGAGCCTCTCAGCGCCGGCTCCGCAGCGCCAGGCGAAGCGGCGGGGCCGGAAGCCAGGGCCGCGGCCGGGGCCGGGCGCCGGGGCAGCCGCCGGTCACGTGGAGTCCGAGCGGCAGCGCCGCGAGAAGCTGAACCGGCGGTTCTGCGACCTCCGCGCCGCCGTGCCCACCGTGTCGCGCATGGACAAGGCCTCCCTCCTCGCGGACGCCGCGCGGTACATTGCCGAGCTCCGCGCCCGCGTGGCGCAGCTCGAGTCCGAGGCGAGGCACGCTGCCGTGGCGAGGTGGGAGGGGATCAGCGCCGACGGCGGCGGCCACGGCGACCAAGCCGCGGCCGTCGTCGACGGTGAGCTGTACGTGCGGGAGGTGGGCCGGGACACGGCCGTTGTGCGCGTGACGAGCGGCGCGAGCCACGCGCCCGCGCTGCTGATGGGTGCGCTCCGGTCGCTGGAGCTGCAGGTACAGCACGCGTGCGTGAGCCGCGCGCACGGCGTCACCACGCAGGATGTTGTCGTCGACGTGCCCCCCGCTGCCACCGCGCTGCAGGACGACGAAGGTCTACGCATGGCGCTGCTCCAGAGGCTGCAGGCCGGCGACTAGCCTCGTTCAAACGACGAATTATCGTGGTTTGTACGGTGCACAAGCGTATAACCTCCAGACTTGCTCGTAGATTAATTCTACTAATAATGCTATTGATATTAGGACGTATGGGATCGAGGTATATGCATGCCATGGATAAATCTGAAGCACAGAGAGGAGGCATGGCATGGGGCACCTCAGCTCTACACTTTCTCTTCGTCGCTACAGTAAAAAGATGACCGTGGAGCTTATATATATTTTTAAATCATAAAGTCCATGAATCTAGATGTCGCCGTAAAAATGGATGCATGCTCACTATCACGACTATTCAAAAGTCAAAACATGGCTCTCCTTTGTATCATTTTCTAAGTTCTAAACGCCACCTTCTTCTTTTTTTCACGTTTCAATAACACAGGTGGGGTGATTAGGGTTGAGGGGGTTGCAGTTTTGGTGCTTTGAAGCATTGTCGACAAGGAAAGCAAAGGTTTCTAGTTGGTCAGAAATTTTTGATATTTAATTTGTCAACTTAACTATTTAGTTACAGTTGCAAATATACCGCCCTAGAAGAATTAGAAAATTCAAATTTTATATGACAATGATTTTTTTAACAATTTGGCAAAGGCTTACATGCCTTCAAGTTTCAATTCAATTATTTAAGATAGGGAAAACATAAGTTGAAATCACAGGCAGGCCCAAAAAGAATGCACCGGGAGACTATGATAGTAAAGGAAGAACTGCATACAAAGAGTACATCAAGAAAATAAAATAACTCTCCCAAGTACAAGTACAACAATAACAGACGGTAAATGATTGAAAAAAGGTCAGAAATGATTTCATTTTTAGGAAATAGTTCCATAAAAAATAAACCTTTGTTGCCACTTTCATCCATAATATATAGTGGTGTGAGTAGTGATGGTGCTGGTGCCCCTAATGCCTTGGACAATATGCAAGGGTCGATGGAATTAGTGCAGGGCCACAAAATTAGGATTTATTTGATTCAGCTGTGGGCTGTATAAAAATTGTTGTATGCTATGTGTTGTGGAAATGTTGTAAACTATTTGGTTAAAACTACTATGAGACATCCACCTCAATATCTCCCTTGAACAATCATGAAACATCTCTCCATTTTCATTCATTTGGAAAAAACAAAAGTCGAAAGGAATCTAAGGTGTTGTGAAAATTATACTACACAAAAGTAGTTGCTACTAAAAAAGGCAGCTTATGGTTCCATCTGTTTGATTGACGTTCTACTTTTAGACAGTAGACACACTTTTTAAAAGTTGAACTAAACACAACCTTAGACTAGTCACTAGTTAGGAGTATAGAGGGCAGCGACGATAGATCTAACATTGGTAAAGCTATCGATGATAGAGGAGGGAGAGGTTAGGGTATGAGCGACCACCAGGATGAGGAACCCAACAAGATTTGTTCAATGGATTTGAAGAGAAACTATGAGCATATCCATCTTGATCATGAAAGTGTGATTTGTTGACTGAAAAACCAATTGAAATATGACTCTGATCCCCTCAATCACAAAGATATGACATTTCAGGCTTGCACATAAATAAATCAAATGACATTAATTTTCTTCTTTTTTTTGAAGGGAGGAATAATATTTTGTTTGTGAGAATAGTACTGCCTCCATCCTAAAAAGTAAGGAATCCAAGGTTTTTCAAATTAATTAGTGAAAAGATTTTTCACTTACTCTTAATCTCTTATAGTTTGGAACAAAATTAAAATTCTAGAATCATTAATATTTTCATGACAGAACGCCTCTAGCAAGATAAATATGGATGAAAAGATTGAAAAGTGCATACAAGTTACTTTATTCTATTTTAAATTATAAGTTGTTCTGACTTTATAGGTCATAGATAGAAAAGATAAAATGACTTACAAATTAGAATGAATGGAGTATAAAATTAAAAGTGACTAACATTTGTGGGGTCACTGAATCATCCAATCTCTATGGCTATGATGCTGCATAGCAAGCAGCACCTCCTCAGCATCATCTGCATCATTGGGATTGCAACGGCCGATGGACCTAATCATGTTCAAAATCATATAAACCCTATCTGGTATGATTATGAAGTCCAATGGGTGATCATTCATTACAATTTGCATCAACTCTTCCGCAGTAGGTTCCACAACAATGTGAATAAAGCAAGAACACACTTAAAATATCAAATAGAAAAGCTACATGTTATATTAAAAAGTAGAAACAAACCCAAAAGGCACAATTAATGAAAAATATTACAACAATTACAATAGTAATAACACTTTCAACCACGCTACCAACAACTCCACTCAATTGGCCTAAGCAAACAAACTGGCTAATCTATTGAGCTTACCATAGCAACCAAAACTCCCTATCGTCACCTAAGAGACCACACCAATGGCCAAGAATAAAGAAACATCATCTTGCTGGGCAAGCCATAGTTCTAGCTTGCACCATCTTGCAATGTTATTCAGCATAGTGCGTCACTGCTTAGCTTGGATAGCTACTGCAGACCGTTAGGTCTCCGCGCTATCATTGTTACTTGCACCATCTTTTTACACTATTACACACTAAACTAGCCATCATACGGCTAGTTGTCACAGCCTGTTGCAAGCAACCATGACGATTCACATATAACCGCCTCTTGTTGTCGTCAAGTTGCTCCCATTTGCTAAGGGACCAAAACATCCTTGACCTTAAACGAAAGCAACATAAATTTATCAACCTCGTTGAAGACCCCAGCCATAGCAACCTAAAGATTCCAACTTTTGCACCAAAGTCGTCTTGCATTAAGATAGCCATTGCTATGAAGGACTTATGGCTACATCACCATATGCTAACATGGCTCCACACCTTTGTCAACCTCCATATCATCCATTCGCGACCACTCATTGTAAACTTTGGATGCCACCATATTATCACTTCACGACCACTTGTTGTTTTCTTCAAATGCCACACACCACCGCACGCACACATGCTCAAGTATCAGTCATCTTCCTCCACCATTGATGCTCAAATCATTAACTTTGGCTGCAATCTGCCACAACCTGCACACCTTAGCAAAGACACCACCAACAATGAAGATGAGACCACATCTACCAACCAACTTAGGAATAGGCACGTGTGTGTTCCATGGGGATTGAACTCAAAACCATGAGCCTGCCTTACCACCACGCTTACACAATCCATTGTGCCACCATGCTTACACAATCCATTGTGGATGCAATCATGTATACTATTAACTTTCAAGAATCTTGTATGCACTATTTTAGTCTCTAAATAATTTCAAATGAAAAATATTTAAATTGCAAAGCTTTAGATCTAGTGTAGCACTAAAACTTTTCTTTAGGGTGTCTTTCCCTCGAAGGTCATTTTATTTTTTTAAATAAATTTTAAAATTTAAGAACTTCAATCATATTTTTGAGACTGTAAATGACTTTAAATCAAAAGGTCCAGCTATAAAGAGGTAGATCTCCTTGAGCTTTTAAATGAAAAATCTTCAAATATAAATAAGTTATAGACCTTTTCAAGCTCTATAACTTTGATATAAAGTTTGTCTTCATTTAACTTGCTTCGAGAAGGTTATATTTTTTAATGCTGCATCTATTTTAAGAGATGGCTATGTTTTGAACTATCTTTTAAAATGCCTCTATCTCTAGAGCTAGATGGAAAACCAAGCCCCTCCAGAAATACTGAGATTTGTAACATAGAGTATACTATAAAAATATAATTAAGGAAGAATCTAATGATACTTAGTTGGTATCATAATGATTATTATTTTATCATATAAATTTGGTCAAACTTAGAATTGTTTGACTCTCCAAAATTCTTAGAATGACTTATAATTTGGGATGAAGGGATTTGGTGGGACAATGTCGGATCCACCCGCATCGGATCCGGACCCATGCCCTGCCCCACAACCATTCTCCACCACACGCCTTGATCTCCGGGGGGGTGGGGCACCTTGACCGGAGAGAGGGAGGAAGATGGAGATATTCTTGCTGCAGCCACCATCCTTTTACTAGGTGCTAGTGGTGACAGGGTTGAGAACACAAGATGGGGAGAAGCTTGGTGGTGATGATTGAGGGTGTCAGGGTTCACAACACAATAAGTGACACGAGGCTTAGGATATTGTTAGTAATTTTGCCAAGAATACACTAGAGAGGAATAAAAATTAGAGTTCTTGTATTGTGTAACAGCAGATCTGTTCATGACAAGCTAGAGAAGACCAACAATAAAAAGAATCAATTAATCATCTCTCTTTGATTGTAATCTTGCTGAATATATTTGGATCATGATTGCTTTTGTCTGGAAGTACTTGTCGTCCAACTTCTTTTGAACAGTTTTGGACTTGGGATATTCATTTCATCCAATGCGATAAACAATTACACACCACTACTTTAGCTTGGAAGCCATTTGCTGGGAAATCTGAAAAGCCAGGGAAAACCATTTTTTCAAAAATAAGAGGATGGAATCTCAAACTAAGATGATGTCACGGGTGTTGGCACCAAAGGTAGCAAGACCCCCGCTACGAAGCTCGTAGCCTGGATCAGTAATGGCGCGTCATTTATCCCCTAAGCACCCAATCATATTGTGATGAGGGGGGTTAGATTGACAGAGAAAGAGGGAGATCAAGGAAATTGGTTGTTATTGCTTAATTCAAATGAGGACTGTGTACATGGATTATATAGGCACCATCTGGTCACATAAACTCCATAAATTCCCTAAATCATGCCTTCCCTGCATGCTGATGATCCGCATATGCTGCTCCTTGAATATTGCTGCTGCGCTGGCACCATCTCGGCACATGACAGATGGTATGCTGAATGTGTGCCTCTCTATCTTAGTGACTTAGTGTGCATGCAGGAGAACAAGGAGAACCAACTTTAATTTAGCTGATGCTGGGGCAGAAACACTTTCAGAACGTGGCGCTGCATTTCCATCAACATGCGAAGCAGGACCTGAAATATTCAAGGCTAAAGAAGATTCACGATGGGGCGGTGGTGTAAGAAGTACAAAAACATTAAAATGTCTGTTGGTTGGAGGAGCTCGAATTGGATGCTATGCAAGCATGGCATGCATGCTAATGCCTGTACTTGGTTAGTTTGAGGTCAGTTAAGGCCTTGTTTAGTTCGCAAAAATTTTCAAGATTTCCCGTCACATCGAATTTTTAGTCGCATGTATGGAGCTTTAAATATAGATGAAAATAAAAACTAATTGCAAAGTTTACCTGTAATTTGTGAGATGAATCTTTTGAGCATAGTTACTCCATGATTGGACAATGTTTGTCAAATAAAAACGAAAGTGCTAAGTAGTCAAAAACCCAAATTTTTGCCAACTAAACAAGGCTTGGTCGTTTAGATTAGTTTGTGTACAGAACTAAAAAGTTGTAAGAGTTTAGGAGTGTTTTGGGAGGAAATAGGGGAAGAAGCAGTGCAGATACCCCTCGGTGTTTTTCGTTTGTTTCTAGCTTCTACGATAGTAGTAGCAATACTCGAATCCAAATGCTGGTAATTTTGTTGCTTTCAATGATGAATTTGGGCTCGCGCTTGCCCACGGTAGCTATAAAAAGGGTGTTTTCTCATGGAACACAACATTTAACTAATAAGTGAACATTCAAACTCTCATCTTACTTGATTAATTGAATTCCTAACCTGAACTTTTAAGCTTTCACTAAATGATTCATATATACTTTCAACCCAAACATCACTACTAAAAAACAACTATAGAGTCCCCAAAGTGTTATCCACAGGCGCACAATGGATACATCAGTGAGTATCCCTACCATCTCTTGTGACCAACCAGCTTGAATGCCTTCCCTACCATATCTCTTGTGTCGCCTTCGTAGTGCTGGTTCTATGCACTACACTAGCACGGATGTGAGTTTATGAGCTACAGAGCTAGGACGCATGAATGAGATTTTTTTAAGAGACTTATTTTATTGATTACTTATAAATGAGATTTGGGTAACCATGTTTTTTTAACAACAAAAGGGGAACCTGCATAAGCCACATCGCCGAGTGTGACACGTGTTTTGTCAACTGTGCTAACTCTACGCAATAGTGCACTTTTGTTTTTCCCTTTTTCTTTTAATAAGAATCATGATAAAATTATTGTCATCCTTTCAAAAAAAATTATCTTCCCTCTTGGCAGTCAGGAACTTCCAAACTTCATCACGGCGAAGAAGCCCTACTAGACTCCAAGACCTCTCTACAAAGCGAAGAAGCCCTACTAGACTCCAAGACCTCTCTACAAATAACGGAAAGAAATCTATCCGACTCGATTTTACCGTTTATAACACACACTAGATTCACCTGCTTTGGCAAGTGTCAAAGACACTTGGCAAAGCCCAAAAAACACTCGGCAAAATTTTGTCAAGTGGCACACTCAGCAAAGATCACTCGGAAAAAAAATAGTAAATACAACTTTGTCAAGTGCCGCGGTTGGCCCTTGGCACACAAAAAAAAGTGTCATCACGGCTTCAACCCCATTGATGGCTGGTTTGCCGAGTGTCATTGATAACACTTGGTAAATATATATTTGGTCACTTTGCTAAGTGCCACTTGGAACATAAATAATAGAAGCAATATTCTACTATATGTTTTTTATATATGGAACAGGAGGGGTTTTACCCCCTAATATTCTACTATATAGTTGTGCATTGTAAAATGTCAAATTAACTAATACTATAGAAATTATGACCAAATTCTTGACCAGTGAATGATGATTCACTATCACTGTCTGGAACCATGTAGTGGTCAATGACGGAGAGTTTGCGCAAGAGGCAAATGCAAATTGCGAAAGAAATAGCAATTTTATGGCGGTACCCTGGTACCCCGTAAACCAAAGAAAATGACGTGCAAACTCAAACGAAGAAAAACGTGTGACGTTTACTTGATGGTTGGTCGATAAGAAAACATTCGTTAGTGGTTTTGAACTCTCCGGAAAATTCAGTTTCCTGATAGTGACTAAATCAACAGTTTCGATATTTAATTTTCCGTACAACTAGTTGGCACTAACTCCACGCGTTGCCACGAAAACTAATAAAACTCATTTCTCATGTAGTCATGTAGTACAATGGATTTTGGTGTTTTTGTTTCAGCTGTGACTCCTGTAATTTACAGTTGTTTTCCTAACTTCTAATTTTACTTGAAGCTTCTACCACCGCCTTTAGGTGACACATGATAAAATGACAAAAAAACAAATTATGAGACAAATTTTCTCTTACCTTATCTCTCTTGCCACCATAACTTTTCAGTTGACGCAATTTAACTCCTACTGGGAAAATCCGAACATGTAACTCCTCTGCCTCCACTTATTAGGACACACAGTATGCCCAATTTGAGGTGGCAAGAACCCAGAGGCTTCCACCTGGAAATCTTGTAAAATCTATGTGTGCCCGTTGCACGCAATGTACTACTTGCTCATTCTTCTTATATATAAATACAAGCCGGTAGCAGATCTTTAGAGATAAAAAAAAGAATCCTAATATCTTGCCATCTTAATTGTAGCCATATTTATTCCTTTGATATTGTTACAACTCTTTGCGAAAGATTCTAACTTAGTAAATAGACTACGATTAAAAATGATCTTGCTTAAGGACTTGTTTAGTTTCACTCAAAAACCAAAAACTTTTCAAAATTTCTCATCACATGGAATCTTGCGGCACATGCATGAAACACTAAATATAGATAAAAAACTAATTACGTATTTTGCTTGTAATTTACGAGATGAATCTTTTAAGCCTAGTTAGTCCATGATTGAATATTAATTGTCAAAATACAAATGAAAATGTTACAATATCCAAAAAATTGCACGTAAAGAACTAAACAAGGCCTAAGAATAGGTCGATCTATCAACAACCACACACACACATGTAAACTACATATGTATACTCCTACGAGCCTTTTTAAAAGATTGAGCCGATAGATCTTGAGATTGATTAAGTCATAAACATACGACTATTATTAACGGGCATATCATCTACCACTAAAAGAAAAATGTATCTAGAATTCTAAATCCTAGAATAAATCTAGAAAAATGTGAACACCTATGTTAACTTGAGGGCTTGAACTCTGGTAGTTAGGTGAAAATTCTGCTAAGCTCAGTTGGCTAAAGTCAGGTTCCACTCTGACGTAGTAAATGTATATCTTTGAATGACGATGAAGGAGAGAATATATACCATAGTCAGTCATATATACAATGGCTACACACGCTTCTTTTTGGCTATACAGCTTGCAAATTTATAAAGCAAAAGAACAAACGTACTCTATATCTACCGTCGATTCCAAAGGTATACAAGTAATTAAACTGCACCTGAAGACTACTTTTATCAATGAATGGATCAAGGCTCGTCACCGTACATGTATAAGGGAACTAAACGTAGATCCCGCTCTGATTGAAGAAACGAAGAAGCTCCCAGGCTCCCAGCAGGTACATGTATATGAATCTGACATGGGCAGCAAATGCATTATAGAAGTGTCTTTCTATCCGTAGTAGCATATACACGCAATAATAATTTTAGCAAACCATACAACAATAAACTTAATTCAGTCACATTGTTGACATGTTCTGACTTGTTTGAGTGTTGTCAGATTCACCTCACAATCCACGTGCGCACGTGTTGGGGTAAAGAACAGTTCTACCCCAGTCCATCCAACACATATAGATTTTACCTAAATCTGATTACATCCCAACTGTACGGATATATATGCACACCATGACCAATCATTATTGGGTAACCTATTTGGCTATTTGAATGCACCATGAGATGTGATGATGTTGAGAGGATCCAAAGCCCTTCAATAGTATAACCATTATTTTTTCAATCACAGAATAATATTTTTCTCTCAAAACAAATCAACATCAATCACAATCAGCCCAACAAGTAGATAGCTAACATACACTTTATTCCATGGACACGCTATCAAGATTCCAGAGCACACAATGCAATGGATTAGTCACGGCCGTCCATCGTCGTCGTCGTCATTTTACCCTCTAAATCAACATTAGCATCTTGTTACCCTGACCTGACCCGCGACATTTTCGCACTGCTTGTACGTGTCGTCGCGACTGATATATATGATAGATGTTACGTTACGTAGGGAGAGATACTGTAGACGACTGGTTGAGATCGATCGGTGAGCTAGCTCTCTCTACGATCTGGCTAGCACTAGCTAGCTATCTAGCTAGTTAGGTACGTACGTAGCCGCACTGTCCTGCATCATCTGGAGCAGCGCGGCACGGAGGCGGCCGTCGTCGTCGTCGTCGTCCTGCAACGGGGTTGCCACGTCAACCACGACGTCCTGAACCGTCATGCCGTTCACGCGGGTTACGCAGGCGTGCCGCACGTGCAGCTCCAGAGCCCGCAGCGCGCTCATCAGGCGCGCGGGCGCGTGCGGGGCCGCGCTCGTCGCGCGCACCGCGGCCGCGTCCGGCCCCAGCATCCGCACCTCCACCACCTCGTCGGCGCCGCCGCCGGCTCCCGGTCCCGCCTCATGAGCGCCGCAGGCAGCTACGACGGGCTCCCACCTCGCCGCGGGGGCCCGCCTGGACTCGGCCTCCAGCCGCGCGATACGGGCGCGCAGCTCCGCGATGTAGGCGGCGGCGTCCGCGAGCAGGGAGGCCTTGTCCATGCGCGACACGGTGGGGACGGCGGCGCGGAGGTCGCAGAACCGGCGGTTCAGCTTCTCCCGGCGCTGACGCTCGGCCTCCACGTGGCTGACGGTGGGGCCGTCCGGGCGGGGCCCGGGCTTCCGCCCCCGCCGCTTCCCTGGGCGCTGCTGCTGCGCCGGAGCCTTGACGACGCTCAGCTCCGCCTGCTGCTGCGGCGGCGGTGGCTGAGGAGGAAGCGGCTGCTCGGTGAGCTCAGAGTCCTGGGAGAGCGAGCTTCCCACTGGCCATAGGTCGTCCACGTCGTCGTCGCCCTCGTTCTTGGCCACGAAGACGTCGTCGAGTAGCCATTGCTCCGGGACGTCACAGGAGGTGAACTCGATGACTGGGTGGTGGCCGGCGTGGGAGAAGAAGGACGGTGGCGACGGTGGGGAGAAGGAGGAGCATGGGGAGAGCAGGTCGTCCATTGTCACCGCCTTCCAAACCGTAGTATCATACTAGCATATAGGGTTCGATCTGCTTTTATAGTGCCAGTGATACATTTGCATTTAGGACCTTGGCTACCTGCTTTTGTTGCCAACAGGGAGGGAGGCTCCTTGTCACCTTTGGCAGCTCGGAAGTTGGGAGTTGGGAATGGGAAACTTTGCTTGTCCACCAGTTTTTAGAAATATTATGCTTCAGACGAATACGACACAACACACGGTGAGAACATGGCACGAGTTGGTCAAACAATAAACTATATATACTCGGCCGGTTCGTCTCGAAATAAATTAATTAAGACCTTGTTTAGTTCTAAAAAATTTTGCAAAATTTTTCAGATTTTCCGTCACATCGAATCTTTAGACGCATGTATGAAGTATTATAGACGAAAATAAAAACTAATTACACAGTTTGGTCGAAATTGACGAGACGAATCTTTTGAGTCTAATTAGTCCATGATTGGACAATATTTATAAAATACAAACGAAAGTGCTACAGTGTCGATTTTGCAAAAAATTTTGAAACTAAACAAGGCCTAAGTTTTAGTAGCTATGTAAATAGATAAGCACTTGTCTAGATATATTAGCTAAAACTTAATTTATATTGAAACAGAGGAAGTATATAATAAATTAATAACATTCTTTTTGGAACGTGAAACTTATTTTCCATACCGTATGTTTTTTCTATAGAAATAAATTTATTTTTGTGATTTTTTTGTATGATTCCTATAAAATTGTTACATTGTAAAGGGGCTTTAAATAGTTGGTGAATTGATAATGGAAAATGCTAGACCATATGTACATGAAAATGAGCAAAACATTAGGTAATGTTTCTAGTTAGATCACGATCGAATGGACCTAGTAGTTAGATTCTTTTCCCTCATTCTCTTCATCTATGTCTTGACTCTAGACCATTCTTATGTGTCTTCATATCCATCACCACAAACACCATTGCAACACTAACCACAATACTCCAATTGATGTCCTCATCAATGACCCCTCCAATCGGGCCTCCTGTGTCATCCCACCGTTGTTAACGATGATACGCACAATAATACGCATAAGTCACATGAAAACAGTGGCGAATCCAGCTCGAGAAATGACCTAGGGCGGACTTATACTATAAAATTTTGGCAAAACTAATGGCAATATAAGCTAACAAATTCCATAAGTTGCTTTGGCAACATAATTATTTGACCAATATTAAAGTTTTCAGTATATATTTTCTACATTAAAATTAGAGAAATTTGTTCCTTAAATTAAGAGAAGCCATACATACTAATACTAATAGTTCTAAACTGACTTCACCAAATGATTGGATGATTCATCCTTAATCAAATTTTAAACAATTAACTATGTGAAAAAGGCAAATAAAAAATAAAGATACCTGCAGCCCGGCGCAGGTTCTTAGGTTCCGCAAGTTTGTGAATTAACGAAAGAGAGGACCAGAAAGTCAGAAGTCGAGAATAGCGAGAAACCTGAGAAAGGCCGATCGTATTTTTATTGCGCTTTGTGGGCTGCGGTTTTCTATATGGGCTGAACCATTACGTTTAAGATGTCTTCAACCACTGTCAGATATTCTAGGAGTCTCTTTTTATTTTGTACTAATGTCTAAAATTTTTATAGAGTTTCAGATTAACCCTAAGAGGACCTAGGGCGGCCGCCCTGACTCGCCCTAGTGGTGGATCCGCCTATGCATGAAAATCTCATGACCAATGGTGTCTACAGGAGATATATACGTTAGAGTGTGTGAACACATGAGATGTTCACGGGGTTCCCTCAGTCAGGTTTTAGAGTGTTTGTCACACAAGACAGTAAACGTCTGAGCTTTGCCTATCATCTCTTGTGACCATTGCTACGATAGACGCGCCACTTGTTATAGTTTGCAGGAAATTTGGTCTAGCTCGCTATACTCACGAGCCTATGCCATACCAGGTGCATGCACATCTACATGATCCCACAATGAATGATGTCATTATCCTAAACTAGCTCGATTCAGAAAACTAGCTTGATGGGTGAGAGCTATCCCACATCATACATTCTCCATCACCATTGATATCTTTGATATGATAATAAACCTAACAAGAGGCGTGAGAAATAATAACCCAAAACAAACAAAAGTAAGGTCAATTTAGTTACGTGCATTTCCATGTATCTCCCCCTGGCTTTGTTCTTGGATGCAAGCATGCATGCTAGCTAGTCTTTTTCTTGCCAGCTATTATGTGTGGACGTACGAGTGTTTACACTAGCTAGCTAAAGTCGGTCAAGTGCAAAGCAAAGTCTACTAGTGTCCCTGTAGTGACACACACACGTACCGAATGTGTGCTAAATCACCGGCCAAAAGCATGCGATCGCTGTCAACGCACGCGTATACGTACGTGCGGCATAGTATGTACACAACGTGCCACAGGAGATCGAATAGTGACTGCATACGTACGTGCTACGACGCAGACATTTATGACCAGCACAGATGAGCCCTCTGCGTGCCGAAATTTGAAATATATATAGGCAGCAGTCCGTTCTTTTTTCTTTTCTGGGTCGTGGGTAATATAAGAGGCCGTCCATGCATATGCTGATATGCATGCATGTTCAATTTTTTGGGCAGGATATGTGTATGTATATATGCTTGGAAATTCGCTATGCTAGGCGTGCGTGCCTTTAATTATGATGGCAGAGGATCGCTTTCAGAATAAGGCCTTGTTTAGTTCCAAAAAAATTTGCAAAATTTTTAATTTCTCGTCACATCAAATCTTTAGACACATACATTGAGTATTAAATATAGATAAAAATAAAAACTAATTACACAGTTTGGTCGGAATTGACAAGACGAATCTTTTGAGTCTAGTTAGTCCATAATTAAACAATATTTGTCAAATACAAACGAAAGTGATATTATTCCTATTTTACAAAAAAAATTTGGAAGTAAACAACGCCCAAGACGTACCCAAGACGTAGTAACTCCTCTGTATCAGTATGCGAGAGGATACTGTGTCTTATGATTGATCGAGACTGGCGATAAACCAATTAAGGGCTTGTTTCTCGTTGCAATGTTTTTTTTTTCAAAATAGACACCGTAGTATTTTCGTTTGTACTTGATAAATATTATTCAATCATATACTAACTAGGCTTAAAAGATTCGTCTCGTAAATTGTGAGTAACTAGTTATTTTTTCTATTTATATTTAACGATCTATGCATGTGCCGCAAGATTCGTAACGAAGAATCTTGTAAACTTTTGAAATTTTGAAGGCGTCTAGGCCTTGTTTACTTCCCAAAAATTTTATAAAAATTTTCAGTCATATTGTCGACGAAAGCTAGTCGGCAGTCTACCTTGGGGTATACCCACGGTAGTAGTTTATCGGTAGACGGTGCGCAAACTACGAACTCGATGGTGACGCAAGACACGGACAAGCTTTTTATCCAGGTTCGGCCGCCGAGTTGGCGTAATACCTACGTCCTGCGTCTGGTTGTATTGGATTGTGTTGAGAGAATATGATCTGATGTGTCCTCTAGGGGACCCCTGCCCCTCCTTATATATCCTGAAGGGACAGAGTTACAAGCAAAGTATCCTATTTGGTACAAAATCTTGTAACCTTGCGGTGCACGCCGACCAGTCGTGCGCCGCACGTCTTCATCTTGTGGGCCGAGCCACCTCTGATGGTGCGGCCCATATAGGCCCATGAGGGTATAGGGGTTTATACCCCCACAGCTAGTCCCCGAGCACCATGTATTATGATGTAACACGCCGTCTTGAGCTTCTTCGATCAGTGAGGCTTGACGTCTTCAATAAGCAGGAAAGTCGTCCAAACAGTTGCAACGGTATTTTGACCAACTCAAAAGATAGTTGATCAACATTGACATCGAAGAAGCAGGTTGTTCGAAGAATGCATGGTGCTCTAAAAAAGATTTTTTTCCTGGTGAAGTGTGCCCACTTTACTTTTCTAAAAAGTATAGACCTCAAAAAGGCAAGCATATTCACCGCAAGGTGAAGTGTGCCCACTTAGTCCCCGAGCCTGGTAGTAGGTGACGTAGGCACGTGGTGCCAGGGTCAAAAGAAAAGTCCTCAAAGAAATTCTGAAACTGAGATGCATCGTCAGATGCATCGTACCGATGTAGTCCCCGAGCTTGCTGGAAGGCAAAGTATGAGCCTTGTAGCAAGGTCTAAAAAATTGAATTTACCAGTCCCCGAGCATATCATGCTCGTCTGCAATTGAAAAGACCAATCGACCAGTCCCCAGGCACTTATTGTGCTGCCTGGAATTACATGTTACTATACTGTACGACCAGTCCCCGAGCATCGAGTGCTCAGTGGTCGGTGCATGCTTTAAAGCTTTGAGCTGATAGACTGAGCGACCAGTCCCCGAGCGTCGAGTGCTCGGTGGTCGGTGAAGTCTTTGAAGTTCCGAGCTGATAAACTGGGCGACCAGTCCCCGAGCGTCGAGTGCTCGGTGGTCGGTGCAGTCTTTGAAGTTCCGAGCTAATAAACTGTGCGACCAGTCCCCGAGCGTCGAGTGCTCGGTGGTCGGTGCAGTCCTTGAATTTCCGAGCTGACAAACTGGGCGACCAGTCCCCGAGCGTCGAGTGCTCGGTGGTCGGTGCAGTCCCCGGATTGCTGACTCACTGGCGTATGTGTCTTCTTACTTTTGAAAAGGTCTTTCAAATTTAAAGTTGACGTGACGGGGTCTCCTGACGATATGTCAGACGGATGCATGAAAAGCTGTGCCTGGCAACTGTACAACCGCTCTTTGCGTGGTTTGAGAAAAGGAAACCATCAATTGGTACGAAAACTCCGCCGCATTAATTGTCTATAATCATTGTAAACCGAAACGCCGCGTCCGCCGCATGGCCTGCCCACTTCCCGAGATTACAGGAAGTGGGAGAGGTGGGGTCGCTGGTTTATAAGGGCCTAATAGGACCGCCTGTACCGCTTCTCCGGCCATTGCCTTCAAACCTTCCGTTCTCATCTTCTCCAATCACCTGCATCTTCCTAACTCCGGTCCACATTCGCACCTCTAATGGCGAAGAGCGACTCCAGGAAGAGGGCCGACCTGATGGCCAAGGAATGGAAGAAGTCTCGCAGCACCAAAAAATCTCTTGGTGACCTCGTCGATATGGGGCTGCTGCACGACGCAGAGCTCGGCGGCTGGAGGGCGCCAGAGGGGGAGAGCTACCCCGATCCTCGCGCCGGTGAGGTCGTCGTTTTTGAAGACTTCATTAAGAGAGGTTTTGGTGTTCCAGTCCATCCTTTTCTTCAAGGTCTTCTTTTGTACTATGAGATCGGGATTTGCAATCTGCACCCGAACTCAATTCTCCTTATTTCCACCTTCATCCATCTGTGCGAGGCCTATGTTGGCATAGAGCCGCACTTTGATCTTTTCCGGTATCTTTTCTGTCTGAGGAAGAAGGGAGCAGTTGGAGGCTCCAAGGTTGCAGGTGGAGTATACCTCAACCTCCGTGATGGGATGAAGAATCGCTACCTGCACTGCCCATGGAACACCTCCTTGACCGAATGGTACAGGAAGTGGTTCTACGTCAGGGAGGAACCGGGCAGCTCCACGTTCTGCGACGTGGGGTACGTTCCCGAGAAGAGGGCGAGCTGGACTGACCGCCCAGAGTTCGACGGTCAAGTGGCGGTTCTGATGAAGCTGATCGACTGGTCGCGCCTGGATGGGCTCAGCGTGGTCGGCAACTTCATTTGCCGCCGGGTGATGCCCTGCCAGAAGAGGGTGCACTCGGCGTATGAGTATGCCGGAAGCACAGACCCGACCAGGATGCGGTCGGAGATCCTGGAGAAGGCGGAGGTACAACAGCTGCTGAACGAGCTGTTTAACTTCGCGGATGGGGGCTTCACCCGTAGCAGTGATCGGGTGCAAGCCTTCAAGTTAGGACGACCAGCACCAAAGGTATGTAGCAGACTTCGTTTGATCATTCGTATGTCGCCTGTAGTTGGCTCATCTCTGTTACCTTTGCAGGTCGGTGATGTCGACCGGTGCGTAGTGTACGTATCACTGGCACCGGGGATGGAAGATCCTGTGGGAGAGGTCCCGCCGGAGGAAGGCAGAGCCCGCCCCGTCCCGACCTCCGAGGAGAGGGTGGCGGGGAAAAGGCCATTGCCGGTGGATCCCCTGCCGACGCCGGAGCTGCCGGCAGACCTACCGGCGGAGAGCAGCCAAGCGCCGAAGCGTCGTCGGCTCGTGCGGATCGTCGACGACGACGACGACGACGAGGAGGCTGCGCCGTCGTTGGTCCGACGGCCTCGGGGCCGCCCAGACGCTGCACCAGTCGCCACTGATCGAGTGGCCAGCGGCGCGGCTGCCCCGCAAGTTGCCGAGGTGGGGGCACAGGCGCCGACCGGCCGGGCGAGGAGGAGGTTCACCGCGACCCATCGCCGGTCAGACCTGTAAGTGTTCAACTTACGTATTTTGGACTCCCCCCCCTTTTTTTTTTTAAACTTTTGTTCCTGTAGTGCGGCATCGGATGTCGACCCTGGCCAAACTGCCGGCCAGGGAACGGGCGAGCCTGCCCGCGGTTCTGGGGATGCGGCCCCCCAGACCACAGAACAGCCGACTGCTGCAGTCGCGCCTGGGAGCACCGAGGAGCTCCCGAGCGCGGCGCCGACTACAACAAGCAGCCCGACCAGGGCTGGGGAGGCTCCCCCAACTGACTCTTCGGAGAAGGGAAAGTCTCCGACCGCTCCTCCTGCCGGGGGGAGTGAAGTCCCCCCGCCGCCCCGAGCAGAAGCCTCTCCGGCTGCGGGCTCCCCAGGTCTGGTCCAAGGGACGTTGACGCCTGGGACCACCACCGGGGGTGACGCAGCCCAGGAGGAGGAAACCAGGGCGGCCTCCGACGACGAGGTAGAAGAGATCGAGGGTCGTCCCCGTGATGGCCGCCAACACGTGTATGTGTGGCGCCAACGCGGGGATCACTTTATCGGTCATGAGGAGCTTGCCGAGTCCGGAGAGGCCGCCAGGGTGGAGCGCGCGGCCAAGCGCCTTGTCGACGAAGTCAAGGTAAGCGTCGTTTTGAGCTGCCGCGCATTCTTTTGCCTTGTCTTCTGCGCATTGTTATATGCTTGCTTTGTAGGACGTTATGAAAACGGCGAAGTACCGGAAACGGTGCTTTGACCAGATAGAAGGCGTCATGGCCGAGAACAAGGCCCTTGCCGCGGAGGTAGACCGGTTGCGGGCGGAGGTCGGAGAGAAGGTGGTCGAGATGAGCACCGAGAAGGAGCGTCGTCTCGACCTCGCTCGTCGCCTGGCCGACCAGTACCGGCTGCAGGAAGGTTAGTCTCACGCTCCGAGCAGTTTCGCAGACTTGTATAGTTTGCTTCGCTGACCAGTTTAGGATTCACGCAGACTTGGAGGAGGAGGTGGCGAGCCTCCAACAAGAGAAGGAGCAGCTCGGCCAACAGCTCGCCAGTGCGCAGGAGTCCGGACGGCGAGCGGAAGAGGAATTAAGTCGTAAAGACCGGGAGTTAGCTGGTAATGGGTGCCGCCTTGTTGGTTGCTACCTGCCCCTTTGCTTGTTTGGTATGCCGAAAGTAACGTTTCGTTTCGTTTGCAGTGCTCAAGGTGAACACCAAAAAGCACCTGGATGAGCTGGTCAAGGACCGGGACTCCTGGAAGGTCAACTGTTGCAGGATCTGGAAGGGAGTGTCCCCGGTCCTGGACCTGATCAGTCCCGAGCTCCCGGAGAGCCAGCCCCGCGCGCCGCAGTTGACCCCGGTTCAAAAGGCGCAACGGGCGTGGGACTGGCTCCAGCAGTTTGTGAAGGACGCCGGGGAGTTTGCCGGCGCGCACGTCCTCAGCATGGTACGCGCCCACTACCCCCTTGTCGACTTGAGCAGGCTGGAGAAGGGGTACCCGAAGGAAGTCGGCCCACAGGAAGCGGACGAACTTCGGGGTAGTCTGCTGGACTTGTCGTCGACAGTGATCGGCGACATCAACCTGTGCGGAACGGCCACTCCTCCAGACCAGCCGAGCTCAGATAGGTCGGCCAGGGAGTTGTCGGGCGCGTCCTTTGCTGGAGATGGGCGGTCGACGCCTGCGGTCTCGACCAGCCAGGCGCCGGTGGCCCCGACCCCTTCGTCCGGGCAGCAGGGCCAGGCGGGTGATCAGCCCGAGCAGCTAGGCCAATAAAGTAGTCTGTAGGAATAGACTAGTATCTGCCCGTCAGGGTATTTATTGTAAACTTTGTATGTAAAGTTTGTAATAAAGTTTTCTTTTTTGTCATGACTGTTGTTTTGAGCGCTGTAAAAATATCTGAGTGACGTGTCACCGTATTTGTCTTGGTTGTCGCCAAGAGCATCCATTGCGGGAGTTTTGCCGAGTGCTGTGTATGACAAGGTATAGGCAAAAAATAGAGAATTATATTGTCACAAATTATAAGACACTTACAAAAGAAAGTCGCTAAAACTTTATGGATAGAAACGTCGCAGTTTGTCGATGTGCCAAGAGTTAGGCACTCGTGTTCCGTCTGGGTATGCCAATCTGTAGGACGTAGGTCGTGTGACCTCGGTCACCACGAAGGGTCCTTCCCAGGGAGTAGATAACTTGTGCATTCCCTCCTGGCTTGTTTTCCATCGAAGCACCAGATCGCCGACCACGAAGGAACGGTCCTTGACGTTCCTGTTGTAGTATCGCCTGACTGCCGCGAGATATTTTGCTGTTCGGAGACATGAAACTAAACGCTTTTCCTCCATGCAATTGATTTCGAGTTCTCTGGCGTTGTCGGCGGTCGACTGGTCGAAGTGCTCAATTCTAGGGGATCCGAAGTGTATGTCGGACGGCAGAACCGCCTCTGCGCCGTACACCATGAAATAGGGAGACACCCCCGTGTTTCGACTGGTCTGAGTTCGGAGGCCCCAGACCACTGCCGGCAATTCTTTCATCCATCGACCGGGTGCTCTGTCGTTCTCGGTGTACAATCTTTTCTTTAGGGCGTCGACGATCATTCCATTAGCACGTTCGACCTGACCGTTGGCACGTGGATGTGCCACTGACACATATTTTATGACTATGCCTCTGTCATCGCAGAAATCCCAAAAGGTGGTGCCAGTAAACTGAGTGCCCAGGTCGGTGATTATGCTGTTCGGGATGCCGAATCTGTGTATGATTTGATTGAGGAACTCCACAGCCTTCTCGGAAGTTGCCTTGACCAGGGGCATGTATTCAATCCACTTGGAGAACTTGTCGATTAACACGAAGACAAACTTGAAGTTGCCCGGGGCTGGTTTAAATGGTCCGATCATGTCAAGCTCCCAGCAGGCAAAGGGCCAAGACGACGGGATGGTTTGAATTTCATGGGCAGGTACGTGGGTCCTCTTAGCGAAAAACTGACATCCTTCGCAACGCCGAACCAGTTTTTCTGCATCGCTGACCGCGGTCGGCCAGTAAAAACCTGCTCGGAAAGCCTTTCCGACCAGCGTTCTAGATGCGGCGTGGTTGCCGCAGGATCCGGCGTGTATGTCCTCCAAGAGCTTGATACCATCGTCTTGGGGTATGCACTTGAGCAGTACCTCGGAGCTTGCGTTTTTCCGCATGAGTTTTCCGTCGACCAGGATGTAGTTCTTTGACCGTCGGATGAGACGCTCGTTCTCTGTTTTGTCCTGAAAACCTGTCCCGTCTGAGATGTATTTGATGAACGGGACACGCCAGTCGCGCCCGCCGGTTGTCGGAGTGGCGTCATCTATGAGCATTGCCTCGTTGGGTTGCTTGTCGACCAGGGGGGAGCTTACGCTCGGCTCATGGATGTCCTGGACGAAAATACCGCGCGGGATTTGGGCCCGGGACGAGCCTAACTTTGACAACGCATCTGCTGCTTGGTTCTTATCCCGGACCACGTGGATGTACTCTATGCCATAGAAGTTAGTTTCCCATTTGCGAATTTCTTTGCAGTAGAGATCCATCTTCTCGTGGGTTGCGTCCCACTCCTTGTTGAGCTGGTTGATGACCAAAGCGGAGTCCCCGTAGACATAGAGGCGCTTAACCCCCAGCTCAACGGCTAGTCGTACGCCATGTAAGCAAGCTTCGTATTCGGCGACATTGTTTGACGCCGGGAAAAGGATCCGAAGGACGTAGCGGAGTTTGTCCTTGTTTGGTGATACGAACAATATCCCAGCGCCTGCACCGTTGATGTTTAAGGACCCATCAAAGAACATTGACCAGTGGTCTGAGACATCGGGAACGGACGGTTCGTTGAGATCCGTCCATTCGGCAATGAAATCGACCAGGGCTTGGGACTTGACAGTGGTGCGACTCTGAAACTCCAGGGAAAATGGACATAATTCCATTGCCCATTTCACGATTCTGCCATTGGCGTCTTTATTGCGCAGGATGTCACCGAGGGGAAAGCTGGTTGTCACCAGGACTCGATGGCCGTCGAAGTAGTGCTTCAGTTTTCTTGACGTTATCAGGATGGCGTATATAAGCTTCTGTATTTGTGGGTACCTGGCCTTGGATTCGTTTAAAACTTCGCTTATGAAGTAAACGGGCCTCTGGACCTTGAAGACGTGACCTGGTTCATCTCGCTCGACCACTATTGCCGTGGAAACAACTCTGTCGGTTGCAGCAATGTAAAGGAGCAGGTCTTCGTTGGGCTGAGGCGCTGTGAGAACAGGCGGTGAAGTGAGGAAGGTCTTAAGCTGAGTGAACGCAGCGTCGGCGTCTTCTGTCCAGGAGAATTTTTCTGACGCTTTCAATAGTTTGAAAAAGGGGAGGCCTTTTTCTCCCAGCCTTGAGATGAAACGACTGAGGGCGGCCATGCATCCGGTTAGCTTCTGAATATCCTTGACGTTCTTCGGTGGTCGCATGTCGAGTACGGCTTTGACTTTTGAAGGGTTTGGCCGTATGCCGTCGCAACTGACGACGTTGCCGAGCAGTAGACCGGAAGGAACGCCGAAAATGCATTTCTTGGGGTTGAGCTTCCACTTGTACCTATTGAGTGCCTTGAAGGTTCGGTCTAAGTTGTCGATTAGGGTGCTCGCATCCCTTGTTTTTACGACCACGTCGTCCACATAGGCCTCGACGAGGTCGTCGCGAATCTCGTCGTGGAGGCATTGCTGGATGGCCCTTTGATAAGTGGCCCCGGCGTTTTTAAGTCCGAAAGACATGGTAGTGTAACAGTATGCGCCGAAAGGTGTGATGAAGGATGTTTTGATATGATCTTCTTCTTTTAACGAGATCTGGTGATAACCAGAGTAGCAGTCTAGAAAGGAGAGGAGTTCGCATCCGGCCGTTGAGTCGACCACCTCGTCGATGCGAGGAAGACCAAAAGGATCTTTAGGACAGTGTTTGTTGAGATCGGTGTAATCAACGCACATTCTCCATTCATTATTCTTTTTGCGTACAAGAACCGGATTGGCGAGCCAATCGGGATGATACACCTCTTTTATGAATCCGGCTGCTAGAAGCCGTGTTATTTCTGTCCTAATAGCCTCCTTTTTGTCACGAGCGAACCGTCGCAGTTTTTGCTTGATTGGTCTTGCGGTCTTCGAGACGTTTAAGGAGTGCTCGATCAGGTTCCGTGGGACGCCGGGCATGTCTGCGGGTTTCCATGCGAAAACGCTCACGTTATCCCTTAGAAACCTGACGAGCGCGTCTTCCTATTTTGGATCCAGGTTAGCCCCGATGAGGGCTGTCTTCTCGGGGTTGCCCTCGACCAGCTGCACTTCTTTGTACTCCTTGGATTTCGAATTCTTTCTGGCTGTCTCCTGCTCAGGTAATCGGAGCTGGTCGGGGGGCAGCTGTGCGACTTGGTTTGCTGTTTCCGCCATGCGGATTGAGAGGTCAATTGCCTCGGTGATCTTGAAACTTTCTTCTTCGCAGGTGTACGCAGTGTAGACGTTGCCTCTGACGGTCAGGACACCCTTCTCCGTGGGCATCTTAAGCACTAGGTACGAGTAGTGCGGGACTGCCATGAACTTTGTCAGCGATGGGCGGCCCAGTATGGCGTGGTAGGTCCCGTCGAAGTCCGCGACTACGAAGTTGATGAACTCCGTCCGGAAGTGATCGGGTGTGCCGAATTGGACAGGCAATGTTATCTGTCCGAGGGGCACCGAACTTTGACCTGGCAAAACCCCCCAGAATTGGGCGTCGTAAGGTTTTAGTTGGGCCGGTGATATCTTGAGGGCGGGCAGGCTGTTGCGGAAGAGGATGTCAATGGAGCTTCCCCCGTCCACGAGCACGCGCTCGAATCTGATGCTGTTGATGCAAGGATCGAGAATTAGTGGGAAACGACCCGGCTCCGGGATAGCGGCCCACTGGTCCTTCCTGCTGAACGCGATCTCCCTGTGGGACCAGGCGGGAAATTTCGGATCTGCGATCAGCCCGTCCGTGCTGTCTATGTTGAGGCAGGCTCTCTTCAACAGCTTTCTTTCTCGCTTGGACTCAGTGGAGACCTTGCCCCCGAAAATGGAGTGGACCACGTCGGTGGGGCTGACGTATTGGTGTCGGGGGTCCCTGTCTTGGTCCTCGTCCTCATCTTCGTGGTCGTGCCCGTCGCGTTTGTTACTTTTCTTGGCGGTGTCTTCTTGGGCGGCCCGCCGTGTATAGATATTTTTGAGGACGCGGCACTCTTCCATGGTATGGTTAGACTTTGGATGTAGCTGGCACGGTCCCTTCAACGTTTTGTTGTAGTCGTCTTGGTAGTCCCGTCGTCCATTGGGACGTTTGACCGTGTTTACTTCGTGGTCGTATTCGCGAGGGCGCTTTCCTCTGAAGTCGTCGCGGCTGTCGCGCCGCCGATCCCAACCCTCTCGGTGATCGCGGTTGTCGGAGCGACGGTGATTTCTGTTGTCGTAGCGGCCGCGACCGTCGTCTCGCCGGGAGGGCTGGTCGGTGCCTCTCGCATCGTCTCGGATTAGTTTTTCTGCGTCATCAGCATCGGCATAATTTTTAGCCGTGGCGAGGAGCTCTGCTACCGTTGATGGACGTTTACGCAACAGCTTGTTCCTCAGCGCTTCATGGAAACGTAAGCCCTTGATAAAGGCTGATATGGCCTCGTCATGAGAAATCTTCGGGATTTTGAGACGCATATCCGAGAATCGTCGGATGTAATCACGCAGGGGTTCATTCTTCCTGTCTCTTATCCTTTCAAGGTCATACTTGTTTCCGGGCTGTTCGCATGTGGCGATGAAGTTGTCAATGAAAGCCTGTCGTAGTTCTTCCCAAGAGTCGAAGGAGTCCTCGGGCAAGCCGAGAAGCCACTGATGACCAGCCTGGTCGAGGACTACGGGGAAGTAGTTAGCCATGACGTGCTCATCTCCTGCCGCTGATCGGACGGCGATTTCGTAGAGGGTGATCCAGTTCTCTGGATTTTCCTTGCCGTCGTATTTTTTAAGTTTTTCGAGCTTGAAATTTCTGGGCCACACGACCTGGCGGAGGTGTGAGGAGAACTGCCTTAGGCCCGGGGGACCATGGGTCGCATCGTACTCGATGCGGCGCAGGTTTTCGTGGACTGCTCTCTCTGCGGCGCGCCTGTTGATGCGGTCCCGGGCATCTTTGGGAGGGATGTTGTGGCGGAGATCCCTGTGTTGATCTTCTTCTTCCTGGCCGCGTACGCGGTTCTGCTGGCGGCGGCCATCGGCGTCTCGACCACCATCGTCGCGCCGTGAGTCCCCTCGACGGTTGTCGGGGGAGCGGCTGCGGCGACGCCTGCTGGGCGAGGCCCGGCTACGATGAGTCTGGTCGGAGGCGGCTTCCGTATAAGGGACGTCCTGGACTCTCTTAAGCAGAGTTGCTGTCTGTCCCATCGCGGCGATCAGGTGTGCTCGGATACTGGTCCGGACCCCCTGGCATTCTGGTGTGTCAGGAAGCCGATCCAGGTTGGCCATGGCGACAGCCACGTTGGCGCTTGGCGTTTTGTAGACCGGCTGGTCCCCGACCATGTCAAAGGCATCGTTGAGGTTACCCGGTGGCGTCTGTTGTTGCTCGTCCGCACGCCGTCGGGCGCGATCGGCGTTACGCTGTTCGCGGAGTTGCCTCTGGTCGTCTGTTTCTCCGTCAACAACCGGTTCGTCGGCGCTGACATTGAATACAATGTCCCCTCGCCGGGGGGGGAATATCGGGAACCGGTCGAAACCCGGAGGGTGTGAAGGGAAATCCAGGTCGTAGCCCTCGTCTTCGGTGTTTATAACCTCGGTGGGGACGGAGCCGGTGCTTGAGTTGGTGCTGGAAACCTGGCCGTTCCGTAGCTCTCGGATTGTCACCATGTTGACATGGTGACGATTGTTCCTTGTCGGCGACCAGCCCGCTTTGCTGAAAACGGATTGAACATGCTGTGAGTAGACAGAGGCCGAGTTATTCAGGCCGCAAGGATGGTCTCCCTTTTTGAGCTCGACGGATCGGCCTGAGGAGGTTGAGGTTATCGCCAGGGACGTTCCCAGCCGTTCGTGTGTGGTGACACGAGTTGGCCGGCGGGATTTCGAAAAATCCGCTTGAGTGGCTTGGTCGGGCCGGCGCAGAACTCCATCTATTAGTTGGGAGACTTCGAGCAGCTTGGAGTCGGCGCGATCGAGCGCTTGGAGGAGGTCCGAGCAGTCGATCTCCTTTCCCTTGTAGAGTGGGAACGGTGGCCGGGAGTTTGGTGCCGTCATGCGTGTGGTCGGAGACGGCGTGATCTCAGATTGGATCTGGATCTCTTTCGGGACCGTGGTCGGGAAGCCGCCGCTGCACGTCGTCCACGTGATCTGGCCGACGGTAAACGTGAGGCCTTCGGGCACGGTCGCGGAAGCTGGGATCGTGACCATCTTGTTCGCCGGAAAAGTTGCACGCACACCCCCTACCTGGCGCGCCACTGTCGACGAAAGCTAGTCGGCAGTCTACCTTGGGGTATACCCACGGTAGTAGTTTATCGGTAGACGGTGCGCAAACTACGAACTCGATGGTGACGCAAGACACGGACAAGCTTTTTATCCAGGTTCGGCCGCCGAGTTGGCGTAATACCTACGTCCTGCGTCTGGTTGTATTGGATTGTGTTGAGAGAATATGATCTGATGTGTCCTCTAGGGGACCCCTGCCCCTCCTTATATATCCTGAAGGGACAGAGTTACAAGCAAAGTATCCTATTTGGTACAAAATCTTGTAACCTTGCGGTGCACGCCGACCAGTCGTGCGCCGCACGTCTTCATCTTGTGGGCCGAGCCACCTCTGATGGTGCGGCCCATATAGGCCCATGAGGGTATAGGGGTTTATACCCCCACACATATCGAATCTTGCGGCTGTTGAATATGTTCCAATAAAGACCGACTTCTAACGTAACGGAGCAAAACAGAGGCCCATCGCTAGAGACTTAGGTCATATACCCAAATTAGGGTTCCACTGAGGTTATGATCTTGTAAGCCACCGCAAGGCGTTGTAACTTGACTCTTGATAATACTAAGGAGTGTTTGCTGGCTGGTACCTGTAGTTTTTCCCCTTCGCATTGGAGAGGTTTTCCACGCTAAATCTTATGTCTCCGATGTGATTGATCTTGTGTTCTTTGTCGTTTATCCGCTTATCATTTACAATAACGGCACATGCATAAAGCATTAAATGTATATAAAAAATAACTAACTACACAGTTTACAAATCATGAGACAAAAATCTTTTAGATCTAGATCGGCCATGATTGGACATTGTTTGTCAAATACAAACGAAAGTGGTACAGTATCAAAATCTAAAAAGATTTTAAATCTAAACACGCCTTAGGCCTTGTTTAGTTCGGAATTTTTTTTGGTTTTTGATAATATAGCATTTTTGTTTCTATTTGCATGAATTAACTAAACTTAAAAGATTTATTTCGCAATTTACAGGTAAATTGTGCAATTAGTTTTTGTTTTTATCTATATTTAATATTTCATGCATGTGTCATAAAATTCAATGTGATAAAGAATCTTAAAAAAAATTTGTTATTGGGTGAACTAAACAAGACCTTAAAACAACTCCTTGCGGCTTCAGAATCGCATGCCCAGACGCTCCGTACAGACCCGCGACGACTTTTCTTATGTACTGTAGCAACTGTGACACTACTGCATTCCAGTCAGCCATGCATGGCAGCCTTGTAAAAGTCTTTCTTGCTAGCCGCGGTCTTATTTAGATACGAAAAGATTTTGGATTTCGTTAGCGTAGCACTTTTGTTTGTTTGTGGTAAATATTATCTAATTATGAACTAAATAGGATCAAAAGATTCATTTTGCGATTTACAGTTAAACTATATAATTAGTTTTTATTTTTAACTATATTTAATGCTTCATGCATGTGTTGAAAGATTCAATATAACAGAAAATCTTGAAAATTTTTTGGTTTTTGGAGTACATTTTTTATTGTACCCAGCACACGGGGCGGCATCGGGGTCGGCTGCAGCTGCAGCTGCATCACCACGCAACGCAAGGCGTCAGACATCACGTTGCGCGGCTGGCGGCTGGTGGAGCTCAGCGCAGCGCGGTGCCGTGCAGTGCGGCTGTGGCCTGCTCCTCATGTGTGGGCCGGCGGCCGGCCGGGGTGGGAGACGCAGCGGAGGCGCAGGGCCAGGCGGTCGGTCCAACCACGGCGTGCCGCTGGCCGTGGTCCTCCGTACGTCGCCACACCCACACCGGCCGCTGACGCATGGGACCACCTGTGAGTCTGTGACTGCTTGTTGCAAAAAAAAAAAAAAAACTTGCTGCATGAACCGGCCAGCATGAAGCGGACCAGACGCCGACGACCGAGGCACGCAGAAAGCCACTCTTGTAGCAACAGGTACCCGCACATGATAGGAAAATGCTTTCGTACCTGTACTCGTCCCTAAATTCTATCCGACGAGTAACCCACACCCAATAATATATCTAACAATTACATATAAACATCAGACATTCACATGCAAAAATAAATCATTCTAAATCTTCAACAAGTTACAAACTAATATTAATATAATAACATCAAATTCATATATATACTAAGAGAGTTTAGTTGGATTTAGAACAGATTCATGAGCTATATAGGCTAAAATGACAAGGGTGGCTAGTTATTTTGGCGGCTATTTTTTACCCATAGGTAGGCGGGTATGGGTAGTATACACCCACACCCGTACCTGCCATACGCAATGGGTATAGGATTTGGTCCAAGAATGTATCCATAGGTAGAAAATTCATCCTATAAACCTGTCGGGTACTCGGATTTCGCGTACCTGTTGCCATCTTGAATCACCATGTAGTACGTGTTGTGCTAGTCCTTAATAGTTTGCACCATGCGTGCCTGTAGGCTTGGTCACGGATTTTCCTTTTGAGGGCATATTTTAAACAAAAGGAATACTTTCTCCATATAAAAAAACCTAACGTTTTAGACTTGATTGCGGTAGCCAAGGAGTAATTAATTAGAAAGTATTTTTCCTTGTCTGTCCCTATTAAATAGGGTTATTGATGCTCTATAAGCAAAAAAGTTCTGTAGTCAAGATAGCTAGTGCATTGAGGTATTGGTCGTGAGGTGGTGGGTTTGATTCTTGGTTGGCCTCATTTTTCTTGTCACTCACTACATTTTGCATGGCACTATTCCTTGGCGCATGTTTTTATTTGGCTGGGCGAGGTGCGCTCAGCGCTCGTTTAGCAGCGTTCTTGGCGTGCTAGCAGTGTTTGTTCCGTTCATTTGCTCATTATTTATTTGAAATTTACTGGCGCTATTCTTGGCGCCCTGGTGCGTGCTGCAGAGAGGATGATGGGACGTGCGTGATGCAGCCTTTACTCGCAATCGCGCAAGAGCTGGGTGGCGACGAGTACCGAAGCATCGGGTCATTAATGGCGAGAGCGGAATGGACGCGGAGCCAGGGGTAAACCCGTCCGAGTAGGGCTACGCGAGCGTGGAACGTCAAGTTTTTCGATTTCGTGTTGGGAGCGGACGTCTAGTTTTTTTAATACAGAGAGAGTATAAAACAAAACAAAGGAAAAAATGCAGAAATGGAACGAGTGTGTAATAGTAAAACGGAGAAAAGAAAAAACATAGGAAATTGATAGAAAGGAGTTTTTGGAACATAGGAATCCATAACGCAGGAAATACATGACATAGTTATATAAAGATTAATAAAGAGTCATTACTAATGCTTAATGATAAATCTATAAGTTGCATATTTTATTCATGACTCTCTTACAAGTGGGACCATTGGCCCATAGAATGGACCTGTCCACCGTTGCATGCATGCATGCATATATTTCTAAGTGGAGCCCAGCCACCCTTTTATCCACTTGTTCTCTCCCCATTGCTTCTCACTCCTACCTCTCCAGAAGCATGCTTAGGCAGTTAGGCACGTCGAGACATAGCTTCTAAACCTTTGAAATTTCTTTGAAAAACCTCCAATCCAAAAAGGCCCTGAGAGTTTGAGACACATACACAAGGGGAACGCGACGACGACGTTGGATGGATCATGGATGGAGATCGATGATGGTACTGGATGACCTTCGTCCAACGGAACACGACCGACCTATTACGAGCCAAAAGTAGTACACATAAAGAGTGAAGTCAGAGCAAAAACCCTACTAGATGGTATTTTACATAATAAGTGTAGCTTATTTCCTTGTTTGTCAAAAATTGCCCTATTTAGCAGCATTGACCAGGTTACCTACCTTCCATAGCTTTGGGAAAGATCAGATCAGAATATGAATTTCAGGACATACTTAGTAGATGCAGATCTAGGCACTCATTCTTCCTCAGATGGTGAATGGGCCAAGCCGATCCGTTGTTGGCTCTGGATGATTTTTCTTTATTTAATTTTGTATATACCTCTTCCTATATAGTACTACAAGTTTCTCTTGTTTTTAGTCAATATGAGCCTATTCACTGGTCTGAAAAGCCATGACTGAAAATACTGTTCGCTGATTTATTATAAGATAAAAACATTGTTGACTGACAGAAAAGAGTACAACTTATAAGATAAGCAAATACTATCTGACCTCTAGAAGGCCTGTTATCCTATCCTTATCCATTTATAGCCAGCTTGTAGCTTGTAATTATACTTGCCCTTAACATCAGGTACACCTGTGTATTTATGTATTATTGTCCAGAGAAAACAACTTAAAATCGTTTCCGATCCTGTGCCTAGTCCACTATCAGCTACTACTTGGGTTCTATATCCATATATATATATATATATATATATATATGTCGAAAAAGGTACTATTATGAGATTTGTGTTGTCAAACTGTCTTAAGTTTCACTAGATCTATAAAATTATTAGTAATATTTGTATTTCTAAATAAGTTTATTATAAAAAAATCAGTAATTTATCTAATGACACTAATTATACATCATAAATATTATTATATTTATATATATTTAGTCAGACTAAAAAAGTTACATCTTAAAAAGTGAGAATGATATTTTTTATGGGATGAAGAGTGTATGTGAGATGAAGCCAGCGGATCGGCAGCCTTGTTGTTTTATAGCAGGTATTTGCAGTTAATTAGATCGACGTGATAGTGCCTAGCTACCTTCGTCGTTGTCTTAGACGAGCTAGCCGATCAAAACTCCGATCCGATCCGACGACAGATACAAGGCGAATGCGAGATTATTTGGGTTATCTCGCTCGGGTAGGTTGTTCATCTTGCGCGATCGACGACTTTGCTCGTCTGGCGCAGCGGATACCTCACCTGCAGGGCTGCAGCCGGCAAAGAAGGCGATAAGAAAGGTGCGCCGCAGCATGTCGTTCCCAACACTCCCTAGCTCCATCCAAATTATAAAGCATTAATTCTAAAAATCTCGAAGTTCAAACACTTTAATTTTAATCAAATTTATATAATAAGATAATAATATTTATCATATTAACTATATATTATTAGGTTTTATATTAATTATATTTTCATAGTATAATGTCACAAATCTTTATAATTTTTCTATAATTTTAATCAAACTTAAGATGCTTTAATTTTCTAAGATTATTAGAATATCTTATATTTTATGATGGAGGGAGTACTACTCATCACGTCTACACTCTCGCGGCGTTCGACACACAGCATTAGGTAGAGCTAGCTAGCCAAAGAAGTACGCTGAAGCCTTGTTTAGTTCACCCCAAAACTCAATTTTTTTTTAAAAAAAATTCTTATCACATTGAATCTTCCGACAGATGCATGTAACATAAAATATAGATAAAAAATTACTAATTACACAGTTTGTCTATAATTTACGAGACAAATCTTTTGAGCCTAATTAATCTATAGTTGGACAATAATTACCAAATAAAAACAAAAGTGCTATAGTACCCAAAACTTTTTTACCTCCTCACCTAAACAAGGCGTGAATGCAAGAAACGTACGTCAAGATCTCGATGGAGATTAATTAACGACGCTAGCTGTTTATTTACCGATGCTAAAGAAGCCAAAGTGTCACCGATCAATGGATAAGTTGAAGAGACAAGCAACTGTCTGTGTCGATCGATCGAGATCAGGCGATGGAGAGGGATGCCGCAACTTGCGCGCGCCTGGCTGTCGCTGCCAAGCCATTACTAGTTAGGAGTACTATTACGAGTTAGTGAGTTAGTAGCAGTAGTTGATTACTTGATTGAGCGTTTTGTCCAGTGCTGGCAAAAAGCAATGTACGTTAGTGTAATCAGTAAGTGGTGCTGTACGTCTGTTACAGTTTAAAGGAAAATAAACAGCTTTTGTTTGGTTGCTCTTCATGACCTGTTACAGTGTAAAGTAACGCTATTAGATACAGTAGTGCTGTAAACGCCACTATTTCACGAACGTTCAGCTGAAACGAAATGAGCGGTCAATTTCCGACAGCTATTTTCTTTCCTTTTTTGGAAAGTGCATATATGTTACTTTTTACTTTTGAACAGAACAAGAATCGTTTCTCTTTCTCTTTTAGGGCATTCGATTCTCTTTTCACTTTCTTTTGCTAGATCACTTGTCCTTTAATATATATTTTTTATTTTTTTAAGAAGCATGTGCTCATAACTTATAAAACGGAATTAAAAAACATAACGTTCACGATAAACTTAACAATACTAACTTAGCAGTGCTTCTAGACAACATAAGTTCGAGGAATAACTCAACATTGCTAACTTAGTCGTTCTCAAAAAAGTTATACTATATAACTTATGTTCATAAGTTTACTCCCACTATTTCAAATTATAAGGCATATTGACTTTTCTAAATTGAATTTACTATGTATCTAGACACAACTATATATGTATATACATAACAAAATCAATATATGTAGAAATATCAAAACATTTTATAATTTGGAATAGAGGGAGACATAATTTACACAATACATGTACTTATGTATATAAGTTACACAACTAATACACTAGTGTATAGAAAGTTACACAGTTATTATACAAAAACAGAAGTTATACAATACAACTTAGCATAATAGGTTAGCAGCATAACTTAGTAGAATAAGTTAGCAATATAACTTATATGAAGTTAATATAAATAAATTGCTACTAGAAAAATAAAAATCTTCGAAACATACAGAAGTGGGGTCTAGTTTTGTTCGTCTCGTCACGTTGAACACACCGGTGTAGACGGAATTAAAAATAGATACATCATTTAAAAGTTATAGTAATTTAAAATAAATGTTTTGCTTTTTTTATGATGACGTCAAGCAGAAAGAGAAGTGGGAGGAGGGGGAAGGAGGGTGGACAACCGTCATGTATCTTTCGCTAGATATCGTTCGCTGGATTGAAAACTACTCGAACGAACAGTAAGAATGGAATTGTGCAATCCCGCATCTCGGAAGGCACCAGTAGGCATGCGCGCAGAGATGCAGAGCTAGCATAGGTCATCCCGGATCTACCCTACGCAAGCAAAGGGGGCATCCTGATCCAGCACGAACGGGTACTATACAGAGCATGCATGTCGTCAGCGACACAGCTCCTGGACCTAGCTAGCTTCATACAAGTAGTCTTCGTCCTTTGCGGTCCCTCGATCGTACGTGTTATCAAATAAACTGACATGACATGGTGCAGCGCTACAGAAGGTTTTGCAACTGCTTTGATCTGAGAGTTGCAATTGATGTTGTGATGGCGCGGCTAGTAGTGGTAATGGACGCGCGGCTCATCATAGCATCCAGTTTGTTTTGTTTGCCCTTCGTCCTTCGTCCTCTAGATAGGTGTCTTCGGTTCCAATTACACTCCCTGGTACTTCCCAGACTATTTGCTCTTTTGTTGCTGTACTTCTCTAAGGTCTTTTAGTTTGTGAAAAATTTTAGCTTTGGCTACTATAACAACTTTGTTTGTATTTGACAATTTGTGTCCGATCACGGAGTATAACTAGGCTCAAAAGATTCGTCTCGTAAATTTCAGACAAATTGTACAATTAGTTTTTGTTTTCGTCTATATTTAATGTTCCATGCATGAATCCAAAAATTCGATGTGACGAGAGGAATCTTAAAAAATTTTGGAAACTAAGAGCAACTCCAACAACTTTGCTATTCTTATTATGATTATGAAGGCTTTTTAGAACTTGTATAGCAGAAAAATAGGCTCCAACAGATGTGCTATTTTGTTTTGTAAAATAGAAAGTTTGCTATTCCTTGATTTTCTTTGGCCATATATAGCCAATCACTGACACTAGCTATCTGATAGCAAGGCTGTTGTGGATCTCTTCTTTTTTAAGAATTTTTCTATTTTACAAAATGGCTAAACATTAGAATTTGACTACTAATTTTAGCTAAGCTCTTGGAGATGCTCTAAACTAGGCCTAAATAATCTCCGTAATTTTTTCTGTCAGCCAGCAGTGGTTTTCTCTCACAATAAATCGGCGAACAGTACTTCCTAAAAAAATATAGAACAGAGAGCACACACCTTCACAACTTTTTTTTTTCTGTTCAAGTATACTTCCTGGTGGCACTTGAACTTCTAATTCCAGTGAGTGTAGGGACCAATTACAAGCATAAGGGCACTCACAATGCAGACTCTATCATAGAGTCTAAAGTTATTTATTACCTCGAACAATGTGGATTTGGAGTCTAAATAAGACTTGGAGTCTTATTTTTTCTACCTCTTTCTTCAATAAATATGCTGCCACATCAGCAAAATACCATAAATAATATGTAATTAAGTGTCTTGGACTCTGTGATAAAGTCTTGTATTGTGAGTGCCCTAAGATCGACGATCATGTTGCTGGCAGATTAATTTGCTGTTGTGCTAATATCCAATGTGTTCAATGTTGCGAACTACAAGCGGCGGCGCACAAAGATTCTAGTTAACTATGTATTGGACTCCACCAATACATATATAATTCTCCTTGAGAGGATCGAAACGCATATATACATATAAAATTAAACACGTACTCAGTTTGTGTCGCCTTTCCGTATCCCGGTTATTCACCCTAACACTTAACATTGGACGCAACTTTTTTTCGAGAACACGACTTGGCGTGTATTTTATATATTAAGAAGTCAGACTGTCGAAAAATGACTTACACAGCGCGATGGGATAACCCAAAGCGCAGCACAAGAACCACAAAAGAAAGTGGTTCAAAACAACAAACACAAAATAAAGAAACACAGCAGGGAGAGGCCCCCCCTCCCCACAACCTAACCAACTGGACCTACAAAGAAAAATACAACGCAAAAGACTGCCAGTAGGGAAGATAAAGCCGTGGTGGCAAAGCATCCACCAAGAAGAGTACATGACGGCAAAGAGGCTAATGCGGCAAAACAACCACGAGCAGGGGCATCATGCGCACAACGGAACCCTAGCGACAACGGCGACAAAGCATCCGCCAGGGCCAACGCGGCAAAGCATCTACGGGCAAGGGGCATCACGCACACAGCGGAACCCAAGCAACAACGGTGGCAAAGCATCCGCAGGCAGGGGGCATCACACGCACAGCGGAGCCCAAGTGACGACTATGGCAACACCAAACATCCGAACTAGGTAGTCCAAAGCGAAGAAAAAAGTTGAAGCACATGCAGGCACAACACGGGTTGCAACAACTCCGGCGTGAGGAACGACAGTGGCGACGAGCAATAGGCACACACAGGCACAGACAAGGAGTGACTTCGACGATAGTGGCAGGAGAAACGTTGTAGTAGTGCTCTAGCGAAGCCTTCGGGAAGGACCTTGACTTCACAGACACCAACAACACTAGTGGAAGCACATGGGTATATCTCTTGACGTCAGCCTACCCCGATAAATAGTAGCTTCGATGACGCCGCCAAAAAGGAACATGGCGTAGCCTGCGCCACCCCCGCCACCCCGGACAAGCCGGGCTAGGTTTTCACCTAGCTGTTAAACGACCTCCGGAGCATGCCACCCGCAGCACTTGCAGCGACGACATCAACTGACACCGCCAACACGAGCACCAAAACTGCAGCAACCTCGACACCACACCACAAGAAGGCCACCAGTTGCAATCAACCCTGGCCACCAGCGCACGTTGAGCCACCCGGAGGCAAGACGGCTACCACAGGGACAACAAGACCGCCGCCTCCGCAGCCCGGCAAGAAGACCATGGCCCTAGCCCCAACCAGAGGGTGAGGGCCGCCATAGGTAGACAGGGAGCCATGATTGGTCAAGGATCGCACAACCGCTTGGTGTCCCGAGTTGGGTGGCAGCCTGCCAGTAGTAGTTGGATCCGCGAAGGTGGGCGTCGATCTGGCCCCCATTAGCCGCCGCAGGACCCGAGCCGACCGTGACAATAGTTGGTAGGCACGCATGGGCCAGTCGCCGCACGCTGGCCGCCACACCAGATCCAGGGTAGGGCGTGCCGGATCTGGTCGAAGGGGCCCCAAATCTGACACCGCACATGCCGTCGGCCATGAACGTCGTTCGTCCTCGGTTGGAGCAAGAGGAGGAGAGGGGAGGGAGAGGGAGAGAGGAAGAGGGAAGGGGAAGGCGCCGTGGGGTGCTAAAAGGACGCCACAGCTGGCTACTGTCGCTGCTAGCTGAGGAGCGATGGCGGCGGCCAGGGGAGCATGCCGGCAATGGTGGTGATGGGGTTGGAGAGTCGCCACCCGTGTCGCCCTGTACGGAGAGCGACGATGAGGCCTGATGTATTAATCGCCAAAAAAGTAAAAATCTCACACTCGATGGAACTAATATTCAATTGCAGTTATATTGCTGGACTGTTGGAGCCTGGTCTTATTTATTTGGCTGATAAGCCATGACTTTCTGTTTGTTGATTTGTTGTGAGAGAAAAACACAACTGAATAGCTGGCAGATTCGGCAGATAACTTTAAGCGAATATTAAACCACAGACGACAAGAAACAACCAGACTTCTGATCGAACTTGATCTTTCGATTTCTAAAAACTAAGTGTTATACAGTCCCCTATATATACATAGGAGGAATGCGGTTGGTTTACTACAAACATGAACCGGTTGTGAAGTTTCCAGTTTCGTAACCATATGGACGAACACACCCGGTTCAGTTTCCAGCTGTTAAAGGGTGTTACAGACTTGTTGTAGATGCCATTTACGTACGTTGTAGTGCATCGTGGTGTTTTATTTAAATTAAAGTGGGATGGCGTCTTCTTCTTGGTCATATGGCTTTCCTCGTCTCCTCGTCTTCCAAAGTCTGCAAAAGGATTGTCTTGGAGCACAAGCTGGTCACAGGTCAGTAGTCTCTGTATTAGTTTCACTAGCTTTTAGAGGGCGACTGGGCGCCCGGGAGTATAGACGTATAGTACATGTAGTAGTGTACGTAGAGTACGTAGTGTAGACAGTAGAGACCATCAATCGAATTCTCTTCCATCTCGTCAATCGATCGATGGTCAAGTCTACAGCCGGCAGTACGAGCTAGTAACATAAAGACCGGATCGAAATGACTCGCTCGTGGCATCGATCACGACGAAAACATGTGGACATCATCGTGTACGTACAGGACTGTCGTATCGAGTAGTTATCGACGATATGATCTAGCTAGCTAGTTTGATGTCCAATAGTAATGCAAATCACATGCTCTATCGTACGTGTATATATATATATGGCGTTCCTTTTGCCACACTATAGCTAGTAGCTAGTCGTCGTGTTGCTTGATGGTGGATTGGTGGTTGTATTACGGTTTACCGTTGAGGGCTTGAGGCGCTTGCTTGATCCCTATTCCCTGACAGCAAAACGGTGTGCTCTCTGTTCTGTGCTTATTGCACAGTTGTACTACGACTACGAGATTGATTTGAAGGGTTGTTGGCACAGTAACAAAAATATACTTACAGTGAATTGAAGCTCTGGAAAATGATGGTGCGCCCTAAAGTGAGGCATTGAGGCTGCCTGAAAAACGACATTCTAATGTGAGTGACAGGTAAATAAACAAAAAAAAATATGGTCAAGCCTTGTGAAGCAACCAATCACACCTATATATGACCTTGTTTGAATATAATCGGATTTGCATCAATTCATATGTATTGAGGTGAATTGAAGTAAACTTTAACGAAATGAATCCGAGAATATCCAAACAAGGCCTATACATGTGTGATTGGTTGCTTCACAAGGCTTGGCCGGCATGGAGGCTAATGCAGGCTAGCCCAAACAATATGAATGTGTTTGGTTTTCGTATTGGAGTTGGCTTGGCTAGCCAACTAAGCCAGGGCAATCTAAGCATGGCTCTCGCAATACAAGAAAATATTGTTTGGTTTGCTCGTCTAAGCTCAGCTTGGGTTGTCTAGTTCATGTTTGGTTGTCTGCTTAGCTTGAATACAGTCACCTCATCTTCATTCCGGTAACACTACCTCCTTGAGATATTCCATCGAACAGGCAGTGTGCATCAAAACTCACCATCGCCACGAGAGCTCCTCACCCCTTCGCAAGCACCAGTCGCCGTGGGAGCTCATGATCCCAGCCCAACTAAGAATGCAAGCACCAGATCTGCAGCCGTCGTGGGAGCTCCTCACCCACGTCAAACCAAGAACGCAAGAAAAGCACTGGCGGCGTTGCCCATGGACTAGCCAAAGGAGGGATCAACGAGGAGGATCCCAGGCAGATAGTGAGGTCGCATTCTCTAGCGATCGAACGTTGCCCGCCACTGCATGCTCTGGTCCTAAGATATCTCCTCGATTGCCAGGCAAGCTCCATCGGCAAGCTTCTCGAGCAGGAAGAAGAGCAGCATGACATGGCAGCGGCAGTGAGCATCCCAAGCTCGACGGCGAGGTGGCATCCCCTGCTTCTTCGATGGACGGAAGGTGACTGGAACACATATAGTGGGACCTAGCAAGCACAAGCCTGGCTCCATGAAAACGCCCATCACCTACGTTTCCATCAAGGCTGGCTAGCCCCTTTTTGCACTAGCTAGGCCGGCCCTGTTTAGTTCTTCGCCTAAAAAATTTTCATTCATTCCATTAAATCTTTATACACATGTATAAAACATTAAATGTAAATAAAAAAATAAACTAATTACACAATTTGGTTGAAAATTGCGAGATAAATCTTTTAAGCTTAGTTAGTCCATGATTAGCCTTAAGTGCTACAGTAACCCATATGTGCTAATGACAGATTAATCATGCTTCTTACAGTTTGAAGACGAGCTATGTAATTTGCTTTTTTATTAGTTTCTAAAAACCCCTCTCGACATCCTTCCGACACATCCGATATGACGCCCAAAAAATTTTCATCTCCAATCTAAAGAGGACCTTAGAGGCTTGTAAAAGCAACGAAACATCTGATTCCTGTTCCTGCATTGCCAAAGCTTAGCGACATTATTATATTTAAAGAAGGAAATTTATTTTAAGTGACTAATATTTTTAGGAAGTCTCATTTTAAGCCAGTCACACCGAAAGAGGGCTGCTCTTGTAGCTTCAAGTTGTGTTATGAAGTCAATTGCCATCGGAGATCATATCTTTGCTCTTAGTAAGGGCGGCTGCAACCTATATCGGTAGTAAAGACTGTATATTTACAATTGATATTGTAAAGTGGTTTCAAAAAACCATTCCTGAGCATCTCCAAGGGTTATTTATGTACTTTTAGTTTTGTATTTGATGGAGTTTACAAAGTTCCAAATAAAAATGGCAAGGATAAAAAGGCGTGATCTCCGACGGTTCTGCATTTTCACGTGGCATTTGAGGGAATTTTGGGCCCACACTTTTTTCCCTGGAAGGTTTTCTCTTGGTGCGCTATTTTCTTCGTTGTCGGTAATTCTTCGCGCGTCGCGCGCCTTCGTATCGCGGCATTCCTTGCTCAGCTGTCGTCGCCCCATCTAGGTCCTCACGCCGCGTTGTTTGGTCCTCACCCGTCATGAACCTCACCTCGTCCTAAACCTCGCTTGTCCTGAACCTCGCCCCGTCCTGATCCTCTGCGGCAAAGCTTCGCGGCAAAACTTAGCGGCGCTCGCACGTGGAGGAGTCGCACAGGTGGACGAACGCAGCCCGAGTCGCGCGGGCGTGGGGACGATCACGATTTGCAAAGCCTGGGGGCTTGGCATATATGCCAAGTCTATACCTCTAAATGCCAAGTTATGCAAATTGCAAAGTCTGAATGCAAAACCATTGGATAGCATATTTTAAGTTTTTTTTGCAAATTAGTAAATGCAAAGTCTAAATGCATAACCTTTGATAATTGTTTTTGACCAATCTTAAATTTTGTTTCCACAATAGTGCACTAAGGACTAGTTTAGTATAGCTCTGCTTTCAATAGCTAGTGAATCAGTTTTTTAGCTTTAATTTCATAAAGCATCTTCATCAGTAAAGGTAAAGCTATTTTCATAAAGTTTTGGTAATGCAGCTTTTCACGGTAGATAGCAGAGAGAAAGTTAGGAGAAGCTAGTGTTTTCAACTTCACCTAGCTTCACCTTGAGATACATGCCTATGAGAGGAGCTGAAAAGCAATTTTCACGGTGTTTCAAAAGAACCTATTTGATAGAGAAGCTAGAGAAACAACTTTGCGAAGTTGTTCCGTAATTCCGAAGAGGCTCCAAATACTCTACCTTATCGTTGTTGGTCTGCAAGTGTAACTGGGACAAATATTTGCAGCCGGTGTTTCTGCCGTTTCGACAAGAATAAGCCATTTTCTCTGACTTGTTGTAGTAAAGTCACAAGTGACTTTTCATCATATGGATACCATCCATTTCCCATCCAACGGTTGGAAAGCTCTGTGGGTGGCTTCCAGGTGATGGAAAGTCACCTTGTGACTTTACTACGGCAAGTCAGAGAATCCACGCTCCAAACCATGACGTCTATTTTACCATCTGGTTTGGGCTGCCAGTAACTCACATGTTTAGTTTTCCAACCAAAAAACTTTTTTATCTATTCCATTGAATTTTTAGACGCATGCATAGAGTATTAAATGTAGAAAAAAAAACTAATTGCATATAGTTTTGTTGTAAAATTGCAAAACGAAACTTTTAAGCCTAATTAGACCATGATTAGCCGTAATTGCTAGAGCAACCGCACATGTGCTAATGATAGATTAATTAGGCTTAATAAATTTGTCTCACGGTTTTCAGACGAGCTATATAATTTGTTTTTTTATTAGTATTAAAAACATCTTTCAACATTCTTCCGACATATTCAATGTGACATCTAAATATTTTCTTTTCACGAACTATAAACAAGACGGTTAGGAGTCTATTGCAAGCTGCAACTGCGCGCAAGTCTCAGCGCCAGTTCACCTGTGATCATTAACTCAAACCTTATTTAGTTCCAATCTAAAAGCTTTTCACCCCATTTCATTGAATATTTGGATATATACATGAAGCACTAATTATAGATTAAAAATTAACTAATTGCACATTTGCATATATTTTGCGATACGAATTTTTTAAGCTTAGTTAGTCCATAATTAGACATTAATTACTATAATTATACATGTTCTACAGTACTCCCAAAAACTTTTGAGGTGCGAACTAAACAGACCCAAAAGTTTTTGGATACTATAGCACATGTATAACTATAACAATTAATGTTTAATTATAGATAAATTAAGTTTAAAAATTTATTGTACAAAATATATGCAGACTATATAATTAGTTAACTTTTTTATTTATATTCAATACTCCATACATCAAACAAGGGCCTTGTTTAGTTCCTAGAAAATTTTATAAAATTTTTCATATTCTCCGTCACATCGAATCTTTAGACCCATGCATGAAGTATTTAATATAGACGAAAATAAAAACTAATTGCACAGTTTAGTCGGAATTAACGAGACGAATCTTTTAAACCTAGTTAATCCATGATTGGACAATATTTATGAAATACAAACGAAAGTGTTACCGTGTCGATTTCTGCAACTAATAACTACGGGTGGACTGGGGCTGCGAACTTGTAGTTGCAGCTTGCAATAGAGCCAGATCTAGGTTTGCTTCAGCGCGGGCCTAGCCGGGCAGTCCGGCGGCGGCGACTCATTTTGTGGCAGGTCTGCGCCACTGTTCCATGGATGATGGATCTGCATGCGGCATCATCCGTCATCCGTAGCCCTGGCGCCCACGATCTTAACACAGGACTGACACATTTGCATGCATTGCCGTTTGCACACAGCCAATCAGCCACTGATAACTGGTCCAAGACTCCTGTAGGTTGGATTCGGATGGAATAAATATATGTAAATCGAATACGGAAAGCATTATATAGGAGTACCGGCCTTGTTTACTTGCATCCCACAATCCAAAATTTTTCAAGATTTCCCATGACATCGAATCTTTACACGCATTCATATAGTATTAAATATAGACAAAAATAAAAACTAATTGCACAGTTTGGTCGGAATTTACGAGACGAATCTTTTGAGCTTAATTAGTCTATGGTTGGATAATAACTACCACAAACAAACGAAAGTGCTACAGTCTCGCGAAATTTTTCTCTTCACCAACTAAACACAGCCCATATTTCAATTCAAATATGGATACAAATAAAGATGTTTGTCGATACAAATATGAAACAGTGTCTCAAATTTGGATTCGTATTCAGAATTTCAGATATCTACTAAATCTTGGCGATAACGAATACTATCTATTTAGGCCTTGTTTTAGTTCGCAAAAAAATTTGATTTTTGGCTACTGTAGCACTTTCATTTTTATTTGACAAATATTGTCCAATCACAGAGTAACTAGGCTTAAAAGATTCATCTCACAAATTACAGGTAAACTATGCAATTAGTTTTTATTTTCGTCTATATTTAATGCTCCATGCATGCGACCAAAGATTGGATGTGACGGGGAATTTTAAAAATTTTTGCGAACTAAACAAGACCTTACTTGTCGAAAATTTTAGTAGAACAAAATCATTATGCAGATAGAGTATGACCTATAGATAACGACAACTCATCAAATAACATATATAATAAATATTAAAACAATTAAATACTACAAAAATCAATAAAAAATTATAAATAACAATCCCTCCGTCCAAAAAAAATGAAGCTATGGGATATTTGCTGGTCAAACTTTCTCAAGTTTAACTAGCTTTATAAAAAATATTAATAATATTTGTATCACTAAATAAATTATTATAAAAATTTATTCTGTGATTTATCTAATCTAATAGTACTAATTATGCATTATAGGTATTAATATTCTCTTATACATAGTTAGTCAAAGCTAAAAATGTCTAACTTATCAGAAAGTGAGAATGACATTCTTTATGGTACAGAGGGAGTATTTATCAATAATTAGTTAGAAAGTGAAAAAAATGGTTTCATCAACATATGAACAGCTTATGTACTTTAAAATTAATATGATTAGCCATATTAAAATTAATAACATTTATATTAAAGTTGATATAATTTACATTATTGATTAGTCGTAGATACAAGTTTTATATGTCTGATACTTTGTTATTGGCCATACGAACAATGTCAGATATTTTATTTTTTTTTTCCAAATACGGATGTGGAATCAGGCACTGAGAATTAGAAAACGAATACATCCACTTAATATCTATATATTAAATTTAAAGAAGAATACGGATATCAACATTGACGTTGCAATGAGTACATCGGATCTTTTGCAATCCGAGTCGGTCCCTGTTCACGGGTGGTGTGAGAAGAATTCAAGGTCCAGCCAGCAGACTGCACCCCGACATTGAAGCAGCGGCAGGCGTGCATTGATCGGAGCTGAGATCGGGCAACGCGCGCCAATGGCAAGCCTGCAGATGCCCTTGCACTTCTGCGTGTACCGCAGGTGACGACTTTTTCCTATCAAATCTTACAACACATACATAGAGTACTAAATATAAATTAAAAAAATAAATAGTTACATAGTTTATCGTAATTTAAGAAACAAAATTTATAAATCTAATTAATTTATAATAAAATAATAATTACTGAATACAAATAAAAATATTATAGTAACTAAAAACCAAAAATTACCAACAGGACAGCAGGTCCACCGCAGGCCACGTCTCGGCCCGCCCGCCGGCCAGCAGCGAGCTGCATGTGCCGCTCCCGGCAGGGGCGCACGGCAGCCCCCAAGTCCCCACAGGGGTACCGATTTTATCAAATCTTGCAGCACATAACATTAAATACATATAAAAAGACTAATTATACAGTTTAAATATAATTTATAGAATGAATCTTTTGAGTATAATTAGTTTATAATTAAATAATATTTATTAAATAAAAATAAAAATACTATAGTGTTTATTTTATAAATTTTTTTACAACTAAACAGGTCCTAGTATATTAGGCCTTGTTTAGTTCCACAAAAAATTTGTAAAATTTTTCAGATTTCTCGTCACATCGAATCTTTAGACGTGTATATAAAATATTAAATACAGATAAAAATAAAAACTAATTACACAGTTTAGTCGAAATTGACGAGACGATTCTTTTAAACCTAGTTAGTCCATAATTGAACAATATTTGTCAAATACAAACGAAACTACTACTATTTCTATTTTGCAAAAAAAAAAATTGCAAGTAAACAAGGCCTTTAATGAACAGCATCTCTCTATGCTCAAATTCTGACTCTGCCCCCTGGGTCGCGGCATGCGAGTTTGTGCCGTGGGCCTCCTGGCAGCGTCCCCCCGCGCGCGCGAGCGGCCTGGCGGACCACCATGCACGCACTCCAACTTTTTGCGGCGCGCGCAGTGGCCAGTGTGGCTGTCAATTACTCCGCAGGAATGTTTTTTTTTTTTTTTGTTGTGGGGTTCTCGTCGCTCTTTGGCACGGACCGTACGTAGTATCAAGGCCGGGGCGTGGACGTAACAACGGCCGGCTTGATTTGATCTTGACATAGAGACAGAGACGGTTGCACGTACGTACACGCGCGCGCGCGGCCGAGAGACCTCACAGCTCTCTCGCGTGGCTTTTTTGAAGATAATCCGAACTCCTCCGAAGCCACTGCCATTGGCAACAGGACAAGCTAGCAAGCTCCGTCATCCTCCGTCGTCGTCGTCGCGCGCGGATGCGGACACACACAAGTGAGAGAGGAAATTAACGTGCATCCATCAGCACCCTGCACCACTACTTCATTCTCGTCCCACGCGTACGTGTCTTTGACGCGCCGCGCCACGCGCGCCGTGCGCCCCGGCCAGGCAAAACCACTCGTGCATGGCGGACACACACACACACACCACACGGTCTGGTCGTCTTCTGTATATGTACAGTCATGGTCTCTCGATCGTTTGCGTGGGCTATCATGGTGAGGGAGGATGTAATTTTAGGATAGTGAAGAGAAAATGAAAGCATGGAAGGCACGGAGATCGGTGAGGGAGGAGGAAAGGGAACGGATGGCAATTTGAAATTTATAATGTGAGTAGATGGTATTCTTCCACCAAACGTGTTAATCATGAACTTCCAAAGAATATTCTAGATAGGATGCTTGCCTTTTTTTTTGAGGTCTGACCATAGAGACTAAAGGCAACCACAATGTTTATAGAAAGTAGTCCATAAAAAATAAAAAAAAATAGGTATCAGATAGCTTATACATTATAGCTGCAGTCCATAGCAAAGAAATAGCAAAAGTTACCTATTTAACTGTTCATCTAATACAGCGCATTAAACAAACAAAGAGTCATTGGCTCAAGAAGCTAGCCGTTGGCCTCATGGTGGAGGTGGAGGCTTGTTGCTGATGATGGAGGTGGAGGCTTATTGCCACGCTGGCCGTCCACGAGGTGGCCGTGCCCCAGATTGCCGCCCATCCAAGCGCCACGAGGTGGCCACGCCTCAGATTGTCGCCCGTCCACGATCCGGCCATGCTGCCTGTCCATGATATGGTAGCGCCGCCCATCCGTGAGCAGGTCACGCCGCCCGTCAGCAAGGTGCCGGTGCCTCGGGTTGCCCCAGGTCGCCGGTGCCAGTGAGGTCGTCGCACAAAGCCGCCCGATCTGACTTCGCATGCTTCAGTACGTCATGGAAGATGCAGATCCTAGTAGAAGCAATACTTGAGGAGATAGACACAGAACGACATGGTTAGATTTGTTGGATACAGTGAGATCTGAGAGGGAGACGGAGGAGGTGACGGCAGAACGAAGCTTCTAGTTCCAGCCCCTCACGTGAGGGGATGAGAGAGGTTGAGGAACGAGATTTTTTTTTTATTTCATATGGGACCCGCCACTATTGACCGGTTGATCAATATACATTGTAGCGTGTAACATAACTATAACCACCTATTGTGGGACTCAGCCATATCGACTGGTTGAGCAATATACATTGTTGTTGCTAATAAAGGGTGCAGGAGGGGTATAGTATAACCATAGTTTCACATGTCTATTAATTTGGCCTCGAACATATTTTGTGAGACGGAGAGAGCACCACGTACAGGCCGCCGGTCGGTATGACGACGCAGTAGACGCGCATGTACACACAATCGCGCGCCGCGCCGAATACCAGTGCATCCGCACCCGCCGCATGATCGGAATCGATCACACCGGCCGTCCGGGGGACACGTACGACGGCACAGTAGCTAGCTGCTTCTGTCAACCGGACGCAGTAATCACGTCCCGTCCTTCTCGTACAACAACCCCTACGGCGTAGGAGCACGGCCCCGGGTACAGTACGCGGAGGGCGGGACAGGCGGCGGCATAACGGCACGTCACATCGATCGCGTGCGTTGCGTTGCGTTGCGTTGCATCGCATCACGGCAGCAGCACGCGTGACCGCGCCTGCCGAATCGCCGATTGGCGATCAATGTGCAATCGCCCGGACGGCAGTAGCCCGTAGGAGAGAAAGCTGATGGAGGCCCACCCATGCTGTTCCGCTTTGTTTACATGATGAGCCATAAGCCCATATAAAACAGGACCGTAACCGACCAATGTTGCTACATGCACATGATTTTTTTTTTTTTGGCATAACCAGGCCCTACGCCCACCTCATGCAAGTTGGGGCCTCATTGGCTTGTTGCCAAAATTTTGGCAAGCCAAAAGTGAACTCAAAAACTTGCTAATATTTTGGTAAGGTATATAAATGGGAGAGGTCGCCAATTTTTGGTAACAAATCAAACGGTGGTTAAAAAAAAACTTTTGGCATGCCAATCTTATAGCATAGAAGTCGTTTACAACAGCGATATGATCTCTAAAACACAACTTTGACCTCTTATTTTTATAAAAATATTTAGAAAAAATAATATATTTATAATTTTATGAAAGTATTTTTTTAAGACAAATTTATTCATATCACATTTGCAAACTCAACAATTTAAAAGTTATTGATGATTTATATTCCCAAAGTTTGACACAAATCTCTAAAACGACTTCTAAATTCTATATAGAGGGAGTATATCATAAATAAAATTTTTCTTTTTCTTCGATGCGAGAAATACCAGATTATTACATGTGCATGCATGTAGAGCACCCCGCCCATCCCTACCTATGAAGAGGGGAAAAATATCCTACCCAAGGTTATGCTGTAACAGGCCATCCGTTCTTCACGACTCTCGTAATCCACCACTATTGTTGTACCTCTTGCACGTGAATTTTGGTATAACCATACCAACATCGTACAAGTAGTCTAGAGTTTTCTTCTTCCAGCCTGTTTATTTGAGCTTATCAACCGAATATGTCATTCACCAACAGCTGCCATGGCTTTTTTTTTTTGAACCGACACAGTTGTCATGGCTTATCAACCAAACATATTGTTATAATGTATACAAATATACTACATCTAAATAAAAATTATATATACTTGTCATTTTCACTATTATTTCAATGCTCCAACAGCGATGTATATTCCATAACAGAAGAAAAAATGGTCTAGTCAGGTCGAATTCATGCAAAAAAAAAAATTATGCTGGAATTGGTCGTATTTAAATCCTCAGCGTGGCACCAGTCCTAGAGAAACATCGAAAACAGGTGCAGGACATCAGAGATTTGCTGGCCACTGGAATCAGCGCAGCTGGGATGGGCTCAACAGCGACGCCCCCCATGCATGTCCCAACCAGGAAAGCACTGGCCCCTAATGGCGCCAATGAACCGAGGTCAGCCTCCGACTCCGACTCCACCGCCGCGGATGACGCCGAGCTGATGAGCATCGTCGTTAGGGGATGGAGTGGATGGTGATGCGGCCAACCACTATGCTCTCTGTTTGGTGTGCACGCCCTCTGTGTTTAGGGCTTTGGGGTTTGGCCTCTTGTGTGTCCCGGCTCCTGCACTACTGCCTGCCAAAAAGATTGCCCTTGGACTATGCTCTCTGTTTCCTGCAAGAAGGAAAAGGAAATTACGGATTTGCTGGGATTTTCTGCAAAAGGAAAAGGACGCCGGCGTTATCAGCGCTTACGCGAGCCAAGGTCTTGGAAGAGGATGATGGTGGAGTCAGTAAGGGAAGATTGAGCTGGGGCGCTGGTTTTTCCATTGGCATTCAGTCCAAGTTCACACTCCCATCTGACAGAGTTGTGCTATGCTCGCGTAACAGGCTGTCTATCTGGACCGCCATGGCAACATGTCATTGCCACTTTGCCAGCCATCCATCCACCTAGTTGTACAGGCATGAGCTAACTACTCCATGCTTTATGCATCTAAATGGAAGATTATGCCTCATGTCTGCCAGCTTAAATGTTGGTCCTGCAGACCCAATGCCTAAGATATGTGGCTAGGACCCATGCCTAAAATATGTGGCCAATTTGCAAGATCCATAAAGTTTTTTATGTAGCTTTCCTGCTAGGAATGCAACAAGAAATAACTTATATAGGTCACGAGGGAAACATCATACAGACTGCTGACCAAGATCCCTACACGCATTACCTAAAACAAATTTCAGCAACTCTAGCAAAAAAAAAAAAGATCTCCATAAGCATGAATTCAGTATCAACCTAGTCAGTTTGTGTCCATGTAAATTAGTGGCCCCCTTCCATTTAATAATGGTTTGCATCGAAAGCAACTGCAGGACTCTGCAGAAATTCTATTACCTACCAATACCATTAACCTACACTACAATTCATCTCTTGTGCAAATCGCAGTAATATACTCAAGATCAAAAGCATCATTGCAGCTATAGTAATTTGGCATGCATACATATGCTGCAGAGGAGGCTTCATGCCCAATAAACAGATTATCTTAAGGGTGTATATTAAACAGGAAGCGCAGCACAGGCACTTAGGCACACACAAGACCACAACACAGACACAATAGGACACTCGTTTTCCTACACAAGCATCCAGAGTTAACAGGTCCTAACTTCCCCAGAAGATCCAACAACTAAACACGTATGTACAAAAGAGTGAAAAGGGTAAGGCAGACATTTGGCAAAACACCGCGAGGGACAAAAAGGTCAACCTAAGGTGTACATGTAACCCAGAGCTATGGATGAAAGTAAGGGTCCTCCTTGTTCTGATAAATTGCAAACAGTTGCTTTGAGTAATGTGAAGCCATCATGTGACAGAACTCAAGAGCATAACGATCATACTCTCCTAAGTCTGAGATGGTCTTCTTCACTGGACCATACAGATCACCATCCAGAAGAAATTCGGCTATACCAGATGCCCTGCAATGAACAGCAGAGTGTAATCAAATGGCAGTCAATTGAGCACACGAAAAACATCCCTTAGTGCCTGTCATTTCATTCTACTTCACTCTTTAAAGTGGAATATTACAGTAGACTTGGAGCTACACAAAATTCATGCACCTTGTTGAGCAAGTTAATAGCAATGAAATTTCCCCTCAACTGAAACTTTTTAGATGAACAAAAATCATGGCTGATCATTTTGAGAATTACCATGGTCAACTTAATGAGTCTATATACAGGTTATTTTGGTTAATTTACAATGTCCAAGTGCAACCAATGTTCATTAATACATCGGTCGCAATACAGAGCTAGTAATTTATTATTGACTACTAACATGAAATTTAACCATATTTAGCAATTAGTAGTTCAATCTGCATAATGAACCTTGCTAACCTACAGTACATGAGGGGAAAAAAAAGGTATCAGTAGTGCTTCAGAAATGAAACTAAACAGTAAACACAAATAAATAGAGCACACACACAGTTGACTTTCCAACCAACCACTAACTAAATCCTTCCTTCACCAAAAGGAAAAGGTGTGAAATAAATATATGTACGCAAGGTTCCTACAATGCTGAAATTAAAGTCCCGGCTGATGTCGTCCCCTTGCTTCTTTTGACAAGCAATAAATCTGCCAGAAAATCAATTAAATAGCTAGCGCAGCAAGACAATGAGGTGTATATGCACATACCTTGGGGCATGTATCTGGCTAAATCCCTGCTTGTTATGAACAATAGTGGCCTTATGCATTTGTTCCTCTTCGGTTTGCTTCCGATAGAGGGCGCAAACAGCCTTCAGGCAGAGCTCGGGATGTTCATCGAATGCTGCTAGCATATCTCCCTCAAATTTCCAGTCTTTATCTTTGTTTTTACGGCCTATGCAAGCTATAACATCTGCATAGTCTACCACACTGTCAGACTCTTCTGATCCTGTAGAGGATTCTTCAATCAGAACAGATGTACCAGACACTTGCGGTTCGTCGCAGGATTCTTCAGCAGATTCAAAAGCATTTTCTGAAGAATCCTCATCATTTATGAAATCCTCCATATCATCATCCTCTTCTATATCATCTTCACTCCCTTCACATTCCTTGGGTTCAACAAAGTTGAGAACCCGGCGTGTAGCTCGTCCCCCTTTAGACTGATTTTTAACCAACCGAGCCGAGCGTCTTGTTGGGGGAGTAGAACACCCTTTTACTTCACCTAATTCATCGTCCTCGTCGTCATCATGGTTGGCCATCTCTTTCCTCATCTTCTTCAGCACCTGACAAATGGGAATCATATCATCCTCATCCTCCCCACTCTCAATCTGCGCCGGTGAAGCAGCCTTCGAAGTAACCACATCAACACCCTCAGTGGCATCCTCATCGTCACTGTCACAGATTCCGCAAAATCGACGCTTCTTGCTGGGCTTACCACCTTCCCCCGGATCATCAACACCATGCTTACCGTCATTTGCATCCTCATCCTCGCTATCACTGGTGACCAGCCGCGCCGCCGCACGCTTCCTACCCCGTGGCGACACCAAGACATCGTCGTCCTCCAAACCCACACCCACACTGTTTCCCCTGCTGCTTCCACCGCCTCCCTCTGCGACGTCTTCATCCTCGCTCTCTCCGGCCACCGCCCGCACCGCGCGCTTCCGAGGAGTCGGGTCGGCAACGACGCCCTCCTCCTCCGGGCTTCTCCCCTTGCTGCTGGCATCAACAGTAACCCTAACCCCCTCTTCTTCGTCGTCACTGACCTCAATTACATCGCACGCCACACTCCCGCCCGGCTTCTCGGCTGACTCGCGCTTGCTCCCGCGTAGAAGAAACCCCGCCAACCGGCCAGATTTCGGATCCTCGTCGCCTGCAGCAAGACACGCCAGCGCCTTTCTCCATCGCGCGTTCTCGGCTTCGAGGAACGAGACCCTGGCCTCCAGTTCCGCGACGCGAGAGGACTTGGCGGCGAGCTCGGCATCGAGGGCCCGGAACTTCGCTGCGACCCCCGCGGCGTCCATCGCCGGCGGCGCAGAACCGTTGGGGTTTGGGGGGGAGCGAAACGGACGGTGTCGGCTGAACGCTCTCGAGTCTCGATAGCGACAAAGTTTTTCTCGCCTTTGGGGTTAACAAGAAGGGCAGCGAGTTGGGCCTGGAGGAACAGGCCCGTCTTTTTGCTGGGCTGGACGAACGCCTCCACCATGATCCATTGTGGGTTCGCGGCTGCACAATATATGGATCAAGTTGTTTTATTTGGTTTTGGATTGGAGATAGGTTTGGAGTTCTTGATAGAATTTCATACAAAACCTGACCATGTACCTATATATTTTAGTTGTCCAGATCATGTACGTGTCTTTATATTCGATAGAAATTCCATTTGTTAATGTATTTGATTTGAGTTGTACAGACCATGTATGTATCAATACAGATGGAGGGCACCCACCTGGTTTGGATATATATGAGAAACGTAGGACACGATCTAATACGTATTGTAATCGGACTCTTCTATATTGATCATTGCTAGACGCGATATATTAATCTCCTATGAGCATGGGTCATATAAGTCTTGGTAGAAGAAACTCTGCATTATGTCCGGTTTAGTTAGGGGACCATGGACAAAAAGAATAGCCTGAAATTTTGCCTAGATATAGATATAGAATGCCCAGCTCACAATGGTATTATGAAACTCTCCCGACAGTAATGCTGTTCTCAATCTGACGGATCGCCAATATCCATGTCTCTTGGAGTCTTGGGCCATTTTTCCATGCCTCCATCATGGTCATGGGTAGTTCTTCGTTTGCGAGTGTGAAGTTGCAGCACCCCAAACATTCGATCACAATGCGATGGCACCTGACAGGAAAATGTTTCATGCGCGTGCATGACGCGCTCAGATAGGCATAACGCAACAGGATCTCGATATAAGAGACCTCAGCAAGAAGTGCCATCATACGGACATGTAGCTATCTATGTATACTGTTATTACCAAACATGTGCAAGAGAAACAAACATGTGCCAACATACAGCAACAAGAGGTTGCATGTGCAGGTGCCTTCAGTTAACTGCTTGAAGTAGAGAGAAGTGATCTGGGGGTCGATGTTTAGTGTGGCGGGGGATTTAGGTTGATAGGAGAAGATGGAACCAGTTACTATGAAAAAGGCGAGCTGAGTGCTTATCATATTAGGTATTTCTTCTAGACATTACCCTCCCAAAGGCACTCAACAGAGGGACTACCGTCACTGCGATTCTTTGTTGATGGCGCATGCAGTAAGAGGTCCCGGAGATGAGCTGGTGGATGGAGGCCCATGGCTGAGGCTCGCTCCCAGCGCTGAAGCCGAGTAACACCAATGCATGGGCCAAATTTCATGTCCATGTCAAACTGACGCAGCTGCTCTTCTTGATCACCAAAATCATCTGCAGAAATATTACCACGAGCAACAGGCTTAGGGTATCAAAATGGAAAAAGAGCTTGAGATAGCACTGATATATGAGTATAATTAAAAAAGAACTTCTACACTTCCCCACAAAGTGAGGAGCACAGAAATTACTCCTATCATCCTGTGACCCTCCTCAGCAAGTAGCAAGAGTACCTTTGAGATCCCAGGAGCCATGAGAAACTAGAGCTGATGTCTGAGCAGTATCTGGGGCGCCAACAGAGGCCCCACCAGTGTACTGCTGTGTCTTCTTCTTCGAAGATGCTGCTGCCTTGGTCACACCTCCTTTCTTTTTCTGCCGGTAAAAATCTTTCACACCACCAGACGACATGTTTCTCTATTCTTCAGTCCTGCAAGTGTTTCCTTGTCAATTCCTTCCAGCAGAAATTTGAAATCAGACCTACTCTAGAATTTATTTATTTATTTTTTGGTTGAAAGATGTATATACTCCTACACTACAAGTGTGCACGCAGAGAGCCACCAGAAATCTTTACATTCAGAGCTCTAGTCCTGCACACTAAGCATGGTATTGTGTAAATAAAGAACTGAATATGGGCAGCCTGTAGGTAATGAAACACTGTCCCAGTCATTGTTTACAAAGCTGCTAGCATCATTGTGGTATAACCGTATAACCAATATGCATATAATAGTCAGCCCTCAGGTAGCGAAACATTGGTCCAGTCACTGTTCACAAAGCTGTTAGCATCATTGTAGTAGAGCCAAATGCATAGTGAGATCTAATGTAGCAATCATCTAATATTAGCATCATAGATATGCATGGTCACTTGGATACAGGCCCGTCTCATATGGGGTGCAGGCAGTGCGACGGCTTGGGGCCCATGAGTATACCCATCTATAGTATATGTATTCAGGTTCATACGGTTCATTTGATTATCCTGCAACTATTCTGCTTAGCCAGCGCTTCGTATCACGCATGACGCGTCCCTTCGAGTCGCGACTTCCTTGCCCTGGACGCGGTGACGGCGTGCTGCTGCGCCGCTGCGGGCCTGTGGTCGCTCCAGCGTTCCTTAGGCCTGGCATTCCCCGGTGGATCAATCCCCAATCCGTCATCCGTAAGACCGTGATCGTATAGCATTCCCCATTCGGCCATCCCTTGACTTTGACACAGCGAATGCCAGACCGAAGACGGAACTCCGTAAATAATTTCAGTTCAGTTAGGGCCTAGCTGCCTGCACTACTTTTCTAAATTTCTATTCAATATTTTTTTAAAACATGTTAGATGTTGTCTAATTAAGAAACATTTGTCTGGTGCTATACATAGTTTTTTTTTCAACTTCAAGTGACCCTGAAGTCAGGGATCAGGAGCATGAACATAATAGTTATTTTACCGTTTTTTTAGCTTCTTTAATGTATTGTCTTTTTTATGAATGCAAGTTAACTCTTATTAATAATAATACTATATACTTCAATCGTAATATTAAAATATTGGATTGTCGGGCCCTTGGTGTATTGCTTGCCCAAGGGCCCTCAAAATTGTTGAGACAGCCCTGCTTGGATATGCATAGCCATGAGTCGATACACCGAGACCAAGCAAGCTAAGATCATCATTAGTGACATAATCTACAAACCACACTGAAAAAGGCATGCCTAATTCCTAAACACTCTTTCTGAGCTCACTGCAAGCACATGTGTGTACCTCAATAGAAGGCAGTGGGATTGACGCTCTGGAATACATACATACAGGGCAAAAAAACAAGAAAGAACGATTTTGCAGAATGTCAATCATCATGCTCATGTCACCAACACAACATTAGAAATGTTCCTCGGTCGCCAATCCATTGCACTTCCACTTTCCAGGGCGTGGAATGGGTGTTCAGTTGAATCCCCATGTCTTTTCAAATGAAATTGCAACCCTACCTTAACTGGGAACCAAGATTCCAAGAACCTAGGGCGCTAAAAGACACCGGCGGAGCCAAGGCCCGGCCTCCCTGGGCAGCTGGCCGGGCTCCCACGGGAACAGCAGAGGCGGGAGGGGAGAGGGAGGTGCGTACGCAGGGTCGTCGGCCGGTGCGCGGAGGACGCAGGCGAGGGCGCGAGGCGACTGGCGACAGAAGGTGGGGGGAGCCGCCGACGCCGCCGCCGAGCCTGGGACTGCCCCTCCGTCGCTGGACGCCGCCGAGGGGGAGCCGCCGACGCGCGGAAGATCCGATCCTTGGCACCGAGCCTGAGCGCGAGTGGGGGAGGAGCAGAAGATCTGCGCCGAGGGACAGAGCCTGAGCGGCGCTGCGAGGGAGATGAGCGTCGGCGCTGCGCTAGGAGCCGGCGGTGCGTGGCATTGATGGGCCACTAAATAAAAGCCCATACAATTTTTTTTCTCTTTTCTTTTTCTTTTTTTTTGAGCAACTTCTATTTTTTTCTAACATCTTTTGATGAATTAGCACCTATATAATTAATATATATATATCATCACACTATAAAAGAGCGAGTTTTTTTTAGAGAGTCTCCCTATGTAATAACCGTTCGATCTAGACTTCGTGCTATATGAGCCATCCATCATACGTGATCTTACATCTTACATGTATATAAGATGTAAACGTGTATAACTCAATCTCACATCACATATGTACAGTCCTAAACAGACTCTACGATCTTGCAAAATTTCAATATGACTCCTAATGTGACACGGCTCTTTATAACAAATATATAACAAAACGAGAAGAGGCAACCAACAAGACAAAACAAAAAATCAAGCACGTATTCATTCAGGGTCTACATGACCAGACCGATTCTTGGACTCCAATATAAAATACATCAACAGAAAAACATATCATCAGGAGAAGCATATCTTCCAAGAGGGAACTACTAAAACAATGGAAGAAAAAGAAACTTCTACGGTGCTAAGTGAATTTTGAAAAGATAAACTCTTCAATTTTTATTGTATTGTAATATGCTATACATAAGTTATCACTCATGAAAAATATGATTCTTATTACAGGAATACATATTTTCTTACATGAATACATATTTTCCTTTCATATTTTATTTTGCTTGGAAGTAAAATCTGACTCTTAGACTTCTTATTGCGTGCAAACAAATAGAGGAAATAAAAAAACCAAAATAAAGAGAAAAGAAAAAAACAGGATGGATACAGTACCATGACTCAATGAACGAAAAACCAAAGTGAAAAAATAGGATAGATATTTTGTGTTCATATCCCTAGAAAATAAAATTGAATTGTCCTATATAAAATAAAGAATGATGTTAGGCTCACTCTAAGATGAAAAATTTTAAAATTACTAAACTAGAAATATACCTTTATTAAATACTGACAACACAATTAATATTTTCACTGTATTTAAATTAGATCCTAAAGACACGTGCGTGTCGCACGTGCATATTTGCTAGTAACAATATATGTTAGAGATTATATTAATGTTCCCAGGGCCCAATCACATAACATTGTGACATAATAATTTCTCTAAAAATATTTTTTTAAAATACAAACCCTATTAGAAGAAATTATGAAAAATTTCCCTCACACATTTCCTATATAAAAGGAAAGAGGGGAGATAGACAAAACTTATGTATTCATTTGCTCTTTCTCAATTGCTCTCCACTCTCTTCTTTATTTATTCCATTTAATATCAAAATTGTAATGTCTACTATATCACAGAACTCTTAAGTGATTAGGAACGCTTGAGCATGCTTAAACTTAGTCAGCGAGTCACTGTTCTCTTAGCACTTAACCCCTCTTATAATCTTTCATCATGTTTTTCTTGTTAGTATTACTATGACATTACGCCCAGACTTTATAAAACTTTTGGCTTCGCCACTACTAAAAGACGAAGATGACGAACCTATAATCTAACAATGGATGGATCAACTGGAACGGCAGCAGGGGCGGACCACATGGATCTACCCATCTATACTATTTTTTTTCAATATACACTTGAGATGAGATCAAATCCGATTACAAATAGCCAAAGAGTTAGGGTTCGGGTGTACGGTTCCCCATAAGAACGCAGGAGAAAAGGTACACATACCCTGTGGGTGCTCGTCGCCGGCGACGGATGCGACGAAGACCAGGGAAGGGACCGACGAAGGCCTGGTCACCTGGCGTTGGCGTTGGCGTCGGTGGCCGCCCAGTTGCGCAAAAGGGAGGGACAGAGCGTGAGAAGTGGGAAGCGAGGACTGAGGAGTGGGGACTGAGGCCTTGTTCAAAATCCAAAATTTTTCAAACACATATAATTTTATGGTACATATATAAAGCATTAGATATAAATAAAAAATAATTAATTATACAGCTATAATTTGCAATATAAATTATTTGAGCCTAGTTATTCTACGGTTGAATAATAATTATCAAATATCTACCCATCTATACTATTTTTTTTCAATATACACTTGAGATGAGATCAAATCCGATTACAAATAGCCAAAGAGTTAGGGTTCGGGTGTACGGTTCCCCATAAGAACGCAGGAGAAAAGGTACACATACCCTGTGGGTGCTCGTCGCCGGCGACGGATGCGACGAAGACCAGGGAAGGGACCGACGAAGGCCTGGTCACCTGGCGTTGGCGTTGGCGTCGGCGGCCGCCCAGTTGCGCAAAAGGGAGGGACAGAGCGTGAGAAGTGGGAAGCGAGGACTGAGGAGTGGGGACTGAGGCCTTGTTCAAAATCCAAAATTTTTCAAACACATATAATTTTATGGTACATATATAAAGCATTAGACATAAATAAAAAATAATTAATTATGCGGCTATAATTTGCAATATAAATTATTTGAGCCTAGTTATTCTACGGTTGAATAATAATTATCAAATAAAAAAATTATAGATCAAAATTTAAAAAAAAAATTCTTTGGTTGTCACAAGAATGCCACATAATACATGTAGAGACGATTTAGGCCTAGATGTAGACGTATATATGCTTCATTGCAGCCCCTCTTTCTGTCACGCGCAGCTGCAGTTCTAGTCAACATCTACAAACTTGCCTTTAGTTCCAAATTATAAGTCATTCTGACTTTCTTAGAGAGTCAAAATATATCAAATTTAACCAAAATTATAAAGATCGTTGACATCAAATATGTAAACTATGAGGATATAATGAATGAAAAATCCAATTATACTTATTTGATATTATAAATGTTATTCATTTTATCTATATCTCTTATAAAGATAAACACCACTAGTTATTTCTCTTGTCATGCAAAGTGTCCATCAGCATCTACTAGAACATTCCACTACACATATAGCATATTTAGGCCTTGTTTAGTTCACCCCAAAAACCAAAAAAAATTCAAGATTTCGCGTCACATGGAATCTTATGGCACATGCATAAAACACTAAATATAGTAAAAAAACAAAACTAATTACATAGTTTGTCTGTAAATCACGAGATGAATCTTTTAGGCCTAGTTAGTCCATGATGAGACAATAATTGTCAAATAAAAACGTATAATAACCAAAACCAAAAAATTTTGGGAACTAAACAAAGACCTTAACTATCTCACCACGCAAAGTGTCCATATCATCATCCACTAATACATCCAACTAACACATGTCATTATATTTTCATTCAAACTATTCACATTAGCAAATCACATCATTTTTAACATATATTGTTGTATTACCAATACCATAACACACACACACACACATATATATATATATATATATATATATATATATATATATATATATATCCCGATTCTTAGTGATTAACACTCTAACTTATTTGCATTCTTTCTTCATATCTGCGGCAACACGTGGAAATCCTCATAGTTATATAAATTTGGTCATACTTGAAATATTTTAACTCTTCAAAAAAGTCAGAATGACTTATGATTTGAAATTGAGGGAGTATATAATATATAAATTAAGCATCAATATTAAAGAAAATAGTTAAAAACAAACCCGAGGTTAGTTTGGATGGAACACTGGGATAGCTGCCTAGGCTATCACCAACCTGCAAGAATTGGCCAGGCAAAGCTAAAGTCAGGCATGGTTTGGTTGATGAAAGACAGAGCTTGTAAAAAAGCCGCGTCATTTGGTTGTGTTAGCTTGCCTGGGTTACACTTCGCTTGTCTAAGAGGGTGTTTGTTTGGGGTGTTAAAATTTATCAGGTACTATAGCATTTTCGTTTTATTTGACAATTAGTATTCAATAATAGACTATTTAGTTCAAAATATTCATGTTGCAAATTATTTTCTAGTTGTGTTTTTAATTTTATAAATAGTCTATATTTAGTACTCCATGTATGTGTCCAAATATTCGATGTGATGGGTGATAAAAAAATAAGCTCCAACCAAACATGGCCTAAGAGTGACAAGATTATCTTCATATGAAGAACTTTATTATTAAAGTGATTATTTATATAAGAAGCTTTTCATAGTACGAGAACAAATAAATAAAATATCAGATCTAATATAAAATGGTTAATTATATTTTCAAATGGGAACAACACAATATGAAACAAATGAACTATGAACTTATGTTCCAATTATAAGTAATGAACTTATATGAGCTATAATCATAATCTTTTACATGACGAGTTCTCAAACAATAAGCTAATAAACATTACAACTTAAGATTAGATAATAGTTCACCGATATACAAGATTGTCCCAAGAGTCTGTCATGTATCTCTCTGACCATCAACTTCGGCAGCACCTAATTAGCATGTAGTCATGCATAGTACTGATTCCAAAAGGGTGCAGCAGAAACAGACCCCATCAACCATAATCAAAAAATCATCTAGCTACTGTGAAGCATAATCAGTCATCACCAAGATCAACACTAGATAAATATTTGAACACCCAACGCTCAAAGTATTATTGATTCATATTTGTAAGAAAGCTACAATGAACTTGTTGGCTTATAAAGGTGCATTCCAACTGCAAGCCTATCATCTGGTGCCATTGCGATCTTCTTGAGCATATCCCATAGAGGGCCATTAGGGTCTGGAGGAGGTGCAACCTACATTTGCAAGGTTCTGTTGGATACCACGCAAAGTATTTGGTTATCTTGACATCCATATCGTCATCGTCACAGACAGGAGACGGTTTTGTGTTGGACTTGCTAGCCCTACCAACCTTTGCAGCAAGCAGGTAGCGTATTAAACTTTTCGGCCCTTTTAATTTTTCTCTTGTTAAGCTTCATGAACTCGACACTAGATGAAGAAACTTGACTGCTAACTGCAGCAAGGGCAACCACCTCCTAACAATCATCACTATCAGACTCTAGTTTGTCTGAGTCTTGCCAATGTGCATCATTTATGTTATCATATATAGTTAGCCATATCATTCAGCATCCAAGTCTTTCGTGACTTGGTTTGGATCAGCTATATTGTAATGGTCTTGCATAAAAGAACCATATCAGTTGTGCATCTATCAAGACCTCACTGAAATACTGGCTTACGATCTTGCCGAATCTCTTGAAATATAAGGCAATTACACAATTTCTCAATTTATGGTCAACTATATGCAGAAACATAGCTAATTGTTCTTCGACTGAGACATGTATAGTATTTCTTAGTAGACTGGAATCATGCAGTTGGGAGAAAAGCTTCCAAAACACAGTTTTCCTCATCTGAAATGAGCTGAACAATGGTGCTCAACAAACTGCCCCGAGGAGGAAGAAAGGGTATTTAGAGGTGGTTGACTAAAGAGAACCACCTCTCTTGATACATTTGTAGGGGAGATTCTCTTAAGGAATCGTCTTTGGGCAATTTTATAAAGAGGACCGCCCTTGAAAATGGATCTTTAGAGACGGTCCTCTTGACACAACCGCCCTTAAAAATAGAACTATTTCTAGAGATGGTTTTCTTAATGGAGCGATCCCTAAAAATTGATCTTTAGAGGTGACCGCGAAGCTACATTGCCCTCAAAGTGGTTAGAGGCGGCGTGCTAGTTAAACCACCTCTGATAGAAATAGGTGGCGTCTAAAAATCTTTTCTATGCTAGTGGAAGTTGATGGATACAGTTTGATCTATTCCATTATATAGTTCATCTAGCCTTGTCTGCCTCACTAAATCTCTACTCACCAAAGGCCCATATTTTATTGGCGGTCTTCGAAGACGTCGAAGTTGCCGCTATTTAAAAATGGCAATGACAATTGATAGAACACTTAACATCGGAGCTATTTGCTAGATAACATAATTGGAAACGTGGTTTTAAACTTTTTATCCATTTAAGCATCATATATGAGAAAATTTAAGAAACAAGCGAACTGGTAGTTCACATTAGGTATATATATTCTCTTTGTTTACAAAAGAATACAATTATAGTAAATACTATTAGCATTTATGTCTCCAAATAAATTTATTATGAATATATATATTTTATAACGAACCTAACGGTATTTATTTTGCATCTAGAATAATAGTACCTTTTTATATAAATTTATTCAAAATTCAAACAGTTTTGACTTCTCGAAATGCTAAAATTACATTGTTTTGTGGTCGTCATTTTCTAAAGTAACGTGTATAGAGTTACTACTTTAATCAATATACATATGCCACTCACTTTCTAATCCTTCAAAGATAAATGTGTACTTACGCCTTGTTTAGATGCGAAAAGATTTTGGTTTTACTACTGTAGCACTTTCGTTTGTTTGTGGCAAATATTGTCTAATATAGACTAACTAGGATCAAAAAATTCGTCTCGCGATTTACAGTTAAACTGTGCAATTAGTTTTTATTTTATTCTATATTTAATACTTCATATATGTGTCGAAAGATTCGATATGATAGGGAATCTTAAAAACTTTTTAGTTTTACTAGGCAGCATGCCCGTGCGTTGCTACGGGACAGCTAAACTTTTGTAAAAAAACACATGGATCGCACGATAAGATAACAATAAAATTAAATACCGACGTTAAAGTGGCATTCAATCTAAAAAAAATTCATAAAATTAACACAGTCACGAAGAACACGACGTCGCAAGATCACAAACATGATGAAGGCAGTGGAGATGATAGATGTGGAAGGCGAGCGACGATCAACATGGGCATTGTTTTCTACTATGATGACATGACGTAACGATGTCGTTGTTCATTTTGTAAGGTGGCATTTTTATAAAGAACCATTCGTGTTGGTCCATAGGGAGTGTCATTTAGATGAAACGGGTAGGGTGCCAGGGCAGGACCACAAGGGTCCGCAAACCGATGACATGATGTTTTTGTCGTACGATGTGGCTATTCACCTGACCAGTAAACCAAAGTACAAATGTCTGTGGTTATGTGAACTTTTGTAACCATCACTTGTTTGAGTGTACTTTGCACACTTGAGTGCTTATCTTCGCTGAACTCTGAAAGAAAATTACAAGAAGAATCTCCAAACTTTGTATCTTTTTTTTTTTTGCAAACAGCTATAATCTCAGGGAGTTTACATTGTTCCCCTTCCATGGTAGACACTCTCAGCAATGAGTCAATGACAATGATCTTCTTCCATGGTCTATGTCCATGGCTGACCACAAGCTATCTACTCAATGACCTCTTCCAAATGAGCAGGGACTGCAATAGTACATTTTTTATGGTGACTCATCTGCTATAGCAAAATCAAGGTGTAGGATCCCAGGTTGAGGCATTAGTGGTATTTGAGGTACAACTGCAAGTGCACTGCAAACATGGACAGTAGAACAAAGTTGGTCTACAAGAGAACAGCGCATTTTCAATTAAATGACATTAGTATAAGATCAGTTACTCATTAAGAAAACTTTGAGAGCTCAAAGCTGTCACTCTAACTCAGACCCAAGTGGAATGAAACAGTGAAATCCACATAAAATTCACCAAAAAAATACACGATAAATCAAAACTTGTAATATATATTACCAGGGCATTTCAGTGATAAGTTTCCTTTAGATGCTGGATATAATCTGTTGGAAATTAAATCATTCCTTTATTTAATGATAAATAAGCATGAGCAATATCAATGATTAAAATGCAGGCATTTTAGTCATAATTTTCACTTCCGTCGCCTTTTCTTTTCTTATTTTTGGTTTCTATTTTTTTCTGCATTCATTTAATTCTTCTTTTTTTGCAGTCTGCTTGGATATTATCATCCACTATAGTAACATGCTTTCTTTTTCTGTATACCATCACTATATATCTAAACGAATATTATGACAAGATATTAAGCAAATGAAAACAATAATTAGAAAGGTATACAAAAAGTTAATTGTGTAAATAATATTTTTAGGATTACATGGTTGTTGTTCTAAAAACACTTTACAAAAAAAATGAAAAAACAAAGATTATGTATATGACACATACCTTTTAATTGGTTGCTGAAGTGTTCCATGTATCAATGCACAACCTTTAGATCAAATGGAATAATAGGTTGATATTTACAGTTATATATTTATTCTTGTTCAGAACATATGAAAGAGATATGAAATCTCTGTAGAAACTTTAAGAAAGTTTAATCCTACAAAAATGATAAATAATATTGCAAATTTTAAGATATTTTGTCGATGAATAAATCATCAGAGACTCTTGCTAGAACTGCCGGCCGGCGGCTGTCCGCAAATCTGATTCAAGAATTAGTTCTTGAAATGCGATTATAGTGGTCAGAGGAGTTGGAGGCGCCTGTCGTCACTATCCACTGGACTGCCTGCCGCTACCGGCGGCCGCCGCCTGCAAGATGGTTGTCGTCGGCTTGTAGCAAGTCACGACGTCGCTGCCGTCGCCTGCTTTGCCAGTGCCTCTACTCGGCAAGTCGGCTTCGACGCAGTGTTGTTCGTTGCTGCTGCGACTGCTGGAGTCCGCGGCTGGCCTCCTCGACTTGGCCTGGACACGGTGGTTCAGTGGTCTGGTGCAGCAGCGACTTGGCGACGGCGCAATGGTCCGTTGCAGCGTCGAGTGTTGAGTGGGGATTGCACCGAGTCGTTGCGCTGATGATGGAGCTCAAACGTAGGTGCTCGGATGTGGAGCGGGGTCGCACGGAGGAGGATCGGTGGTCGCACGGAGGAGGAGACGCGCTGATCGCGATGAAGGAGACAGGCGTACGTTTCCTTTTGTGTTTCCTTCAATTTCGTCCGTGGAGCCGCGCCGTGGGATCGCAAGGGGAGAGAACGCTGAGGTTACACCAAACAAATGTCGCACGAAAAAAATGTCTTCCTTTTATTCTTTTTAGTTGTATAGGAGAGTAGGAGATAGGGTGAACTAAACAAGGCCACCATTGGATGTCAGTACGCACATGCTAAAAAATCGATCTGATTATCATAGAGAGAAATCATCTATGTACGCACATGCTAAAAAAATACTAGAGTCTCACATGCTACAAGAAAATCGATCTGATTATTATCGTAGAGAGATGCATCTGTATAGAAAAAAAAAACCCTGCAGCCATATCATCTGGGCATAAACAAGAAGATCTCAGATCAATCAAGAAAAATAGAAACGGAAAAATCGGGCGTGCTGCCTGCCCAAGTGGCCAGGCAACTCCAGGCACGATGAGCGAATCAAATAGACCCCCTTTTTTTTTATGGCGATTAAATCAAATAGACCCTCTTTCTCTTCTCCTCCTACTCTGATTTAACTCGTTTTCCACCCGCTCTCGTGATTTTGCATGATTTTGTGTTTGATTTCTCCATGGATCTGAAAGCGACCGGCCGGCCGCTCGGGCTCGGCCATACCTGCTGCCGTCATCTCTCGCGCAAGCCGTCCCGTACGTTTCCGCCGCCGACTTTCCAGAAGCCGGAGCAGGTCAAAAGGCCCGACGGGACGACCGACCGGCCTCGCGGAGTCGCTGCTCCGGTGCTCCCCTCCCTCCCCTGGTGGCTTGCGCTCCAATCCCAGACCCCACCCCACGCGGCATGTGGCGCACCACGGCACCACGCACGCCCTGACGTAGGCCGCCGCTGCACTGCAGATGCGCGGTCGTCGGCTCCGGCTCGCGGAGGCGAGAACGGCGAACCAGCCCGTGTCTCTGTTCCCTTTCTTCCCTTTAAAAACACGGCAAAAAAAAAGCTAGCCGGTTACGCTACCGAACCGAACGGCTCGGCACGCGGGCACGGGCGCGGGGTCGCACCGGAAAAGCACGAGCAGAGCAGACCTGACGTCTCCAGACTGCAGGAGCATCATCAGTCGAGGAGGAGGAAGTGTGGGGGGGGGAAAGGGAAACGTGCGCGTCGTATGCGCCTCGCTGCCGTCGCCAGGACGACCAGGATGGCAGCCGAGGAGATGAGGCGGGCCTCGGCCTCCGCGGCGGTCGCGGCCACGACGGAGGCGGCGCCGGCGCCGGCGCAAGCGGGGTCCAGGTGGGCGCGGGTGTGGCCGAGCGCGCTCCGGTGGATCCCCACCTCCACGGATCGCATCATCGCCGCGGAGAAGCGGCTCCTCTCGATAGTCAAGTACGACCTCGCCCCCTCCTCCAATTTTAGCAAAGTAGCAGCTGAATACTGTGTGGATTTGGTACTTCAGGCTTTTTCATTTCGCTGGTGCGGTACAGCTAGCTAGTTCATTTCGCCCATCAGTTCATCAAAGAGTACTCTTTATCAAATTGCGTGTCAATTGGTACAAAGTTCAGGCTCTTGACCGGAATAGATGCACGATCGCTTAGCTTGGAAATACATTGCATTTGCGCCGGTGCTAATTCGGCGATCGGTTGTTGGTTCATCTGTAGCCTAGCCCGGCTAAGAATAAAATAACTGAAATGTTGCGGACTATTGCGTGCCTTTGCCATTTCATGAAGTCTGACTGGGCTATTGCTGCTGTTTCACTGCAATCTGCTATTAGTGCTGAAATTAACTGCTAGCTAAATGCGAAGCTGCAAAGTTATCGAGCAAACAGTTTATGAGTTCTACTAACTGAAATGTTGGGGACTCAAAATCATACCTGTAAGTTTTCTAAAAAAGAAAAATCATAACATTGTCACTTAAGTACTCTCATTCATCTGAACCTAGTGGTTGTAAGCACACGGTTGCTTCTGATTATAATGAAATGTTGCAAGGTGTGTGAAAGAGTGAGGTAGGAAATACACATGCGTTTCTCTTTTGTATTTTGCTGGTACATGACACACCTTTCATTTTGTCTTTACAGAACTGGGTATGTCCAGGAACAAGTCAACATTGGCTCAGCTCCACCTGGGTCAAAAGTAAGATGGTTTAGGTCAGCGAGTGATGAACCAAGGTTCATTAATACTGTAACATTTGATGGCAAGGAGAACGCCCCCACCCTGGTTATGGTCCATGGCTATGGAGCTTCACAGGGGTTCTTCTTTCGAAACTTTGACGCCCTTGCAAGTCGTTTTAGGGTGATTGCCATTGATCAGCTTGGGTAAGTTTTGACAAAAATGGCACAGAATAATTTTTGTTGTTGATCACTATAGGTCTTTAATCAGTAGTGGATTTATCGCAATCAAGAAAAAAATGACTTTATTTAATTATAAAATAACTGGTCCTTATAAATTTTAAAATGTCATGGCATATGGTTTAGCGCCGTCCATTCTCATTTTATCTTCCTCTGATGCATTTGATGGCACTATAGCATTGACGTTTCTCATTCCTTTTGCAGCTGGGGTGGTTCAAGCAGACCTGACTTCACATGTAAAAGTACCGAAGGTTGATACTTCATTCTTTACCTGCACAAGTTTAGATATGATGTTAGTTCTTTTATCATGTTACTGATAACCCACAACTGTCATTGGCTTTTAACTTTCTGCATCATTTATCATGCCATGTTCTCTAATTTTCTGGTGGTATTTTGATATGTTATTTTCTATGAAATCTTAGTGGTTTTAACCATTTTATGAAGCCTAAATAGTTTTATTCCACCAAATTCATATATCGATTCAGTTCTTCTCATATGCTTATGAGTGGTGTAGTAACAAGTTAAAATCTTTTGCCTCTCTTATGGGTGTGTTTGTAAACAGAAACTGAGGCATGGTTCATAGATTCTTTTGAGGAGTGGCGCAAGGCCAAGAACCTCAGTAATTTTATATTGCTTGGTCACTCCTTTGGAGGATATGTTGCGGCAAAGTATGCCCTAAAGGTATGTTCCTAAAACATTTACCACATCCAGTGTCTCCATTTATGCCAATCATCACTAACAACTCAGTCATATTTCAGCACCCTGAACACATTCAGCACTTAGTTTTGGTTGGTCCTGCTGGCTTCTCGTCAGAAACAGACCATAGCTCTGAGTGGTTAACCAAGTTTCGAGCAACATGGAAAGGCATGCTAGTGAATCATCTTTGGGAGTCCAATTTTACTCCCCAAAGAGTTATTAGGTAATCTAAGCTTAGTGCACTTATTCTCTTTCTTTTTGAAGCATTACATATTACAAACTAAAATTTTATGTGACTCTATTTGTTGTTTTGCCCTCCATTCCAAATTGTAAGTTGTTTTAGCTTTGCCCTAAGTTAAATTTTTATAGTTTTATGGCTTTGGCCAAGTAGAAAAATGCATAAACATATACAATATCAAATAAGATTCGGTTAGGTACACTATGAAATATATTTTGATAGCAGACTTATTTTTGAAAGAGTTGGTACCCATTTATTTGATATGTGATAGCCATTTATTTTTTTAAATATATTCTGATAGCACACTCGATTGCTCCAATGGGAAAAATATGTGAGGCTTTGTTGCAAAAACAAAGATCAATGCTCTCTTTTTTTTTTTTGGTAGGTGCTCCTACTTTTTGTGATGTTTATCTGTTTTTCTCGAACAGAGGATTGGGCCCTTGGGGTCCAGGTCTAGTACAAAGATATACCAGTGCCAGGTTTGGTACACGTTCAACTGGTGATATACTAACAGATCAAGAATCAACATTGTTGACAGGTATTTTTTTTGGTTAATAGCTAACGCACTAAATGTGTTATTTCTTATTATACTTGCTCTGAACCTTATTGTTGTTTTGTCATGTATGAAGATTATATTTACCATACCTTAGCTGCCAAAGCTAGTGGAGAGCTGTGCTTGAAATATATATTTTCCTTCGGGGCATTTGCAAGGAAACCTCTTCTGCAGTGGTTAGCTTCTTATACTTATCTACTTATGATTAACTGTTCTCTGATATGATCGTTCACAATACAATATTTAGTCTCTTGAAGTCTTGGAATTCCATCTTTTTGTAAATAATATCCAGGAGCAGAGATGCGGGCCTGCATGATATCTATAAAATATTTTTCATGTCCAAACTAAATTATCACTTCAATTGGGGTGGTTAATTCTAGACGCAACAACTTGTCCAAACTAATGAAATCATCATCTCATTTGGAGTAAATGGAGTCTCTTGATGTATCATGATGTTTTATTGTCCTTTAACTTGCAACAGCGCATCCGATTGGAAAGTGCCGACTACTTTCATATATGGTCAGGAAGATTGGATGAACTACCAAGGGGCTCAGCAAGCACGGAAGGACATGAAAGTTCCTTGTGAAATAATCAGGGTGCCACAGGTAAACTTTCCATGCTGGCAATGTTGCATAGTCACGAATTGCAATTTTACAATACTGGTTCAAGGACTAAACTTTAGTGGTCATGTGCTGCAGAGTGGACATTTTGTGTTTATAGACAACCCTTCAGGGTTCCACTCGGCTGTCTTCTACGCGTGCCGTAATCTTTTATCCCAAAATGGGGAGGAGGGCTTCACATTTCCTGGTGGCCTAATATCTGCATGAAGTGGCATGTTCAACAATCTTATCGTGCCCAACAATAGTTTATATGAAGCAAAGATATACGATGGTGGAAATCTTTGCTCATTTCCACCAATCTGGAAATATTTGTGCCCTCTTCCACCAATTTGTTTGTATACGGATTATGCCGTGTATATATTCTGTGTTGACTGTAAGAAACATAATGTATTAACATTATGTAATGTATGTACGATTCTTTATTTGATTTTCAACTTGCAATACGCAAGAACCACATTATTTCAGTGAACCAGTCTGTTTTGTTAGTAGTAACGCAGAAAGCACCTCTCCATTCCTTCAGAGTTCCGATACTGGCAAGGTAGCATCACTTGGCCAGGGTCAGTCTGATCCTGTTTAAAAAGTTGGTCTTTTTAAAATTCTATATTCCTGTTAAATGGTTTTCTACAAAGTTTCAAGAAATTGTTGCGCAGAGTAACTTTGAACGGCAGTTCACACAACGCAAACCAGCCAACCTCTCTCTCGCCTACTCAAACTTTTGATGAGCCTAAGCCCACATGCCGCTGGTCGCGCGGCTGCACGGGTAGCAGAGCATGGCGGCGGGGGGCGGGCCCTTCGCCGGCCTCGTCGCCGCCACCTCCCGGATTGCTTCCCTCGGCCGCGCGGGCGACGCGGCCTCCGCGCGCGCCGTGTTCGACGCCATGCCGCGGCGCGACGCCGTGGCCTGGAACGCCATGCTCACCGCTTACGCGCGCGCCGGACAGCCGCGCGACGCGCTCGCGCTCTTCTCCCGCGCGCCCGCGCCAGACGCGTTCTCGCTCACCGCTGCACTCTCCGCGGCCGCGGCACTCCGAAGCCCCACCGCCGGAGCGCAGCTGCACGCCCGCCTCCTCCGAGTCGGCCTGCGGGCGCTGCTTCCAGTGGGCAACTCGCTCATCTCCATGTACGCCAAGTGCGCCCGCGCGGAAGACGCCGCGCGCGCCTTCGGTGAGATGCGCGAGCGCAATGCGCTGTCCTGGTGTTCGCTCCTGGATGCCTATGTCGCCTCGGACGACTTGAGGCTCGCACAGGAACTGTTTGATGAAATGCCCAACAGAAACAATGTCGCCTGGAACACGTTGCTTATGGGATATTCACGCAGCGGCAATGCTAACCACTGCTTGCTTCTCTTCAACAAGATGCGAATGGCGGGACTCACCTGTGATGATGCAACACTCTGCATTCTTGTTGATGCTTGCACCGAGCTGGCCAACCCATCTGCTGGCTCTGCAATTCACAAGATTGTAGTGCAGAGTGGATGGAATGCAATGGCCGAGGTCAGTAACTCTCTGATTTCCCTGTATACTAAATTCAGTTTACTTGATGATGCCGTGCGGATCTTTGAGTCCATGGAGGTGCAGACCATTGTATCGTGGAATTCACTGATTGATGCTTACATGAAGCTTGGCTGTGTAGAAAAAGCCACTTCTCTCTTCGGAAGTGTACCTGAGACCAATGTCATCTCATGGACTGCAATGATCGGAGGACTTGCAAGGAACGGCCTTGCTGATGAAGCACTCATTCTATTTGTCGAGATGTTGGCACACGAACACATCCATCCGGATGACTTCACATTTGGGGCTGTGCTGCATGCTTGTGCTACTGCGGCATCTCTAGCAAGTGGAAGGATGGTCCACTGTAGGGTGTTCCAAAGCGGGTTTGTGTCCTACTTGTATGTGGCCAACAGCTTGATAGACATGTATGCCAAGTGCGGGGATTTGGAGGGTGGTACTAATGTGTTCAGTACCATTGTCAACAAGGACCTGGTCTCATGGAACACAATGTTGTTCGGATTTGCTATAAATGGATTGCCCAATGAAGCACTGGTGGTGTACGACAGCATGAAATCCCATGATGTCTGCCCCGATGAGGTGACATTTACAGGCTTACTCACAGCCTGTAGCCACTCTGGTCTTCTGGAGCATGGGAAAACCTTCTTCGAGTTGATGGTGTCTGTTCATGGAATTCAGCCAAAGCCAGAGCATCTGTCTTGCATTCTTGACATGTATGCGAGATCAGGGAACATTACAAAGGCCATGGAGATGCTGGATCGTTATTCAGAAATGATTCAGACACATAACAGCGACATACGTGAAGCTCTGCTTAGCGCATGCTCTTTGGAACACCTGAATTTTAGTGTTGCAAGGAAGGCAGTGAAAGACATGGTGGCGACCAAGTCTGCGGGAGACGTGGGTTATGTCATGCTGTCCAACTTATTCTGCGCCACTGGGCAGTGGAACCAGGCTGAGCGGGTGCGAATAGCAATGGCTGAGTATGGCATCAAGAAATCACCTGGCTGTAGCTGGATCGAGGTCCAAGGTGCTGTTAAAGTTTTTGTATCAGGTGCACAGGATCTTGATCATTCAGGTTGGGATGTTATTAGCTTGTTGGATGGCGAGATGAGAGATATCATGTTTTTCGATGTACAGTCGTATAGGTCATCATAGTGAACCGCATTGAGATTGTTGTTATGTTCCAAATGGGACTTCCTTTGTTTCCGTATATGCTCTACGGCAATGAAGTTCTAACTCAGTGTTGCTAACGAAAGCTCAAGCTAGGTTCTGTTTGTGTTTATATGCTGTGACGTTGTCATCTTGGACATCTTCGCTAAGAATGGACAGCGAAACAATAATAGACTTTGCATTTGATTTCTCTATATTTAAGTGTGCTCTTTACCCTTTATAATTTTCCCTTTAGAAGCTGTGGGATGCAGAGGCCGGGTATTCTCCATAAGAAAAATGTGCTGTGAGTGATGCATGCTAATCCTTCAGAGAGAGAGAGAGAGAGAGAGAGAGAGAGAGAGAGAGAGAGAGAGAGAGAGAGAGAGATGCATGCTAAGGTGTAGTGTAGTATGGCTAATCTGGGTTTTCTACAGAGAGAGTGAAATAAACCTCCCATACACACGATTTCATCAACATCACATGCAATATATGCGATGGCCCAAGAGCCATATCCATCTTTGAACATGAATACAATATGGACTGGTTTATACCTCTACTATAACCTGTTGTTGGAAAGTGCCCGATGACCCAAGGGAAATTCAGAGGTTTAGGCCATCTTTGAGCATGAGTACAATACTTTTGGTTGCCAGTCTTAACTCGCTATGCCTCAGCTTCAGTGACCACAGGAAAAAAAAAAGGAGAGCTGTTTGGTTGGTATTTAGGCACACCACAAATATTTTAGTTCATTTCAGCGTGTTCTCTTACAGTTGTGGCGGTGATTTTCCATGTCACTCTTTGGCACTGCCACAACAGCGGTGTGGCAGCGTGCGGACGAAATTTAAACAGCCACTACATATGGTTTATACCTCGATAACCTACTAGTGGAAGATGATGCACACACACCTAGGGCAAAGAAACACAAACATCATGAACCAATTGACTCGGGGAGGTGGATCCAACCATTTTCTCTATTGTTATCCTTCATCTTCACTAAATCATTGCATAATGGACAATGCTAACTTGGGCCTTGTTGGGTTTAGTAAGGATTGGAGGGGATTGGCCCTGTTCGCTTTGTCCCAAATCCATGGGGATTGGGAGGGATTGAGGGGGATTAAATCCCCTTAGGCCTTGTTTGGATGTTGTCGGATTCATCTCAATCCACATGTGTTGGAGTGGATTGGGGTGGAATTTAGTTCAAGTTCCACTCTAATCCACCCCAACACATGTGGATTGATGTGAATCCGACTACATCCAAACAAGGCCTAAGTCAAAATCCTTCTCAACACCCCCCCCCCCCCCCCCTCCAATCTCCATGGTTTGGGCGAACAAGGCCTTGGGTTGAAGATGATTAAATCCCCTGTACAAGTTAAAATCCCTATCGGTTCCCTTCAATCCACTTGAGAAGAAGATTAACCAAACAAAGCCTGATTGGAAGGGGATTAACCGAACAACGCATTAAGGTGCAACCTCTGGTCTCCACATGATTTATCCCCTCTTCTGACAATGCTGTGCCTACGTTTATGGATCCATAATAATGTATACTTTAGGGAGGTGGTGGCACAACCCTCGGCCTAGAAAATTCAGGATCAAATTGGGCCCAAAACAATCGATTCCGATGGATGAAGCTGACCCAGTTCGATGGGTATCTGGCCAACCACACGTTAAAACCTTGTAGAAGCCTTTTATTATATATGTCCTCCATTCATAATCCAAATGGGGTGATTTTTGAGTCGAAACCAATCATCTCACAACGATGGAGTACATCTTTCAAGTTTACGTTCTCAAAAAAGGTGCAACCATTGGTTCATTCTCATACACCGGGCCTTTTTTTACCACACTCTTAACTTACAGCGAGCCTTCATCTTTTTTCTTACAGAGGAAATCCCTGCTTTTATATAAAGCCACAAAGTACAAGTAACAGATATAAACTGAAAAGTGGCGTTACCAGCTTACACCACGACCAACCAGTAACGAAACTAGACACACCCCAAGTTTTAAGTTTCTAAACTAGCAGAACTGCACAAGCTACTAGAACTCTAGAAGGAACCAACAGGACCGAAATGTAACAAGAACAACTTCTAAGCGTGGAACTGCATCTTCATCCAATTGATCCGTTTCTGTACTTTCTATGATTTATCAGTAATACTCCAAAAGTCATACGGAAATGAAGTTATACTATACATCAAGTGGCCATTAGTATAGATATGAGATGAAGATGAACGAGTATGTATGTAGTAAACGTGTGCCAACTGCCAACGAGCTGAACAGGCTGCTGCTGCTGCAGGCCTGCCTCATGTTTGGGCTTCACCTATAGGCTCAAAAAAAAAAGTGGCCATGGAGTTCACGTGATCGCGAAGCCCATGTCACTCTTTCGGGCCGCCCAGCCATGGCAAGCAGCGCTGGAAAGGAAAGCCCACCAAGCCCAAGTGGTGCGTGAAGCCAAAGGCAAACAGCAAACTTTCCGTTCTCGTCGACGCGCCTTTCCTTTTGCGCGCACCGCACCGCACCCGTTCCCCCGCCCTCACGTTTTGCTCGCTTGCCTCCGCGTTCGCATTCGCTCGTCTCGCCGTCACAAAACCTCGCCGCCGGTAATATTCCCGGGTCCCCACCTTCCCCCCCTCGCGACGCGCTCCTCCTAAACCCTAGGCTCCGGCTCAACCCCACCCCTCCGCCGCCATGGACGAGGACAGGACCGCCGATCCCGCTCGCCGCGGCCGCCTCCTCTCGCCGATGACGAGCGGTCAGGCGCCCCAAACGCCCCCGCCACAGACACAGCCCCAGCTCCCCATGGACCTCGCCTCCCAGTACCAACGCCGCTTTGCGCCGACGGTTTTCCTCCCGCCGATGGCGCCGCCCCGCCTGGCGTCCAGCTCCTCCGGCTTCTCGGCCTTCAGCACCTACCAGAGCCTGCCGACGCTCGCGCCACCCGCGCCGGGCGCCGGATCGCATCTCGCTCGGTCGCTCCCGAAGCCGCCGCTCTTCTCCGTGGACTCTCTAGCTCCGCTCCCGTACTCCACCGCTCCTGCGGCGGGGGCGGCGGCGGCGGTCCCGCGTTCCCCGCCGTCGCCTGGCGGCTCCGAGCAGCAAGTCCCGTCCGCGTCCGTCCTGCCGCCGCGTGGGGCGGGGCACCGGAGGTCCCGTAGCGATTTCCTCGTCGGGTTCTCGCGCCCGAACCAGCTGCCGCCCCTGCCGATGACGACTCCTGCGGCTGGGGACTACAGCAGGTCGAGGGACGCCTCCGTGCTCGAGGAGCTATTCCGCTCGTACAGGGACCCGAACCTGCTCGTCTCCTCCGGGTCCGGGGGTAGCAAAAACGAAAGGAACGACCACCTAAGCAGCAGCCAACGCGGTTGGAGCCCCGCTGATAGCAGCGAGAATGAGGCTGAGAGCTGGGCGGCTAGTGGCAATGGCAACGGCAGCGGCAACGGCAACGCAGACAGCAGCAGCGCTAGCCATCCTCGCCATTGCCGCAGCCTGTCGGTGGACAGCATCATGAGCAATCTCAACTTTGGAGGCCCGGGCCAGGTTCCTCTGAGACTGCCGCCTGCGTCTCCGGTGGCAGTCGCCGGCGGCAGCCTCTCGCGCGCTGGAAGTGGGGCATCGGGCAGTGCGGTTGCGACTGCTTCTTCTGAACTTATCAACGGAGAGTTCACCGAGTCTGAGATGAAGAAGATCATGGCCAATGATCGCCTCGCTGAGATCGCTCTTGCTGATCCTAAGAGGGTCAAGAGGTTCAAATTTTATTTCTGGAGTTCATCTTATGAGAGGATCCAGCCTCCAAGTAGTGGTTTGGTTTGCTGAAATCGAGTGTTTTTCTGGTAAAATTTGCAGGATTCTTGCTAATCGGATCTCGGCAGCAAAGTCCAAGGAGCGCAAGGTGAAGTACATGGGTGAGCTTGAGCGTAAGGTTCGCGTGCTGCAGATGGAAACTAGCACACTATCTTCGAAAGCAGCATCGTCGCAGGTTTGTTTGTTCTCTGAATGTGGTGATCATTTTTGGTCTTGGCCCAAGTTTTGGCACTGCTTTATACTGGCTTAATATCTATTTGCAGAGGGAATGTGAGGCACTTAAAACTATGAACAGTGAGATGAAGATCAGGCTGCAAGCAATGGAGCAGCAAGCACAGCTGAAAGATGGTACGTTTATGCCTCCCACCCCACAAAAAAAAACATTTACTGTTGTACATCCTTTCTGGAATCAGCATTTTCCTGTTCCATCGGTGACTGATTTATATTTTCTTGTTGTAAAGCTTGTTTTCTTTCTTTGTGAACTAAATTTTTGGAACTCTTGGAGATGCTCTAAGGATGTTGGCTTCTGTTTTCTCTTAACACAATACCTACATAGCTCTCAACTCTCGTTATTTTCTGTTTTCTTTGGTTCTAGTCTCATGCTTTCCACTGAGCAGTTGTTCTTTTATTTTGGACTTGCATGTGCAACTTTGCACATTAAAAAACTCAAGAAATAGGATTTTATGTTTTCCTATATTTATATGTGCGTTTTCAATAGGTGTCAAATGTAAATTGCAGTGATTATTGGCTGATCATTAGATGCAGACCTTTTCTAAGAAAAATGATGATTTGTAAATGATAAGTTCCCCAACTTATATGATTTTTAATCTTCTACCATTTCCCTGAAACGTATTTTATAACCTTCAGAAGATAGTAAATATTTTCATTACTGGGTTACAGTTTTTTTTTTAGCATCAGTGGGTTACTGTAAGCTCCTTTTTTCTCAAAAAGATGTTACGTTTGCATCTGTTTTGAGGAAATATTTTCTATTTTTTATTCATGGCTTGAGCTATGAAGATTGTTCTCATTCATCCAAATCTATGGCAGTTTCTACATTCTGAAGTGCGCAGAGAAGGGGGTGTGGGTGACATGTATAATAGCGAGTAGCGAGTCCATAGAAGGGGAATGTAGAGAATACGAACAAAATGAAGATTGTTATTGAGTAAACCTAAACCTAGTGTTATGAGCAGGTTGGAATAAGTCTGAATGCATTTCTTTTGATTTTTCGATGCCAATACAGCATTGCCGACTTGGCATATGTTCAGCTTATTTACTTATTTAGTGTCCTTATTATTCCCAGTGTCTTCAACTTAGACCTGGCATTCCATGCTATTGCTTTACCTCATCGTTCTCTAATTGACTGTATAGTCCACTGAGAGCTTCCCCAAGAGTCTTTCTTAAACTCCCTCTTTAAATTGACGTTTAGAGAGTTATTGGATATCCAATTAAAGAAGCTGTTGGAGGATGTTTTTTCATCAAAATCTCTATTCCTAATAATTAGGAAGGATACAGAGAGTCTCTTGAAATTGCCCTAACATGACCTATGTATGTTTTAGTAATTTAAATAATTGAATGAATAGCATCAATGTTCTAACAAAATAATTTCCAAGGTTTTTAATTTCGTTATCGCAAAAATTTCGGCCACCACCGAAATTACCGAATTTCGCGAAATTCGGCCGAAATTTCGCCGAATTTTTTTTAGAGACTATCACATGAAGTATGTTTTTATTTTTTAAAAAATTAGATCTAAACAAGTATCAATATGATTTATGATTACACATCTATTGAATAGAAGAATATGTAATATAAACAATAGAAAATATGAGTCTAAAGTTATATAGCACATGTATTAGTATATAATAAAATTTCGGATTTTTCTTTCGGCCACCACTGAAATTACCGAAATTCGCGAAATTTCAGCGGAATTTCGCCGAAATTTTGAACCCTGATAATTTCAATATTATTGGTTTGTGCTGCAAACTTTAGTTTTACCTGTTTTCATAATCCATGTGTTAGGATCTCAATGTTTTTTATCGGGCTTCATGGTCATTATTATGTATTTTTTGTGTCTTCATGGACCTTATTTTGCTACAGGTTGGGTTGTTTTTGTTTTCAACTAACTGGCGTGTATGTAATTTCATAACAGTGGGGGTGTGTAGTGCTAATGCAATGATATGCAGATCTCCTGCATATTCGAAAAAATAATGGACCTTATTTTTCCATGGTATTTACATTGCAAACTTGTTTCTTTGGCCTATTCAACTACTGATTTTATCATTGGTACATGGTTCTGTATCCAGCTCTGAATGAAGCACTGACTGCAGAAGTGCATCGTCTGAAACAAATTGCTGGTGAGGCCAGTGATCCTCATGTGCCGAACGGTTCACATCATCATATGAACCGCCAGATTCTCGAACAGCAGCTGCTGCAGCTACAGCAGAAGCAGCCATCAGACGCCCAGCAGGCTCAGCAGCAGCAGCAACAGGAATCAGAGCAGTTCAAAGCTCAGCAGAAGCAGTGGAACCATTAAGGAGATTTCACAGACCTGTTCGGCCCAGCACATGGTTGAAGGTCACTCATACTGCAGATTCATGAAGGGATACCTTGTGTTCCCGGATATTCGTTTCTTCTTAGGTTTTAGAACAACAGCAGTTGGATATTCCGTCTTTTGTGGTTTCTTGCAAAGCTATTTGGTTTCATTGGTTGTTGGATGTTGGTAATGCCTGGGTGGATTCTGTGTTGTACAAACTTTTAGTCTCTGTAATTTTCCGCTAGAATTATTAAAATCATTTTTAGGTACATTTGTGTTGCGAATTAAAGGGGGTCAATTGTGGGCCACAACATATTCTGTAGATGCGGATGCGTGAAATCCTGCAGCTATTCATTAATCATTCTATTCGAAGTTCAGATGGATTCGCCGTAGTTGATGTTTTTATGTTTTAGCATAACTTGCTATTGATCTTGTTGTCCAGCGCGGTGTTGCAGAGAATGTGCCCAACTGCCCAATGGGGCTGCTATCTATCTGCTGTTGGTTTGTAGGCTCTGGCTCTGGGAAAGTGTTATTTCAGAACAGACTCTGGGAAAGTTTGGTGCATGCTTTGGATATACTTGTGTGCATATATATTGAGCTGGTTTGATTGTTTGAAAAGTTATGGCTAAAAGTACTGTTCGCTGATTTGTCTCCGAGAAAAACACTGTTGAAAGAACAGGCTCATTGTCACAACACGTATCAATGGATCTTGCATTGCCTAGCCTTTTGTCAAAGAAAAAGGGCAGATAGGTGAAGAAAGCATCGAGGGGTTGTGGTCCTCATCATGCCTAGATATGCTGAAAGTCTATAGCTTTGCAGCAAGAGAAAAGGCAGGAAAGGTTCATTCCTGATCTAACTAACTCTTTGATTTGAAAGAGTTGATAAAGCTTAGCAAATCATCCTTGGCTCCTTGCATTGCCTCTTTCTGTTTTGTAGCAAAAGGAAGTTAACTTGACCGTGTTCTTATGATAAAAAAAAAGCTGCTTTTATTTCCTTGCCCAGTTCACCCAAAAGAGTCAGTAGTAGTTGCCAACAAAATCTAGTTAATCCGCGCACTTATAATGTACAAACACCATGGCACAGAGCACCCAAGACCAAGAGAGCTCCAGGAAACCTGGCGATTTATGAGCACAGACATGGCGCAGCAGCCAAGCAGATGGATGATAACTAGGAGTTCACTGTCCTGTCCAGTGTCCACACAACTAGCACATGCACCAACGAGAGGGGACGCAAGCTAGCTACTTCATCTTCAGCAGGCAGGCAGAGCCGAGGAAGCAATCTCACGCAGCTCCTGCTCCTGCCTCTGGCACGGCCGCCGTCTTGGACAGGTTCTGCAGCAGCGCGAGGTTCTCGCGGCGGAGCGCGGTGGCCCTCTCCCGGAGCCTCTCGTTCTCGGCGAGGATGCACCGGTTCTCCAGGTAGAGCTTCAGGTTCAGCATCTCCATGGCCTCTGCTCCGGCTCTCAACCTCAACCTCCTCAGCCTCAGCCTGCATACATGTGGTGTGATTGCAGGAACTGTTGCTGCTGCTGCTGCAATTTGAGCAGAGGAAGCTTGAGAAACTTGAACAGAGCACGCTAATCAGTTACCTCTTTCTCCTGATGGCAACTGAGACATGAGACGTCGTCGTCTTCCGCAGCTGCCGCTCGAGGTTGACGACAACAAGAGACGGGTGCTTCTTGCTGCTGCTGCTGCTCCAGGACCAGGAGGAGCCGGAGCACATGTTGCTGTATGTGGGTGGCGTACGCCTGCTGCTCCTAGCTACTAGTAGATTCTTTGGTGGAGCTCAGTGACTTCGAGACGAAGTGTTTTAAGGGCTTTAAGGCTATATATAAAGAAGAGAGATCTCATCTCATCTCACCTCCGATCCCCTCGTCTCGGGGCTTTGGTGGTGGTAGCTTTAGGTTTTTGTTTGGTGGTGCATGCACACATTGACATGACGCATGTGAGTGAGCCGAGAGAGAGACGGAGGCAGCTAGCTTAGCTCCTCCTCCATCATGGAGCATGGACTATGGCATGGCATGGGACAATGGATCTTCCGGGCGCTAATCATTTAGCAGCATATTTCCATCGGGGAAAAAAAGGAGAGGGGCGTGGAGAAATCGATGAGAGAGTATGGATGGATCGGCGACGAGACAGCACGATCTTTTTGACAGGAGTAGCTAGGTTGGGGAGGAGAAGACTACAAATAAAGGGAATCATTTGGGTTTCTGCAGGAAGCTCCCAGATTTGAAAATGAATTGGCTGAATAATTGTGCTCTCTCTCTCTCTCTCTGTGTGTGTGTGTGTGTGTAACTTCTTTTTTGCATTGGTAAATATACACGTCAAAAAAAGCAAAATGGCCATGCTTGCATTATTGATTTCTTGGGCCGGGTGCTTTGCTTGCATTGCATGATGAAGCTTTAGAGTTTTCGTGGTACTCGATGGTGCAAGCAAGAGCAAGGCACGGGGAGGTCAAATTCGCTTTCGAGCATCTCATCCTTTTTGCTCGTGCGGTTTCTTCGCCAGAATGATGCCTCCCCAGCGCCTTTTTTTACCTCACGTCCTCACCTCCCCCTATCTGCAAACAAACATGCGAGTTGCCGTCTGCATTCAGAACTCTCGCTGCACTGTTCCAACAGAGTCTACTGTGGGAAGGAATTCCCATTTGATCTATCGCAGGCCTGAAAATGATCTGTCGGTCACCACCACAGTTTCTGCCAACTTGGGAGGCCAAGTTTCCATGAGAGATGTCCTTCATTCCACGCCATTCTCACCCAGAAACCAGTCACCAAGCAGCAGCCATTCAGCCCCCTGTTACTGCGTCAAGGACCATCATGGAAGCGAGAATCTCTCGAGAAAAAACTTGGAGCAGGGAAGACACTTTGGGCCACTGCCCCCCAACTTTGGCCAAAAGTTGCACTCATTACACACACATAACGTAACCAAGGAGGTACACAAGAATTTGCGTTTGACACCACAAGATCAACAGCACCTGTGCTCTGGATCTGCACCGTCCGATGCCGTCCCAGACGCTCACCGATGCGCGACGCGTGTCCCCCCCACCGGGTCCCAATCCCGGTCCTGCGTCCACTCATTTGATGCATATCTTTGCCGAGTGGAGGTTTCATTCCGACGCTTGACCTCCCTGCACACATTGACAGAACACAGAATCATCCATCGTTGCTGCAGCTTTCGCCATTGACACTGGCCCCCCGCATGAACCCGGTTCACCAATGCGCATGTGAATCATGGGATCACATTAGGTAGATGCGCCATGATCCGTGAACACATACATGCATACATACACGTGCGATCCTCGTCCGGCAACAGCGACGTTCATGTTGTGTTCAGGGTTTAGCATCATGAGGCCACGTGCCAGTGGCACCTCGAGATAGAGAGCAGGTACTTTGATGCCTTTTTGGCAGGATTGGTTTGATGGCCATGAACGGATGAGCTTGCGGGGACAGGGTTTTGCAGTGGTGGAGATGGTATCATGGTACTAACATTCAGTGCTCGAAACTGTAGCGTACTGAGTGCCATCTCTTTGTATCGAGTGAATGGATTCTGCTTATCTGAGGCTGTAAACGAATTCAGGGTGATTTTCACAGGCATTTACAGGAGAGTTGCAGCTCTGTTTTTCCTTCAACACGGTCACAATCATGTTTCAGAAGGTAAAGCCAATCAACCTTCTATCTGTTTCCTCTCCTACCATCCTCTCAGGCTCTCAGCAATGTCAATTTTCAAATGAGGTGTAGCATCCCTACAAATAAAGAACATTCCTGAGTGAAGCAAAATATGACTGAGTTCCAAACATTGTCTTTTATCTTACCCCTGAGAAATAAGGCAAATAATACTACAACAGAGGGTGCATATTGTTGAAAGGTAATCCTTTCTAAGAAACTTTTAGCTAATGGCTAAACAGCAGTCAAATAGTTCCCCATTCTCATCCATGTCGGAGAAAAGCTAGTGCACACCTCATTTACCTTCTCAAACCGGTTGTAAGATCAAATCTTGCAGCCTATGAAGTTTTTGAGCCTTCCTGGGATGCTTTGAAGATGCGGTATGCAGCTATGCACATTGTTATGTTACCAATAACTGTCAGAGCACCTTGAAGGGCAACAAGGACCTGTGAATAAAGAAAACCACTTTCACCAAGGCAAACAATACGAGCAAAAGAACTGTTTCAAATACGGATTGTATTGCATTGTGCTTTTGTCTATTTTTATGAAAAAGATGAAGGTTTTTTTTTGAAGAAGAAAACAGGAGTTTGATCCCCTACTGTGCTTTTATCAAATTTAAAATTATGTTATCACAAAAAATAGTAAAACATGACTGCATAAGGATCTCAGCAAAAAGAATATATGAAAATGGTTGCTGGTGTACACTAACCTAAGTTTCATTAAGTAAGCCAGGGACACAATGGCATCTCACAATTGAGAACATTAAAAAAAATGGGAACAGGTAAGTGATAATCATATCAGCAAACAACAAACATAACTCAAGGAAATATCTTACTTCCAGAGATTCTGAGTTGTAGAAGAAATGCCACGTGCAAGCACACATTGCTCCACCAAGAAGTGGAACCTATTCGACAGAAATAAAGATTTGTCAGTCTCAGTCAACAAAACATCACATGAGCAGTGACAAAACAGTTGAAAATTTATGAACATATGAACTGCCTAAATAGCATAGTTCTGCAAACAAAAGAAACACACACAAGTTTATTCTGCTCAAGATAACATTAAAGTGAACCATTCCTACCCAAAATCTCAAAACATCGCAATCTGTAGTTCTACAGGCAGATAGACAAGAACCACCACACATTTCTTCAGCAAACGATATCTTAGCAAAGATCTAAAAGCTCTGACGAAATTTGCACTCACCATCCCCCACGAGAGGCCCTTCCAACCCTTGAGCCCCGTCCTCTCCCCGTAGTCCCAAACCAGCCACATTGCCGTCACCCTGCAACGCAAATCCCCGTCAGGGATTGGATTCAGACATTCAGTCCTCACAGAGCTTACAGGCGCGGGAGCAATCGCTAGGCAGCCGGTAGCAGAGAGAAGCGGTACCACTCGGCGACGCTGGAGACGTGGACGGCCCAGGTGGGCAGCGAGAGCGCGTTCGCCGGCTCGGACAGCGCGGCGAGCGCCGGCGGCGAGGCGGCCGCCGCCGCGACCGTGGCCACGGTAGCCGCCGCCACCGCCAGGCCCACCCCACCCGTCGGACGGACTGCGGAGGGCGGTCTCCGGCGCTCACGTCGAGGTGGCGGAGGAGGACCGGAGGGCGCTAGCGTTGCCACGAGGCGGAGGGACGCCATGGGACGCAGGGGAACTGCGTGCGGTTGGCGTTAACCCGAACCCCGGCAAGTCGCTGGTGAGGGATACGGCACGAGGGGAGAAGAGAAACAGAGAAAAAAGAAAAGAAAAGAAATTGTATTCCGCTGACAATTGGGCCCTATTATGAATGTAAGAGCACGCAGCTTAGCCAAGCTAATTAATGTTTTTGCTAATAATGTGGAAAAGAGAAGAAGGAGAGAAGAGAGTTTGGCTCTCATATAAGCACCTAAACATAGACATTAGTTGGTTCCAATAGAGATGTATGCGAGAGAAATAGGAAAAAGAACAAAAACATCTAATAATAAAGAAATATTGTAGATAAAAAAAATATAAACTTATATATAGGTTGACTCTTATAATTTGACTTATAGTCAACCACTTGACTCTATTATTAACCATGCTCTAAGAGTATCTTCAGAAATTTGGTATAATTTGCATGTAAACTAATAGATCTAGCAAGTTAATAAAAGAAATAGCAACTTTAAATTCTCCAACAGTATCCTATAATAGCTTTCTAAAATTTAAAAATTATAATAAGGTCTACATCTATTTGTTGTTTTTTTTGTTTACTAGAGCCGATCATATGTTTTACTAGAGGGATACAAAGTTCTCTCTACTTTACAAATTTATGAGTTAAGGAGGATATTTAATAATTTTTTTTTATTTTAAGTACCTCTTTTATCAAATTGTTGGAGAAGACTTTTTCTCTTTTTACTAAAATAGGAAGTTGTTTTACTAAACTCTTGTAGATGCGTTCTAAGGGCTCAAATTTGGAGACTAGTGCAGGAGTCTAATCAATTATTTGAGGTTCGAAAAAGAAAGGGAGGTCTCAAATCCGGTCCTGATTTAAGGATCACCGATGGAGATACTCAAATGGACAATGGACATGTGTATAGCTGCAACCATATGTGTAGGTCACTCGTATTCCTGTAACGCTGTCATCGAGGTGCAGTTGAATACGAAAAATTCTGACGAATCATGCGAGAACTGATATCGTTTGATGAACAGCAGTCGGAGACAATCTACCCTATGAGTCTATGACAACTGGCCAGAAATTGAACCCCGTTACCGGCATGCCGGCATGATTCAAAAAGAAATGTAAATTGGAAGATAATTTAGTGAAAAAAAACACTTACTTGCAAGCTCACTCAGATGGAAAGAAGGGGCGCGCACGAGTTTCATATTTGAACCATGAAAATTCTATCTAGTCTAGATAGATAAGAGCAGAAACAGCAGCACTCGATTGATTCAGGAAAACTAGTCAACCACCAAAAAATCAGCGGGGGTTTCTTCACAATCTAAGGGAGACGAGGCCCGTTCATGCATCCCATCTCAACAAATCCATAAGCCTTTGTTTGGCTTTATACATGTATTCACCTCAATCTGATGTGTGTTCAATCCACTCCAAGACACGTGGATTGAGGTGGATATGAGTGCAGTCAAGCCCTAGAGAGGTTTTTTCACATGGGATTTTCGACATCATCCAAGAATTCAGGCCACTAGATTCCTCAAAAGAAATTTCAGGCCACTAGAAATCTTAGTTCGACAGAACCAAGACCAGATATAAATAGTGAGAGACAGATTGTATGCCACGATGATCATTTTGCAGCAATCCTGACCAATGATCAACCTTCCTAAATTGCTATCCATGGGGATCAGTTAGGCTGACTAAATTTCAACACGGGTTATGGCGATGTCAGAAACAAAGAGAGTTGCTTCGATTTGAACTGGGTTATTAGGCTTCTGTTTTCTTGGACCACACCATGACAAGAGCAAATCCCATTAAGGACATCAACACAACCTGCAGAAATGAATCAAGTGAACAATGGTAAGATCCTCATTAATCTCTCTGCAGACAAAACAGAATCAACCCCTCTTTTGCAGAGTTTGTGTTGATTTCTAAGCCCAGAGGTGAAGTTTCACGCGAATCGGGTCGAAGTAATAAGTTATTTATCTGCTGGACAGATGTTAATACCGTGGAACCATGTATTGACCTATCCATGGCTGTCCCCAAGCTTAATGTCAGATTGATAAGAAAGTTCCATTTGTAAGAGATAAATCTGCAACAGGCTAGTGGATGGTAAAAGTTCACATACCGATATGGCTGGAGGCACACCCACTAGTGGATCTGGGAAGAATTTGTTTGCTAAAGCAAGAGCAAGGAGGCTACTTTGCATTCCTGCATCAAGAGATATACTGGTGAGACAACAAAACAAATTGGAAAGAACATATCCTCATGTGATAGGAGAGCACGTCACCTGTCTCAAAAGATATTGTCCTTTGTAGTGCCTTTACATCGTCTGACTTGTGAAACCAAGTACCAGCAAGATGATAACCAGCTACAAAAGATGAGGTGTGGAATGCAAAAAGGAGCAGCACTATGGCTAATCCAAATGGCGACAAAACAGCCTTGATATTTATTGCCAATGGTGAGCCAACACACAGAGCAGTGACAAACACTGATAACGGAGGGAGAAATGGCTGGATAGCTGCACAGAGCCTTGGAAGGAATCTGTGTAATATTAAAAAAAACATGAATTTAGACCTGAAAACATAAGTTACTCAAAGTGGGTGCCAAAGATCAGAAATATAGTAAGGGAACTGTTCAATCTAGCACAGCTGTCTCCTATACTTCAGTTCAAAGCAATGAAAGGAATACCTATTCAGAAGCAATCCAGCAGCAATTGGAGCAACAACTATTTGAACAATGCTGGACATCATCCCTTTGACATCTACAGGTAATTTCTGCCCAATAAGAAAGTAAGATAATGTTGGGGTGACAAAAACTGCAGTAGCTGTTGACAATGATGTCATAACAATGCTGAGAGGAGCCATATGTGGATCCGTCAGGAAAGTTGCATAGTTTGAAAGCTGTGCTCCGCTCACGCATGAAACCAACATGATACCAGCACCTACAGACAAGTTCACGGCAGAGTTCACCACATATTTCTGCAATGCTCCTTCTAAAGCATATAAAAATGCATGAATCACTTTCTTACCTAGACCGGTTGGAAGATTTAGAACTGCGACCGCAAGAGTACCAAAAAGGAATCCCAACAAAGGCTTGATGACAAACTGTCCGATATAGCCCGCAACAATAGCGTCTGGCCTTTTTATTGCTTCAATAAAATCCTTAACACTTGAGTTTACACCAACAGCAAACATCAAGAACCCCAACGCTGGTGCATAATACCTGCAATAATAACACACCCCCTGGAAATGTAAATAACAGGTGCAAATATAGAACACTGTGCTATGGACACAAACATGAAACTATATAATTGCACAAATAAAAGCCAAGCTTATAAGCTTAATGATTAATCATTACAGAAAGGACATCAGAGTTTATCAGTGAGCATAAACCAAGAGGATTCCTATAGTCCAGAGACCTAACCAGAAAGCATTACCATATAGAGATCGGAAAGATGGTGATTAGTATGGATGAACACATAATTTTAAATGCCTTTTCAGGTATCAATTATATGCATACTTCTGAGTAAACGTCCTCCCCTATATTCCTTACTTATGGTATGGGACTGGAAGAACAATCAAGAAATAAGTTCAAGAAAAAGTAACTGTCCAACGAAATGGTCCTAGATACTGTCATCAGGGGGAGATAAGTGTCCAAAGCCAAAGGAAGCCAAACAGGGCTTTGTTGTACCACCTCTTTCATATACTGCTAAAGTGTAGCTGAAAGATACATTCAACTGACCATTGATCCAACGATGTAGATTCCATGCTAACAGATCGATAACTGAATTTGGACTGACAAAGAGCAAAAACTTGCATGACAGACCTGGTAGTGAACCATGTAAAAGAAGGAGGGTACACCACCGCGAGAATTGTGCTCCCCAGCACTATATGGGGAATAATGGAGTTAGCACTCTTCAAAATCTTCAACAAATCTACTTTACTCTCCTCCACTCCCTGTAGCTTTAATCCAAAGTGTAAAAAGCAGATAGTGAGTGACCATCCCGAGACCAGAAGCCCACTAGCTAAGGCATAAAGAAACTGCAAGCCCGCATCGGAACGGCACCTGAGAAGGCGATGCCGCGTCCTCCCCAGTGTTATCTTTCGCCAAGGAACCACTCGCACTCGCCCAGAAGCGCCTCTTAGCAACCACTCCAGATCCCTGCTCTGCTTGTACAAAAGAAACAGAAACAACATCACAATTTTTTCAATCCTCATGTTGAACCCACAAGTCCAAAGCTCTGTTCTTTTGACACAACGGCGATATCACCAATCAATTGGGAGACGAAACGAATCAAACCATCAAGTGAGGAGTTTCCGAAGCTGCTACAGCAAACAGACTCCAGGCATCATCCATTCACACCAGTACAACAGCATAAGATTGGAGAGGTTCTAGATCAGAGTGGAGCACCTACGCCAAGAAACGCGCGGCGACGGGATCGCCAGAGAAGGCACCGAGACGCGGTCCGGCGGCCCCGGCTGCCGGCGGCGGAGGGCCAACGAGTGGACGCCAGCGAGGTGGGCCCGCTTCAGGACGGCTGCGGCGGGGGCCATTTGACCTCGAGCGAGGAGTGGGTGTGTGGCCGTGTGGGGGCACTGGAGCAGCAGGTCAGCAGCAGCTGAGGAAGGGAGAAAGGGAGTCTCGGCCGGCGTCTGCTTGCGATTTGCGATGGTGACCTACTCCGCAGAGATTGTTGGGAAGCTCGAAGAACAGCCGGGCTGGGCAGTGGGCAGGGACCAGGGACGGAATGGAAGGAACTGGTCTGGGGATTATACAAACGGGATTAGCACCTTCTGATTTGGTGCTATCTGGCTAATTTAATCTCGAAACGTGTTTGTATTTTGTAACCATCTGGATCAAATACTGGACAGTTCCAGTAGTAATCCACACTGGCTACCAGTACCAAATGGTGAAATATTTATATGTAAGTTTTCTGAATGGAGAGAGGGCCTAAACTCCAAATGTCTCGTTCGCAAAACAAAATTCAAGATGGTCTTTAGAGTTTGGATGGATCGATGCACGGACGGTTTGAGTCACAGACGGACAGACGGTAGAGGCGCGCACGGTCGCACGGAGCGGGTGGCGGGTGGCCGCGCGGCACCGCTGGAGCATGTGCATCTCGTTTCGGTGCGGCGCAGATGCCTTTTATGAATTTTGTCCGTGCGACCTTAATAGGGCAAGGCACCTACTCCTACGGTCCTACCTTTCTTCTCTCGTGAATCATGCCTCAATGAAAGACATGAAAATTTTTAACGATAAAAATATATAGGAAAAAAGTTTACATATAATCTTTTAAATTATTTAGAGTAGACTAATTCACCCTCCAAACTATCCTTTTAAACTTTCAAAACTGATCAAAGAACCCTTAAGCGGTAAACTATAAAACTAAGTTTTCTACCTCCTAAACTCTCAAAATAGATCAAAGAACCCTCAAACAGTTTTGAACTATGGTTTCGTTAGAATGACGATGGTTTTGTATTTTTCTTTTTATATTTATTTCTATTAAATCATAAAAAAAGACATAGTAAATCATAAAAAAAAATATAAAATATAAAATTCAATTTTATTGGACTCTATGAGTAGATCTACACAGTAAATACATGATATAAATATATATATATGCTTTAGTATAAAGTTTTTCTGTAATTAGTTAGAATATTTTATAGCTGGTGCTTCTATGTTCTAATTGTGGTAAAATTTTTATGGTGGGCTAATTATTGTATATTTGAATTGTAGTAAAAATTTCATGCTCATTAGATCATGTATAACTTAGATATATATAAAGTATAAATTTAACAAGCATAAACCTAAATAAATCCATAACTAAGTTATACATTATCCAATGAGCATGAAATTTTTACTACATTTCAAGGATACCCTCTCCATAGCCATAAAAAAAGTTATTCTGGACAAGATTTGTATCAAACACTGGGAATATAAAACATAAATAACTTTTAAGTTATTGAGTTTGAAAATAAAAAATATGAAAAAATACTTTCATAAAAATATACATATACCACTTTTTGGTAAATATTTTTATAAAAACAAGGAGTCAAAGTTAGGTTTTGAAGATCGTGTCTTAGTCCTAAACGACTTTCTTTACGGGTATAGAGATTTATAATAATTAGCCAATCATAAGAATTTCACCACAGTTAGACTATAGAAGCCGCAACTATAAATTATTCAAATTAATTACAGTAAATCATAGATCTAAAGTTATAGCAAAAACTTCGTGCTAAATCATACTATATTATATGTGTTTACTGTGTAAATCTACTCATATGTTGTCCAACAAAATTGGTTTTTCTATTTTATGATTTCAAATAAATAAAAAAGGACAAAAACACTGTCACTATAGTAAATCCACCATGCAAAACTGTTTGAGGTGGTTATTTGACCAGTTTTAATAAGTTCAAGGGTAGATAATCTGGTTTCATAGTTTCAAGTTGAATAGTCCACCGTAAATAATTGAGGGGTTTACGTGGATTTTTCCAAAATATATATGTGCATCTTTTCGTATAGAATCGAGAGAACTCGGGCAACCAATTAAGTCATGTCACTCATACCCTCTAACCTTAGGATCTAGCCATCACGCGATATCGACTGTTCAAACACATTTTTGTGTTTAATGGTAGAGCAGTCATCATAGGTTTTAGGACGTCGATCCAGCTAACATGTGTTGATCTTAGTTGTGGTCAGCGTGCTCGAGCCAATATGGCATGGCTCGAGCTTGTGGATCAACAGCTGTAACATCCTAAAAATTTACATTCAAAAATCACTCGTATTAAAAAATTATTTTCAAAATATATTTTAAAAACTATAAATCATTTGAGCTTTATAGTATCTCCATCTAATCCTTTTTCCATCCATTCTAATTATCCATCTTTAAATATAACCTGCACCGCATGGCATGAGCATCATATGTCCGCTACTTATCCCTCTTGCTCGCTCGCTCTGCCCGATACCCGGCAACGGCGCGTGCGCCGACCCCACCACCATCAGCGCCGCAGCGCACTCACGCCCGGCCCCCTCGCCGAGCGCACTCACTCGCGCGCGCACCGCGGCATGCCGGCCCCACCTCTTGCCTTTTTCCCGCGCCTCTTTTGCTGTACAAAAAGATAGCAAGTCGCAACGTACAACTAGACACCATTTATATTTTTTGCGCACAAATAATAGCAAGTACCAGCAAGCTTACATGCGAGAAAACATAGCAGTGCACCTACACGAATATATATCTCATGCATGCATGCAGGACATGCCACCGACCATTTGCATGCACCTGCATGCAAGGACACGGTGATTAGGCACCGTCCATTTGCATGCAACGTGCATGCAAATGGGACATCGTCCTTCGCATGAAATTAGGCACCGACCATGCGCTACAGTAGCATTTTTAATGGCACGCAGCTGAGCGCTTTGGCCTATAAAAAGCCAGCCTCGGGTGCTCACTCTCACCACCCGAGAAACACGTTCACTCACTCGCTCACTCGCTCTCACTTCGCGTATACCGTATACGGCCATACGCACAAGCCGAGCTCGACTGTCATCGCAAGACGAGGTGAGCAGCTCATGAGCATCTCCTTGCTCTTCTCTGTCTTTCTGTAGTATTTTTCTATATTTTTCCTTGTATTTGTCTGTACCGATTCACTGCCAAGAACTCAACGAATAGAACCATGACATACAGAAGAGCTCTAAGGACCCCTGCTAATTTCTCTCTAACCATGCATGTGTGGGCCATAAGCATTAACTCCAAATAGTACATGCATGCATGCAACATGCACTACCAGTCAAAATTCATCTCGTGAAGCATGTATTTCTTAATCATCGTTAGCCTTTTTCGCATGATTAAAGTCCAGCCATTTCACAAATGCCACATGCTAACTCTGATTTTAATAATTCTTTTTCCTAAATTCATCTAAAATCATGACCTACCTCCCATATTAATTTCATGATTTTTGGAGCTCATTTGAATTTATATGATTATTTATCTGTGCCTGTTGTCTGTGTCGTTCGTCGCGTATTTTAGCTGACGGAGTGAACGAGCCGGAAAACGAGAACGTTGGAAACGAGTACCGCGAGTTTGACGCCGAGGACCCGGACTGTCAGCAGGAGTTTGCCGAGGACGCCGACGGAGGCAAGTCCAACCGATTCCCTTTGATGCATATTGATCCTATTTTTAAACACAACCCGTAGAAACCGTTTTAAATATTGCATGTACGATATATGTACGAAGTATTTTTGCTGCTTAGTTAAAACCTGTTGAATAGCCATCCTTGAATTGATATTACCCGGTAATTGTCTTGTTCGAACCTAGGAACAAATAATATGCTATGACAGAAATATTATTATTTAGTATGCTTAGGACTTGTTACTCATTCCGGATACTCATCGCTATATTTTCTTAAATATAATAATTTTAAAAGTAAAGGTGTGAGTGGTGAAAATAAATTGTGGGTATTGTGAAATGATTAATGAACAAGTTATAAATGTGATTACTATAGAGATGAGGCGGATGGGATCTCTTTTGGGGATGCTCTGGTGTTGTGGCTTATACCTTGCGGGGTTAAGCGTGAAGATATCCGTCTTGTCTCGATTAAGGACTGAGTTGATGATTCATCTTGCCTAACTCATTTATCGTACAACCACTCGCCTTGCATGGGAAAGGCTTAGTCTAAATCCCTCTAGTTAGTATGGCAATCACCTGAAGGCAGGTGTGCAACGGAACACTAAGTGATGTATGTGAAATTGTGGAAATATATGAAAAGAGCTTTGTGAATTATTGTGGTATCATGATATGTGGCCTTAGTGTTCCCGTGGTGAGCGTCATTACTTAGCTATGGAGGGTAATGACTTTGATGGATCTGTGCTTGCACGACGGTGTAAGTTATGGTATCCTACTCGTGGGAAAAGTGTACAACCTCTGCAGAGTGTAAATCTATCTGGATAGCCATGTCCGCGGTCTCGGACGGGTTATGGTTTGGTTTCAACAACTAGATTGATTGGGATGAGTGAAAATATGATAGTGAGTGTGATTTTGGAAATAAATGGTTGACTGCCATTGTGTTGTGGGGACAAGGGTTCAACAACACTTAAAATTGTGATCAAACCCCCATTTTTAGAAATACTATCATATGTGGAAAAAGAGTTTTTTACAACAGTATTTGTGAAATGAAACCTTGCATGTGTAAAAAGATAGCTTTATGCAAATAAAACTAAGCCTCATCCTTGATTTATCCATATGCATATATACTGTTATCCCCTTCCGTAGGGTAAGGTTGGATTTGCTGAGTACTTTGTACTCACTCTTGCTTTATTAAACAGAGGAAGATCCGGACTTCGATCCCGAAGTGGCGTTCGAGTAAGGTCGTGTCTGCACCCAACTAAGCCTGTGGCATTGGGACTCGTCAGATGTTCGATGGCGATATCGTTTGTTTCTGGGTCCTTTGGACCTGTGTTGTATTTTGGTGTCTTATTATTATAGCGTGCTTTCCTTGTCCACGCTTTCCAGCGTTGAAACTTATCTGATGTAATAAATGTGTTACTAGCCTCCTAGGACTAGTATTGTATCACATTTGAGTTCCTGGTTTACCAGAGGCGCTTCAACAGCCTAGACGTGTGCACTCCAACATGATGCGTTTCTTGATATTGAGACACTACGTTTTTGCTCATGACTATGTCGAGTAGCAAACGGTGCCAAAACAAGCGAGAAGCAACGTTGCGGATTGAACCACCTTTTCTAGCTCAATGTCGAGTATACTACCTCTCGTGCCTCCAAGACTGGTGATTTCATCCCGCATCATACACACCACCCACAGGTTACGCCTGCTGCGTGTAAGCATGTTCGACGAAATGACAAGCACGCCATAGAAGTGGCCTTGTTTAGTTCCTTATAATGTTTATAAAGTTTTTTAAAATTTCCTTCACATTGAATCTTGTGGTACATACATGCAACATTAAATATAAATTAAAAAATAACAGGTTGCGTGTAATTTATGATTAGACAATATTTATCGAATACAAATAAAAGTGCTATAACGTTTATTTTATAATTTTTTTTGCAACTAAACTAGGCCAGAGTGTGCTGCACAGTGTATTGTGGCTCATGCCGAGGCAAGCTAACTATGAAGACTGCATAGAGATTATCAAACCTATAATATATGGATATCTCTTACTATGAATTATTTTTTAAAATAATCACTTACACAATGTCTATGTACGTGGCTTCTATTGCTTTTTCACTCCATTGTGGATGTCCAATATACAATTGACAAGATAGTGATGATTTTACTATTGTAAAACAAACTTTTGATAGAAATCTACACTTAATATTTTAGCATTTTCAACTTAGCACGCAACAAGTAATTGTGAGTCAAAGATTTGATTTGATGACAGCTCCAACCTAAATCTAAGATCAGTATTCATAAGAAAAGCGTTTAGCCACACTGGGTTCTACTGGGCCAGCCCAACCACCATCCAATTGTGGCCCATGAGCGGGTCTCTTATTGTCTCACTGCCACTTTGGGCCCGTGCGCCTTCTTCCTTCAATCCTTCTCGTCTCTCACGCTGAGACACGCGGACCAAAACGTCAGCGCTACGGAACTGCTCCGTGTAGCGTGTGGCCGCCCGTAGTCCAAAATATCAACGGCCACGTCAGCACTCGAACCGCTCCCGCGCTCGGTCACGTGGCCCTCACGCGCTGCACTAGGGTTTCCGGCTTTCCGCGGCATACCTACAAGTACTCGAAACCCCGTCCGCTCTCTCCCTCTTTTCCGGCTGCGCCTTCCCCTCGCAGCCGCCAGCCCTCAACGCCCCTACCAGCAGCAGCCACCGCCCGTTACCCGTGATGTCTCCCGCCCTTGCCTCTGCCGTGGAGCCCATGGCCGTCGACGACTCCGCCTCCAAGAAGGCCAAGCGCAAGCAGCTCAAGGCCGCCGCCGCCGCCGCGGAGGCAGAGGCGGAGGCCGCTTCGGCTAAGAAGAAAGAGAAGAAGGAGAAGAAGCGCAAGGCGAAGGAGCCGTCCCCTCCGCCCCCGTCGGCCTCGTCCTCTGACGAGGAGGAGAAGAGCAGCACCAGCTCCGAGGAGACGGCCCCCGCCGCGAAGAAAGCGAAGAAGGAGAAGACGAAGAAGAATGTCGAGGTCTCGTCTTCAGCCTCGGACGACGACGGCGAGATCACGGCCAGCAGCGACGAGGACCCCGCGGACCCGAACGCGCTGACGAACTTCAGGATATCGGAGCCGCTGAGGCAGAGCCTCAGGTCCAAGGGGATCAAGGCGCTGTTCCCCATCCAGGCCACCACTTTCGACCTCGTACTCGACGGCAACGACTTGGTTGGCCGAGCGCGCACCGGTCAGGTGAGAAGCAGTTCCGAATCGTGATTCGTTTGGTTGATTTACATGGTGTAGTCCTTATTACTTAGCACGTACGACTCTTTGAATTGCTAGACTGTGTCCCTGCTCGTACACTTGAATGCAATGCTTGGTGAGCGATATGGAAACTTTTTCTGTATCTGTATGAATTCCATGAGAATTATGATACCTGTTGATTTTGAACAACAGATGGTCTCATTGTTTTGCTCTGCTCGAACAGTAGTAATGCATTTGATAGCTTGGAGGCGAATGGTTGTTGCTGACAGCCAGCTAAACACTTCTCATCAGTATAGAATTATGATTATGTAGTACTGGATGAAAATAGTTTCTGTGAAAACCTGTATGACAAAAATGTTATTTCCTACAGGGGAAAACTTTGGCTTTTGTCTTGCCCATATTGGAGTCTTTGGTTAACGGGGCACACAAGGCATCTAGACGAACTGAACATGGCAGGACCCCAAGTGTTATTGTTCTGCTACCCACAAGAGAGCTGGCCAATCAGGTAAAAACTTGTATCCGTTATCTGATTCCAGATATTGGATTCTTTTGCACATTTTTTTTGACATAAAAGAATCATTAAATTGAGTTTCAGGTGCATGCCGACTTTGAGTTTTATGGTGCAACATTTGGGCTTTCCGCATGTTGTGTGTATGGGGGTTCTCCTTATCGTCCTCAAGAAATGGCTTTGAGAAGGGGTGTGGACATTGTTGTTGGAACTCCTGGTCGTGTCAAGGTGATTATCTTGTCTTCGATAGCTCCAGCTCGTTGCATTGTGAGCTCATTTTCTCTTTTTCTTATGTGTGTTACATTACTTGTGCAGGATTTCATTGTAAAAGGAACTCTCAATTTGAAAAACTTGAAATTCCGTGTCCTTGATGAAGCTGATGAGATGCTTAACATGGGTTTTGTTGATGATGTCGAGCTCATTCTTGGTATGCTCATTTGTCAGTTTCTATGTATTGTAGGTTCTTACATAAACATGTTTCTTTTGTTACAATATAGATTAGTGCAAATGAACCAACTATTTTCTTTATATACTTTTTTATCTACTACTTTCTGATTTTTAAATGGATCAATTAATATGGTTTTCAAATGGAGCATTCAGCAGCATTGATTAACTTTCTGTTTGATATATTTAATCACTCCCTCTAATATATGAACAGGCAAAGTAGAAGATGCTACCAAAGTACAGACACTTCTGTTCAGTGCCACTCTGCCAGATTGGGTGAATAAGGTAAGATCATTTTATAGGACTTGCCTGTTTTAAATATCTTTCCAGTATTTCTATGAACTGACAATGCGTTTTGGAATTATTGTAGCTCTCTATGAGGTTTCTGAAAGTTGACAGGAAAACGGTTGATCTTGTCGGTAATGAGAAACTGAAGGCCAGTGCATCTGTTAAGCACCTTGCTCTTCCTTGTAACAAGGCAGCAAGGGCACAAGTTATTCCAGACATTATCCGATGCTATAGCCAGTATGTACTACCATATATGGTCGTCATTTCACAGTATGCTGTTTAATTTTCGTTGACTTAGCTGAACTTTTCTTTTCTTTGCTTCAGTGGAGGCCGAACCATTATCTTCACTGAGACAAAGGATTCTGCATCAGAGCTTTCTGGTTTGATTCCTGGATCCCGTGCCTTGCATGGAGATGTCGTGCAAGCTCAGCGTGAAGTATGAGAATTCTTCTTTGATCACATGTTATAATATGATGATATAATTGACTAATCCGCAATACTGTCTGTTTAACATGCATTTCTGAATTTCATTGACATGTTTGTACTGTGTTTACAAGATGTGTAATACTACTGACATGTAATGTATACCATTAAAAAATCAGAAATATTCTAATCCTTGATACAGCTGAACTTCGTTCTTTATTATTTTGTTGCTATCACTGTTATGCTCAGTTTAAAATTTTGTTTGTTAATCTTTTTGTTGATCTGCCTACCCGTTCACATTGTTGTTATAGTTGCAACTTGCAAGGTGCAGATATGTGATGTGTTTTTTTTGGGATAATTTAGGTCATTCTTGCTGGATTCCGTGGCGGGAAGTTCCAAGTTTTGGTTGCTACAAATGTGGCGGCTCGTGGTCTGGATATTAATGATGTGCAGCTTATCATTCAGGTATGGCCTATTTTGCAGTTGAGTAATTTCTATAGCTAGGCTTGATCTCCCAAAAATGTTGTAGTGCGTAGGCCTTTGCTTGATTAATTACTTACCATTTGCATTTACAACTTCCAGTGTGAACCTCCCCGTGACGTTGAAGCTTACATACACCGGTCAGGTCGGACAGGGAGAGCAGGTGTGCTAAACATTATTATGCTTGTTGGCGTAAACTATTGTTTATAATTGCTACCTGTTAATGCAATCATTTGATTTTTCAGGTAATACTGGTGTTGCTGTCATGCTTTATGAGCCCAGATATAAATACAGTGTCAACAGACTAGAAAGGGAGTCTGGGGTTAAGTTTGAGCATATCTCTGCGCCACAGCCTACTGATGTAGCACAATCTGCTGGCAGTGAAGCTGCAGATGCCATTTCGAGTGTGTCAGATAGGTAAGATACTTCAATGATCATTTTGGGACAAGCACGTTTCTTTTGTTTATTGGTTTGTCATTAAGCATGTTGGATGGGTGTTGTGCAGTGTTATTCCTGTCTTCAGGCAGCAAGCAGAGCAGTTGCTAAGCTCTTCCAGCCTGTCTGCAGCTGACTTGCTTGCCAAGGCACTTGCAAAGGCAGTTGTAAGTTTTTTTTTTCTTGTTCTACATTTCCTTGTTTCTGCTGTGCTTTAGATATTGGCTGTTGTATCTAACAGAAATATGTACCTTAGGGTTACACGGACATAAAGAAAAGATCATTGTTATCTTCCATGGAGGATTACACTACATTACATCTTCAAACTGGCAGACCGATGTGGTCACCTGGGTAAGTGTCGGTAATTTGTGCTTCTGGTTCATGAGGGTTGTATGATCTTTTGATTAAATGGGAATCCTTTTCTCCCTGCAGGTTTGCTTTTACTATATTGAAAAGGTTCATGCCAGAAGAGAAACTTGCAGATGTAAAGGGTGCAACCCTCACGGCTGATGGAACAGGTGTTGTATTTGATGTTCCTGCAGCAGATGTTGAAGATTACATTCAAGGTATAAGCATGAAAATATTTTACTGATGCGTCCCTGGAATCCCTTTTTCTTGTCATGCGATTCAAATAAGGCAGTAGAAGTGTTGTATTATTTTCTAAAATCCATCTATAATAACTTTTTGCATACTAAACACTCCATGATCATGCAGCTTCGGAGAATGCTGCACAGGTGACAATTGATGAAGTCAAGCAACTGCCACCCTTGCAAGAGAAGGAGCAGTCAAGAGGCAACTCTGGCGGAGGAAGATTTGGCCGTGGAGGTGGTGGGAGATTCTCTGGTGGTGGCCGTGGAGGCGGCTTCGGTGGTGGTGGCAGAGGCAGAGGTGGTGGCGGCAGAGGGTTTTCTGGGAGGGGAGGCGGCGGCAACAGATTTAACAGGAGGAATTAGAAGCTGCTGCATGGGCGTTTGAGAGAACTATGTTGTGTTTGACGTAGTTTTGAGGAGGGGGAGAGAATAGTCTCAGTTTTGGCTGCAATTGTATCGGCTTTTGTTTATTTTTTTGGTGTTCGAATACGACACTCACTTTTGCCAACGCAAGAGTGTACGTTTAAATCTACTCGAAAATTACAATCGTGACTTATTAAGTAAAGCTTTATATGTATTGTTTCAACTTGTCGGGCATGGGTGCAGATTCGGCCTCCTGTAGTCTGAAAGTATATATACATATAGTTGCTATTCCTGTCTGCCTCCAGTTTTGTTTATTCCTTTTTTTTTAAAAAAATACATACACTATTGTTTATCCATTTTTACATTTTAAATGATCAAGAAGGAACGGAGTAACGAGGCCTTGTTTAGTTCCTAAAAATTTTCAAGATTTCCCGTCACATCGAATCTTGCGGCACCATGAAGCATTAAATATAGACGAAAATAAAAACTAATTACGCAGTTTACTTGTAAATCGCGAAACGAATCTTTTGATCCTAGTTAGTCTATGATTGGATAATATTTGTCACAAACAAACGAAAGTGCTACAATAGCGAAATCTAAAATTTTTCCCAAACTAAACAAAGCCTGAGTGAAATTCACTAATGTTCGCAAAACTTGGGCGGTGTCAACCCGGTTGATAACGAAGCATGCCAATATGGAGACGATTATTTGTATTTATGCTAAATCTAAAAAAAACACTATTACAATTCATCTATTTAGAAACTTGCTATATAATTTTTCGTCTACTGAATCTTGCCACTTTCTATGTATGTTCTGAACATCCTTGGACCCATCTGTAGACACGGACCTCAATCTCAATCAAGAGTTGGCACACTTTTTATAACATTTCCCTTGCCTCTTCTGTCTTCTCTACCCATGACAAAAGGGACATGCACCCCTTCTTCCAACTATCTTCTTTCTCGTTTCAAAAAAAAAAAAAAAACTATCTTCTTTCTTGCTCACTCGTCTATTTTCTCTGTTATTAGTCTAAACCTTAGTAGTGGTTGTCGAAGTGCAGCATAACAGGTGGCACCGATGTCCAACCGTTCGAGATAGTTGAATTTCTTGTGTCCCAAATTCTACTTATAATTGTCAGCTCTTCTACTAACGCCTCTCTTTGACGGGGTGCTTCGACACCTAGGACCGGTGTCGCTCCCTCTCAAAAGGGGTTAAAAGAAGAGCTAACAATTAGACGTGTGATTTGAGGTACGAGAGATCCAACTACATCGAACAGTTGGATGCGATGCCACTTGTTGGGTTGTCCTTCGCTCGCCACCTGCTAAGGTTGGAGTCGGCAACGGAGAAAATGGATGACAAAAGTGAGAGAAATGAGAGTTTATTGAAAGGATTCGGTGTCCCTTTTATCATGGGGAGAGAGGGGTGTAAAAATTGCATCACACCAGTACATGATCCTAGTGCACCACACCACTGCATGGATCCCAATGTGCTTTTTCCATTCATTCGCCTCATATAAAAGGGACATTAGTCTCAAAGTGCAAAATATGCACTTATTTTAGAATGGAGAGAGTAGTTACTATCTAGGTCTACTACACCATAAGCTCGTGTGACCCTAGTGCTCTCCTCTCACCAAGCACTCATATCTTTCCTTCTCATTAGCAAAAGTAATGATTAACTTGTTCTTTAGACTATTATTATATTTGCTTAAACTTGTGGGTCGGGTTGTAAAAAAAATATGATTAACCCTTAGGAGAAACCGATCACTTTATAAGATAGTGCTATACAAACAGCACGGGGAGCACGCCAGGGGTACACAATTCCATTCTCACGGTCGTTCAGCAGTTTTCAATCCAGCGAACAATATCCAGCGAACGATCTGACAGCTAATACACGCCGGTTGCCCACCCTCCTTCCCCCTCCTCCCACTTCCCTTTTCCTCTGCTTTTGACGTCATCATAAAAAAAAGCAAAACATTTATTTTAAATTACTATAACTTTTAAATGATGTATCTATTTTTAATTTCGTCTACACCGGTGTGTTCAACGTGACGAGACGAACAAAACTAGACCCCACTTCTATATGTTTTGAAGATTTTTATTTTTCTAGTACCAATTTATGTATATTAACTTATAATATATAATTTATATTGCTAACTTATTCTGCTAAGTTATGCTGCTAACCTATTCTGCTAAGTTGTATTGTATAACTTCTGTTTGTGTATAATAACTGCGTAACTTTCTATATACACTAGCGTATTAGTTGTGCAACTTATGTACATAAGTTGTATTGTGTAAATTATGTCTCCCTCTATTCCAAATTATAAAATGTTTTGATATTTCTACATATATTGATTTTGTTATGTGTATACATATATAGTTGTGTCTAAATACATAGTAAATTCAATTTAGAAAAGTCAATATGCTTTATAATTTGAAATAGTGGGAGTAAACTTATGTACATAAGTTATAGTATAACTTTTTTGAGAACGACTAAGTTAGCAATGTTGAGTTATTCCTCGAACTTATGTTGTCTAGAAGCACTGCTGAGTTAGTACTGTTAAGTTTATCGTGAAAGTTATGCTTTTTAATTCCGTTTTATAAGTTATGAGCATATGCTTTTTAAAAAAATAAAAATATTAAAGGACAGGTGATCTAGCAAAAGAAAGTGAAAGGAGAATCAGATGCCTTAAAAGAGAAAGAGAAACGATTTCTGTTCTGTCCAAAAATAAAAAGTAACATATGCATTTTTAAAAAAAGAAAGAAAATGGCTGGACCGGTGGTTTCCTTTCTGCTGAATGTTCGTGAAATGGTGACGTCGGATTTGATCACATTCAATAATTTCGTCAGATCCCCGAAACGAGGCTTGAGCTATCAACATGGCGTTCTCGCCACGAAGCGCTCGGCCTGGACCAACGCGCCAACCCAACCGACACGAACGCGGCGCTTTGTCATGCGGTGCACGAGCACGACGACGTCGGCTGGCCACGCAAGCCCAATCATTTGCGTTCATCCAATAGACCATGTCACCTCGCGCGTGCCACGTTTCTTAGACGCTACGGTGAACGACTGACCACGGAATGGCACCCAACAATTATTTGTAGCAAGAAACAGACCCATCCATCCATGAATCCATCCAAACGGAATGGCAATGCCAATGCCGCTTTTATGCGGTTCCGGGTTCCCACCGACAGAAGTCCAGAACGACCGACAAACACAGCGCCGCCGGTCCGCCGTTTGTGGTGTGCTGGTGGTGGCGCGCGTCGGCGTCGCGGTTCCGTCGCTTGGGGCTGGGACGACCAGGACAGGGACGACGACGCCGACTGCCCACGGACCACCATTACGCCCACCAAGCAATCATGCGCCCCACCCGTCGCCACGTCACATCGTGTCCGCCGCGGCGAAGGGGTCGTAGTGGAGTCCCACCGCCGAGAGCAGCGGCGGGCCACGCCGCGCCTCGATCCACACCCTCACCGTCGTGCCCGCGACGACGGCGGACGGCAGCCGGTGCAGCCGCTTGTGCCCCACCGTCGTGCCGTTGGCCACGGGCGCGCCGTCCACGTACACGGCGTGCCGCTCCACGCGCTGCCCCAGCGCCACGTGCTCCTGGATCCGCACCACGTTGAACGCCCGCGCGCCCGGCCGCCGCAGCTCGATCCAGTAGTACCCGTCGTCTTCCCCGGCCGTCGCCGGCGCCGGCGCCCAGTACGTGTCGTCGCGGCCGTCCACCACGTTCCGCGCCGCGAACCCGGCGCCGCGCTCGCTGCTGGCCCTGGCCTCGCTGCCCGCGGCGAGGTCCGTGCCGAAGATGGTGGACACGGCGGCGCCGAACTCGCGCAGCCGCGCGATGTCGGCGTCCTGGACCAGGCCCGTGGTGTTGGGCGGCGCGTTGAGCAGGAGCACGCAGTTCCGGCCGACGGAGTTGTAGTAGATCTCCAGCAGCTGGCTCAGCGGCTTGGCCGTCTCGTTCTTGTGCCAGAACCAGCCCGGCCGGATCGACACGTCGCACTCCGGCGGCACCCAGTCGCGCCCCCGTGGGTCGCCCTCGTTCAGGTACCTGCAGGCACGCACAACAATGGCGCACGCATGCATGTGCCGATGAGTCGGTGGACAGCATTGCTCTGCTCTTGCGTGCGTCACGTGTCCGCATATATATATCATCGTATAATATGTGTGCACGCACTTCTCGATGCCGGCTTCGCCGATGGTGATCATGGAGCGGTTGACGGTGGACCAGCAGGTGGTTCCGGCGTAGCCCTTCTCGTCGCCGACCCACCGGACGTCGGGCCCGTCGTCGGAGAAGATGTTGATGGATCGCTGCAGCTGCTTCACCGTCTGGAACCACTCCTGGAAATGGTACGTCATATTGGTCGCGTTCTTGCCCTTGGCGCCGTCGAACCAAATCTCCGACACGCTCCCGTACCTTCGATAGAATCATCAGGTAAGGCAAACAATTGCTACACGATGCTTTGTTTACTTGCATGGCCGCCGCCATGGCTGGCTCATGAGCAGATTGAGCTAATAGCAGCAGCAGCAGCAGCAGCTGACCCGGTGAGGAGCTCGTGGAGCTGAGCCTCGTAGTACTCGTTGTAGGCGACCTCATTGCCGTACCGCTCGTCGTGCCGGTCCCAGGGCGAGAGGTAGAGCCCGGCGTCGACGCCGCGCGCACGGGCGGCGTCGACGAACTCCCTGACGACGTCGCCGCGGCCTCCGCGCCAGGGGCTGGCGCGCACGGAGTGCGCCGTGTACTGGGACGGCCAGAGGCAGAAGCCGTCGTGGTGCTTGGCGACGAGGATGGCGAGCGACGCCCCCGCGGCGCGCGCCGCGTCCATCCACTGCGTGGCGTTGAGCGCCGCGGGGCGGAACAGCGACGGGGCCTCCGACCCCGTGCCCCACTCGGAGTCCGTGAAGGTGTTCATGCCGAAGTGGAAGAACATGATCACCTCGCGCCGCTGCCACTTGAGCTGCGGCGCCGACGGGATCGGCAGCACCGGCAGTGGCGGCGGCGTCGCGCGTGGTGGCAACGCCTCTGTCGTGGTGACGAGGACGGATACTACGGCCAGCGCCGCCAGGCACAGCAACGAGCTTGCCATCGTGTCGTCGTCGATGCTTGTGTGCTCGCGATGGGCAAGTGTGTGTGTAGCGATATATGCAGGCCGGAAGGGAGGAGGAGGAGGAGATGCCGGATGCGTTTGGGCGCGCTTGGAGATCGAATGGGATTCGGGCGATGAGGAAGCCGCCGATGGCGCACGACGACTGCGTTCCGGAGGGGTGGTGGTCACGGGCGCATGTGACGCCTGTCGCTTTGCCTTGCCTTGCCTTGCCCGGCCCCTCGCGGCGCGTGCGTGCATCCGATCGATCCGACGCTGCCGGAGAGGATTATCGTTTGCATGATTGATCACGACGCATTGATCCTTGGAGGAACCACTGGCACGTCATTCGATCGCTTTCCATCTCATGCGAGGGATCACGCGTCATTCTCGCCCGATTCCCTGATTCCCTCGTCGTATCCAGCTAGCGGCCAGATCGATCAGACGAGGGCCGGCTTCGGCTCTCCTTTGTTGCCAAGCCTCGCGGGACCCGTCGAACAGACCGATGCACCGGCCGATCGCCCGCCCAGTGCAGAGCAGCATGAGCATGTCGCGCAGGCGCAGCAGCAGCTGTAGTGTAGCAGAGCGTTTGCATGCGTTTGGACGACGCTGTTGGTCGCACTCGCGTCGATCGCGTGCGTGTGCTAGCGGGTAGTGAAGTGGTGATGCAGCCGAGGGTGGGTCGAGGGCCGTGGCCGTAACGTCGCTTTGGGTAGGTGGTCATCGGCTCTGTCTGCTCCGGCGTCCGGCGCTCTCGTGTCCTATACCTACGTTGCATGCGCGGGTAGGTTTGCTATAGGAGTTTTTTTTTGGGCTTGGATGGGGCAACGTCTCAGGTACAGGCGCTTTTGTTTTCGGCTGGCTTCCTCGTCTGGCACGCGTCAAAACTCAAAAACCTTTAGCAAACGGCAGATATCATGTCATTTGCGTGCACCGTTCAGTGCTTTGTCGTAGCTGCTGGGCCGGCGAATAGGTAACCCCACGGCCCTACAATGGGGGTATAGATGTACAACGGGCCGGCCCGGCACGGCCCGCAGCCCGAGTGGGCCGTGCCGGCACGGCACGGGGCGGGCCACGTCGGGCCACGGGCCGACCGTGCCGGGCCACTACCGTGCTGCGGGCCGAGGGTGCGGCCCATGGTCCGGTCCGTGGGCCATTTTCCCGGGCCGTGCCGCCCGTTCAGTTCGGTACCTCGGGCCGGCCCACAGCCCGACAAGCATATCACAGGGCAGTCTCACAGATCTCCAGATCATCGTCTGAGCAGCGGTCCATGTCCTCGCCGTCGACGGTGCCCGGACGCCGATCAACTGCATCCGAGCCCCGCGTTGCGAGGACAGCACCACGGCCGGACGAGCTGGGCGAGGAGGACGACCCACCCCGGCCTGCACCTCCAGCACCGCCCCTCGACGCCTTTCTTGGCGGCCTGGCCATGTCCACTTCAACTCCAGAGGAGGAAGAGGCGGCGTCAGGCACGAACCTGGCAAGAAGAAAATGAAAAACATCAGATCTGACGGGGATAGAGGAACGAGAGGAGCAAGAAACACTTACCTACGGCGGAGCCCGGTGCCGGAGACGGAGACCCCGAGTTGCAAAGATCGCCAGAGAGGGGAGAAGGGTCAGATCTGACGGGGACGGAGGAACGAGAGGGAAGAAGGAGTACTCACATGACCGACAACGGAGAGAGCAGGAGAGTAAGGAGAAAGGACAGAGTCACAGAGGTCACCGCCTCACCGGAACGCCGGCGAGGTCACCAAATTTGACGGAGAGGCGAGGACGCGAGGTTAGGGTTACGGCGAGGAGAGCGAGACAGAGACCGGAGTGAGGAGTGCGGCGCCGACGCGGGGGGGTGGGGGTGGGGAGGAAGTCACAGAGGTCACCGCCGCACCGGATCGCCGGCGGCGAGGTCACCAAATTTGACGGAGAGGCGAGGTTAGGGTTACGGCGAGTCGGCGAGGAGAGCGAGACAGAGAGGCGAGTGAGGAGTGCGGCGCGGGGTGGGGAGGCGAATGGATTAGGGTTTCGGCCGGTGTGGGGGGAAGGGGAGGCGGCCGGCTTATATTGCCGTAGTGCCGGGCCGCCACCGGGCCGCCTTCTCCACCGGGCCGGGCCGCCACCGTGCCGCGGGCTGACGCGACGGCCCATGGCCCGGTCCGGCAACGGGCCGTGCCGCCCGTGGCCCGCAAGCACCGGACCGGGCCGTGCCACGGACCGGGCCAAAAGGTCGGGCCACGGACCGGGCCAAAATTCACGGGCCAAATGTACATATATAACTGGGGGGCGTCATGTCTGCATTCGGCAATACGACGAGATCATGAACCAGTTAATTAATAAAAGTTTATTATGTCTCCACATCCTGATGGGATGTCGACGGCCTAGCAGCCTAATACGATGTGGGCTCAATCCCCTCCTGTGTTGTTTCAAAAAGAAACACTGTTCAATGACGGATTTTCAGCTGATGCTGATTTGTTGTAAGAGAGAAATATTGTTGAAAAGTAATGTTGACGAGTTTAAGCAAACAAAAGTGCCGGATTTTTTTCTTATCAAATGAGTTTGCGTATGTGTATTCTCTTGAGATCTGCCAGCTCAGTTCTTCAGAGATACTTACAGAGATAGAGTTTGCGCCGGAGATATTCATAGAGACAGAGTTTGCGTACGTGTTGTGGATATCTATATTGTACAGTGTATTTTTCTTTAGAAAAAAACTGACACATTTGTTCCTTAGCAAATGAGTTTGGAAAACTAGCTCACGGATCCTATACGGGAAATGCATTTCCTAGAGAAGAACTAAATTTCATTCTTTAGGAAATGAGTTAGGAAAATTGCTCGATCCTATATGGAAAATGTGTTTTCTAAGATTCAAGTCTCTAGGGAAATATTTTATCATAGCAAATCAGCATTTTACATACAATTTGTATTAGAAACCAAATGCAAAATTCAAAGTCAAACTTAAGTATGAAGACATGGACGGTACCATTGCAATGACATCGATTAACCCTTATGTTGTAAAGGAAAAACATTTAATAAATAGAAAACAGGCAAATAGAAGTACTACCTCAATATCAAATATCTCAACTGATGGCGCGGCTTCAAGGAGAACCATCATCCATAACAAATCGAATTCAACAAAAATACCATGTAGAGATAACTTCCTTAGCTTCTTGAAAGCAGTGCAGCAGCTTCCCTTCCGGTTTTATCCAAAGCTGAAAAAACATAGATGCAAAAAAACAACATGAATAATTAGTTGGTTAATATGTTTTCCATATCATGCTCAAATATGTGAACTGTCTGATATTTTTTATTTATTAAATCAGCTAAATACACCCAGACAACAGTGCAGGAAAATGAGTGTGAGTTTACCTTTTCTCCTCTGAAATTTAATGTTAAGTTATGTATAACTGTTGTATCCCTCAAAACCTTACTCAAATCAAACCCTTGATGATGAACTGATGCACCACATGAGGTTCAATTCCTTAAGAAATGGGGCAACACCAAATGACAGGGGTGTCAATGGAAAAATTCAAGTATCCCAACGAAGCTTCTCTAGTTTTGGAAGACAGAGCACCTCAAGCTTCCCCAAGCAGCAGAAGCCAAGTTCAAGAAGACTAAGTTTTGAATCCTGTGCTTGTATCTTCCAAGGCGAGAGCCCCCTGCAATGCATCACAGTAGTTGTGGAGAGAGAGATGGTGCAACTGCTTGCAACAGTCAAATAAAAGGTGATGCAGATCCCATTCAGCAAATGAGCAAAACAAACATTGTACAGTAAGTTTTGAGAGACAACGGAGCATACTAGGATAGGCATTGAAGAAGCCGTCCACAGCGTGAGCATGCTGACGCATTTCCTCTTCGTAACAGTCATCAGCCTACTTCTCATCCACAATGGCCAGCTCTAAATCTTATAGAGTCCCAGTCTCAGTTGCTTGACTAACATGAGGGCCGATGACATCCGAGTAAGTGTTGACCAGATAGAGCTTGAGCTGCCTTGTGATGGTGGCTTCGCTCCGGAGAGTAGCCAAGAAGCTAGTGGCTGCTTTGGTCAGGGAAGCCACTGCTTCATCCATATGCCCAACTTCAATGGGGTTTGGGGGAGGAACAGATAGGAATTCGCTGACATCGATTGTGAGCTCACGGAGCAACCACAGCAGGTGTTTCCACCGTGTGGATAAGACGCTTGTCCTTGTGGCCGTAGTTATGTCAACTCTCCAGAATTGAGAGTAACACATCATCAGTCAGCATGCGGTTTCTGAAAAGGAAAAGAAAGGGGGAAAAACAGATTGAGCCTTTGTAGACCTGCCAGGCTACTGGTGATAATTAATAGCACAAAAAGAGTGTCAATGACTCACCTGAATATACCCACTATTTAGCTCCATTGCACTGCTTTGACATAGATAGTCAATGTAGCGCCTAGTTAGTTGTTGACCATGAGGATGCCTAATCCGGCTGGCCTCGAAACCTGCAAGAGAGTATCTGAAGCAGTAGAAGCGTCGGTGTAGCATCTTGTGCCAGGAAGAAGGGCTGGCAGTTCAACCTTTGTAGTGGGGTGGCCCTGGTAGGCTCAGCGTCGAAGCAGAGCAATGGTGATCTTCATTGTGCTTTCTCCTTGCTTCAGAGCACCTGAAGACCGAAGCTACGCCCCTCAAGGGTTTGTTTGTGAACTCCGGAATCCTCAAGGGCAACAATTTTGTTCTTTCTCCAAACCACGAGCGAAGCTACATTGTTATTAGGGGATGCAAATCCCCCAAAATTGTAAAAAACTGATTAAGTCATATACAGAAAATGTCTATGCAGTTATAGGCTAAGTGCACTTTCTCTAATTTGCTTTAGCTTCGCCACTGCTTTAACACCCAACGCAACGACACTCAAGATCTGAATACGAATAATAAGTTAATTAAGGTTTGGGCGCACGGTTTCACACAGGAAGGGAAGACCACTGGGAGGGCGTATCTGGTGGTGCTCGTCGCCGGCGTCTCATGCAACGGACTACGACCCCAGTAAATCGAGGCCGGCCCGGCTCGAGTCGGCCACGTTTTGGTAAGGCCCGGCCCAAGCAAGGAAGCCACGACGGCACGGAGAATTACCAGCGGCCTGCCGAGTCTGCTTCGACCGTCCTGATCTACGCGGCTGGCTGCTGCTGCTTCCTTGCTTGCCGGCGGTGGCCATTATGGACAGATCCCGTTCGGTTAAGCTGAAATCTGGCCAGGAATAATTCTAGTTGACAAAACCTATTCAAACTAGAATAAAAATTCTGCCTGGAATATTTCCAGGCAACCAATCCCCTTCTAACGAACGGGTCCTCAATGGGATTACCAGTTGGCGTGATCGGCGATGGGATGCTATCTTGCATGACAGGTGATGAATAAAGATTAATGGAGCGCCCAATCGAAGGAACGGAGCAGGCTAGCTACTGCGTGGTGGCTGGAAGACTCTGGTCAGAAGACAGGAGAGGGGTTAAGCATGTGAAGGAAAAAGAATCAGAGCAAGGTTTTTACAAAATACAAACATAAACGAAGAGGTATAGACCTCCGGTTAACCACTTAAAAAGTTTACCAACCCAAAAATGCACTTTAAGAATTGATGGACCTAGATGACATCTCCTTAAAAGCTATAATGAGCCTCTGGTGCATTTTATCATACGTACCTAAAATAGAAGACCAGTCAAAAAGCAGCATAAATACGTTTCTTTGATAACTCTAGCATCCATTGTGTGCAGTTTCTAAGCAGAGCTGATGAGCAGAACTTCATTAACCTGTAAGTTCGATGGCCAATTGGCCATCCCCCTGGACCCGTAGTAATTTCTGCAACTGCAACAGTGCAGGAGGCTACAAATGCCATCGCTGCTAGAACGTAGAAAATGAGCAAGCAAAGAATTGATGCGTCTGCAGGGGCGGGTACAGCATACACCCCGGTTCGCTCACTTCTGCACACAATGTGAGCGCCCGGTGTACTGTGCAGTGTATGATGAGCCCTGCACCGGGCACCGCTCCGTAGCCAAAGTCGTCGCCGCCGGCCGGTCTAGCAGCTGACCACTCTGCATCGGACTATCAGTCGCCATCGCCCAGTGCCCAGAACGTGGCGAAGCTTTTAACTCTTTCACCAACCAATCGCCAATGCTTCTCATTACTCAAGTCCTAGCAAGTACTGTACTAGCTAACGTGCAGCGTTACTGCGTAGTTCGAGTAGAGGTCTCGCGTGCACCTAAGTATGTCACTGTTATTGTGTCGTCGTCACGTGTTAGGATGCGTCCTACCAGCCGGCGACAATGCTGATCGCGCGGCGATCGTCTTCTATTTCCCTCGGCCCACGGACCTCCTCCTAAACCCCCTCTATAAATCACACTACCCTCTGGTCGGCGCCACACCCACACTGCCTACTGCCAGTGCCCGGAGGAGTCGCGAGCAAAGAGAGAACCGGGTCCGGGTGAGCATGGACGTGGAGCACAAGGATCACCTCCTCGCCGCGGCGCACCGCGTCCTTGGCGTCGCGGTGCTCCTCCTCTGCCTCCTCGCCGAGCTTCTCGTCTTCGCGTTCAGGCGCCACGCGGCGCTGCACCTCGTCCCGGCCTGCGCGATGCTGCTGCTGCTGTGGCGCTCCAACAGGCGCGCCGCCGCGTCGCCGGACGTTGGCCTCGTCGACTTCTCGTGCCTGAGGCCGCCCCGGCGCCTGCGGATCCCGATCCCGGGCCTCCTCGAGCACCTCCGCCTCATCGGCTGCTTCGACGACGGCAGCGTGGAGTTCATGTCCCGGGTCATCGAGGCGTGCGGGATGGGCGACGAGACCTACTTCCCGCCGTCGCTGCACTACATCCCGCCGTCGGCCACGCACGCGGACGCCGTGGCCGAGGCGCGCGGCATGTACCTCCCCACGCTCGACGCGCTCTTCGCCAGGACGGGCGTGCCGCCGTCCGCCGTGGGCGCGCTCGTCGTCAACTGCAGCGGGTTCTGCCCGTCGCCGTCGCTCGCGGCCCTGATCGTGGGCCACTACCGCATGCGCGCCGACGTCAGGACGTTCAGCCTCTCCGGCATGGGATGCGCGGCGGGCGTCGTCGGCGTGGACGTCGCGCGGGGCGTGCTGAGCGCGCACGCCGCCGCCGTCAGGTACGCCCTGGTCGTCAGCGCGGAGATCGTCACGGTCGGGTGGTACAGCGGCAGGGACCGCTGCAAGCTCCTCCTCAACTGCTTCTTCCGCACCGGGTGCGCCGCCGCGCTGCTGACGAGCACAACCGGCGGAGGCGGCGCCTCGGTGCCGGCGGCCAGCTGCAAGTACCGGCTCGTCGCGCTGGCGCGCACGAACCGGACGGCCGACGACCGCAGCTACGCGTCCGCGGTGCGGGAGGAGGACGGCGAGGGCATCACGGGGTTCTCCATCGGCCGCGGGCTCGGCGGCGTGGCGCGCGACCTCCTGCGCGCCCACCTCCTCGCGCTCGGCCCCGCCATCCTCCCGTGGCACGAGAAGCTGCGGTACGCGGCGGCGCTGCTGCTGTTCCGACGTGGGCAGCGGAGGTTCAAGAAGCTCCAGCAGGACGACGGCGACGGGGACACCGACGGCCCGAGACCGAACTTTCTAACCGCGGCGAGCCACTTCTGCCTGCCGTCGTCGGGGAAACCGATGATCCGGAGGCTGGCGGAGGGGCTCGGGCTTGGTGAGCGGGAGGCGGAGGCGGCCCTGATGACGTTCCACCGGTTCGGCAACCAGTCGGCGGCCTCGCTGTGGTACCAGCTCGCGTACCACGAGGCGGCGGGGCGGGTCCGGCGCGGCGACCGGGTGTGGCAGCTCGGCATGGGGAGCGGGCCGAAGGCCAACAGCGTGGTGTGGGAGCGCGTCAGAGGAGACCCGGAGCCCGCGGCCGCGGGCAATGGCCCCTGGGCCGACTGCATCGACCGATTCCTCGTCGGAGAATCCTAGCAGCATTGTTCAGCCTAAAATTGACGGGTATTTGCGGCCGCGCGAGATTGACATTGATGCCATAACATAAACTACTGGCATGCATTTTAGGCCTTGTTTACTTGCAAAATATTTTGCAAAATGTGAATAGTACCAATTTCGTTTGTATTTGACAAATATTGTTCAATCATGGACTAACTAGGCTCAAAAGATTCGTCTCGTTAATTCCGACCAAACTGTGTAATTAGTTTTTATTTTCATCTATATTTAATACTTCATGCATGCATACGTCTAAAGATTCGATGTGACGGAAAATTTGAAAAATTTTACAAAATTTTTTAGGAACTAAACAAGGCCTTGACCTTTGCACCGGTGTATGAGTATAGATGCTGCTCCAATGCATCCATTTAATCCTTCTCAAAAATAGTAATTTCTTCCGACTTCACTTTATTTTACATGGCGATCTATAAAAGTATATTTAAAAAAAACTCTATATATGAAACTGTTTTCCTCTCCACCGATAGAATTATTCATGGAGCTGGAGTCTCAAAAAACTGCTTTATAGGTGAAGTGGAACGATGCCAAACGCGGTCGAAGAACACAAACTAGCAGCCGAGGTATAATCTGCGTGTAGCATGAGTGTCACTAAAAAAAGGCAGCAAAGAGTTGCTTGTTTCATATTCATCTTGGCATGTATGTAACCTGTATCATTAGCAGACAGTATAGTAGTTATATATATATATATAGGCTGATCAAAGAGAGAAAAAGCGACCCTTATCCATCTTACGGACCATGAGTCAAATCTGTAACTGCTTTTGTGTATGCATCCTTGATTTACCGAGTTGAAGAGAGAATTCATATCCCTTGGCACGTAGGTTGAGTGCGAAATTATAACACAAGTCATGATGTACGGTGATGATGCACTCATCTTTCACTAAAAAATAATGTCCTCACCCAATTACCATTCACCTAGGGAATTTATTAGTAGAAGTTCTCTCTCTAAAGTCACATTGTCCATCCAACCAAAACTCTCGCTCCCACTAAACAACACACAAGATTTATGAACTTCTAACTCTAAACTTCTAGTCTCTGCTTTCAGTTACCTTCAACCAAAACATGCCGGAGATCAAGTTCAGATCGATGTAAAAAAAATATTGTTTTTAGAAGGGATGATTCCATACATTCATACTCGTAACGAATAGTACAAACTACTGCAATCTGGAACCTGATAAAAGTTACATCATGGATGCTACCAAAGGCCATGGTCATCAACACTCATGTTCTTCCTCTCAATCGCCACTGATGTGGCTTCATGGGTGAGCTCGACACTGATCTCAACGAGAGACCATCCTCCTGCAGTCTTGCTTGAGCGCGGAGACAAGCTCCATGGCGATGTGCACGACACCGAAAGGTCGAGGGGAGGCCACGCGGGCGCGTGTAGGGGAAGCGTGACGCGTCCGCCGAGACGCAGAGAGCGAGGCCGGTCGGGAGGTCGTCGTGGCGTCCAATGTCGAAGCGTCAAGAAAGAGAATTTGCGGATCTCAGCAAGTGTTTACAGACCATGCTACTAATGTCCGTTGGGCCTAGCAGGTTGGCCTGCTGTAAACTGCAGTAGCACAGCAGGCTATGCTATCAAAAGGAGATTTTTGTGGCAAAGCGGGCCTGCGGGCAAGCGCCGCTTGCATCTTGAGCAGCGCCTCAAAGCCGAGACACGTTAAGACCTCTGAATGAACAAGGCGACCTCGCCGGATGTACGGTAGAATAAACCTTTTCTTTTTAGAAATTAGAAAATAAATATATAAGCAAGACACCACTAGCACCAACGAGACCGAACTGGTGGGCCATGGAAGAACCATAAGTCCATAACCAGGAGAGCACAGATCGATCACCACCCCAATTATACGTCACTACTGCTTCGTCGAAGAAGATCATAGGAGCCACATTCTCAAATCTCACCCTAGAAGCAGATGAAGGGAGTAGAAATCCCGTGGGAGCGCCGTATTTACACTGCCATGGACAAAACTTGCATAAAGCTCCTGCATCCGTCTCCAAAAAATTAAACATCTTCAAATAAATTTATTATAAAAACATATGCCAAAAAATAACATACTCGTATGTCATATTTAATATACTAATACTTATTAAACATCGCAAATATTGATATTTTTTGTTATATATTTAGTAAAAAAAATTTAAAACTTGACTTCACTAGATGTGCGGTTATTCTAGAATAACATATGTCATATTTCTGAGCTGGGATATAAGAGTCGGCAAGCCGAACGGAGTCGAGTGCATGCACCCACTTCTATTGTCCCAAACTCCCAGTCATCGTGACAATAGTGATGGCACGGATGTTGGATAGGTAAAAAAGATTTCTCATTATATCAAATCTCTAAACATAAATTTATAAAACGAATCTTCGGAACTTAGTTTATGATTGAATAACAATTATCAAATATAAACAAGTTATAGATTTACGGTAGCTAAATCCAAAAAATTCAGAAGCTAAATTTCCAACCCTTTTCTAATCTTTATTATTTCTCACATCCTTCTACCTTAGATTGATAAACCGATGAGCGCTTGGAAGACCATTTCTCTACTATTTGTTCTGTCTACGCCTTGAGTGATTTTTTTTTTTTGCAAATAAAGTTTTAGAAGATGGGATTGAGGCCGTGTTTAGTTGGTTTTAGGAAAAAAATTCGCGACACTGTAGTACTTTTGTTTGTTTGTGGTAATTATTATCCAATCATGGACTAACTAGGCTTAAAAGATTCGTCTCGTAAATTTCGACCAAACTGTGCAATTAGTTTTTTATTTTCGTCTATATTTAATACTCGATACATGCGTCTAAAGATTCGATGTGATGAAAATCTTGAAAACTTTTGAGTTTTTGGGTGGAAGTAAGGCCTTGTTTAATTTAAAATATTTTGCAAAAAAATTTAGATTTTTCGCCAAATCTAATCTTGCGCTATATGTACAGAACATTAAATACAGATAAAAGAAAATAACTAATTATAAAATTTATATGTAATTTGTGAGACGGATCTTTTGAGCCTAGTTAATTCATGATTGTACAATATTTGTCAAATACAAACAAAAGTGGTACAGTGTCCACTTTGCAAAAAAAATTTGAACTAAACAAGGCCTGAGAATTCTTGGAGATGAGTTATTTTCTTTTCTATTTTTGCAAAGAATTTTAGATTGGGAGACTTTATTGGAACTCTTTGGGATGCTCTTGGACGAATTTTTTTTTGAAATAGCGAAAATGCGGTTTTCCAATTAAAAGAAGCAAATCAACCCTTACTGCTTTCTCTTATCTCTCCCGGTAGAGTAGATTATTAGTGGGCTCCATCTTCCTCGCAGCGCCGCTCAGGCTCGGTCCCTCAGCGCAGATCTCCTTCCCCCACTCGCGCTCAGGCTCGGTCTCAGGGATTGGATCTTCCGAGCGTCGACGGCTCCCCCCTCGGCGGCGTCCAGCGACGGAGGAGTAGTCCCCGGCTCGGCGGCGGCGTCGGCGGCTCCCCCTCCCGCTTCTCGCCAGTCGCCTCGCGCCCTCGCCTCCGTCCTCCGCGCACCGGCCGGCGACCCTGCGTACGCACCTCCCTCTCCCCTCCCGCCTCTGCTGTACCGTGGGAGCCCGGCCAGCTGCCCAGGGTGGCCGGGCCTTGGCTCCGCCGGTGGTCTTTAGTGTTTACCCCTTGATGAATCAGTGTATGAATCCCCGTTTCTGTCTCCTGTTGGTAATTCTTTTGTGCTGGACCTTGCTACGTATTCGAGTGTTGTTTGTCTGATGTATTTGTGATAGCACCATTTTGCGGTTACCTTGGTTGGTGAAATTGTTTCTTGGAAAATGGCAGATCAGATTCGTGGATATGGCTGATAATGAGAAGGAGGTGGGGGAGGGAACCACCCCCCGAGGGGCAGACTGGGAAGTTGTGACTCTCACAGCATCTGCGTACGAAGCGGCGCCAGGGCCTGTTGGAACAGAAGTAAAGCCAGTTAATGAAGATAATAAAGAGGGTAGTTCATCCAATACACTGCTCATGTCTGACCACTTTGTGTTTCCGCCGAGTGAGCACGAGAACCTGCCAATACAAACCAGTTTTGATGAGATACAGCCTGAGAAGGATGTGCAGAAACCTAGTACCAGTGTGGAGGATTATAGTATCAAGAATGATGTTGGGTCTGAGAGCGTTCAGTTTGATGATGAAGGGAAACACCTCTCAGATGATGATGTGGAGATGAGAGATGACACGCCTGGGTACGGTTCATCTCACGCTCAAGATGATGCACATGGTTTTGTTGCCCATGATGATGGCAATGAGTCTGGTGAAGATTTTGATGAAAAATCAGGCCACCCTTCAGAGCCCACAGACTGCAAGAGCTGTGATACTGGTGCCTCATGTAAATGTTGGTTGAAGAAGCATATGACATGCCTGTATAACCAAGCAAAGGAAACAAGTGCTATCTGGTCTGTGGTGGTTGCAGCTGCACTAGTTGGTATTGTGATTTTGGGACGTTGGCACAAAGATAAATTGCACCTTAACCAGCTTAAATGGCGCTCTGGCTCAGCAGTGAGGTATGTTAACCTCTTGTTTCCTACTATAGTACACATTATTTCATAGGTCTTAAGTATTTAGTCAACTTATTCGCCTTTTTATAGTGTTTTGCACTTTATTGGCTCAATATGTGCTCACAAGCGCATGTAGTTCCTCTGGAGTTTGGCCTAGAATGTCTGCATAGTTTATAGTATATTTCCCTTGGTAATAGTGAAATTCATTTTGCAGTTCTGATTGATATTGCCTTACCTGTCTCATTGTCTTAGTTTCTAGTGTAGTAGTAACTAGTAAGGTGGCAGTATATTCTGAAACTGATGGTTGGATGCTTTGGCTGCATTTTAATGGTTGTTAGTCATGCTCGTTTTATGGGTGTGATTTTGGAATTCAATCTGATTGGATAGCAGTTATACCAAATTGCATTCATTGCCTAAAGAAGATTTGGATCAGATTCATTCATCCGATGTATATGGACTAATAACTAAGGAATAGACTCATCTAGTTGAAGGTTCTTTTCTGAATTCAAATTGAACTATGTGATGTTTTAGACACTGCTAACTGAAGACACTGGATCACATGCTCATATTAAATCTGTCTATTACCTAAGTAATTTTATTTTTATCTCTGAGATCACCTATCTTCATGACCTATGAGCAAAGCAATTGGGCCTTGCAAAAGTTTTTAGCATATATGACATATGAGTTAGGGCAATTTCTAGAAGATATAGGTGGGCCCCTCTCTAAATCCTTTAACATGAACAAAAGGACATCTTGCACCTACATCAGTTTTTTTCCCCCAAATTTTATGGGTTAAGTTCTACATGTGATTTTATCAATTTTTGTTGATAAATGTTAATGCAAAGGATACACAATCAAATTTTCCAATTAGGCATGGTGCAGCTTTCTTCAAGTATTTTCAATCTGTATTAAATCTGGATTTATGCTAGTACCTAGCATATTTTGGTATATTACTCCCCCAGTTTTTAAATTATAGTTCACTTTGGCTTTGTCCTAAATCAAACCTTGACCACATTTTTTAGAAAAAACGTATTGATATCCAAAGTTCAGCTAGGCGCTAGGCGGATTCTAGGCGGTGACCCTCCGCCTAGCGCCTAGGTAGGAGTAATCGCGCCTAGGCGTTCTAGGCGTTTCCCTAGGCGCTGGGAGGAACAGGGGAGGGGAGAGGAAGTAGAGCAGGGGAGGAGGAGCTGCCGAGGGCGGAGGGGAGATGAGCAGGGGATGTGGCAGAACCTCCTGAATGAAGTGGCCCACATGCACCCATCATTGTCTCAAAGACTTCTGATCGACGTGCATGAGTTCCAAATGACTCAAGAAGTCTGTCGGGTGTCCTCGTGAAACCCGAATCATCCACGTTACATTCTTTTCAGGAATTCCCTCATTAAGCATTACAGTATTACAACATTTCATAGATAAGAGAAATCAGAGTAAAAGCGGAAAGGTTACATAACATAGATTGAAACTTAAGTTCAACGGTTACAAACCATAAGTATTTAGTACATAAAAAGGTTCGGAACTTTATATTACATAAACCATAGATCACACAACAAGTTTTACTTGCCCAAGGTCACACATCAGATTCGTCATCATCACTCTCCTCCACAAGAGTGAAGAAACAACGACCATCAAAAGGTTGATCAAAAGGTTCACCTGCAACATGGGTTAATAAACCCTGAGTACAAAAGTACTCAACAAGACTTAACCGACTATAAAAGAGATGAAGACTCAGGTATGCAGGCTATAGGGATTCAAGGTAAAGCTTTATCAAGATCAAGCATTTCTTTTGCATAAAAGCTTACTAAGAGTAAAACCTACTTTCAAGTTTTAACTCAAGATCATCATTTATGACTAACCAAAACTATTATCAAACTTTCATACGCAAACCATATCTTTCTTATATCAAAGATTCATTTATTACTACGATGATGGGGTGAGGATTGAGGCTCCATATCCGAGGAAACACGGCGATTCGAATCGATTAAACCCAGCTGGGGATTCAGTACCACACGACATATGTAGAACTTAATCTTGCATATGTCAACCTTTTCTATAGATCCTCCCATACAAGAACAGGTCCAGCGTCACCCGAGAGTACAGTACACCACCATCCTACAGCCAATCTAGATGTTTCCCGGTCATCTCAGATCCGTAAGGTGGGTACACGCTACTCTCGCCATCTCTCCACTCCCAGTACGCGGTTAGCCGTTCTCAAGTATCGGAATAGCTATAGGTAAGGCTTACCACCGCATGTGGGCTGTACTCAAAGGTCTCAATCACAACAGGCCAACAACGGAACGGTCCTTAATCGACACAGTTGGAGACACTACTTTAAGACTCCATTCTTAAAGCAAGTCCACCGACCGGTCTCAAGTTGAAACATTATTAACCATAAAAGTATTCCACAACAACCCTTCAAACTTTCTCATTTGAAAACCTATCTAATAAGCAGGGCTAAGCATACTAAGAGTATCTCCAAGAGACTAGCCAAATCATTTTCTAAAGGTATATTTGGCTATTATTGAAGGAAAAACGTCTCCAACAGACTTTGTAAATGACTCTTCAAATTTAGTAACTCTTCATCCCACCATATTTGCTCTCTACTTTTGGATAGCCTACCTCACTAGCCATCCTTTTGCAGAGTCTGTTGGAGTACTCTAATATTTTTTTGTCAAATCTATTTTAGAGAGTAGCTAAATCAGTAAATTTAGCTAGTATTTTTGGCTAATCTCTTGGAGATGCTCTAAGCATTTTCATAAAGCAAGTATCAAGGTTAATATTGAAATCATCAAGGTAGATAATGCAGCAAATAGGATTCACTCAACTCCTATTCACCTAATGCATCATATTAACTCAAGTGATATAAATAACTTTATGAAAATACAAGGATTGGGTTTAATGTCCGGGGCTTGCCTTGACCGGAAGGAAGGTTCGACAACTCAGCAAAACCCGAAGGATCCACAAACTCGGAAGCAACCCACTGAGGATCAGATTCTTCCGGAGCGTATTCTATACGTAAAAGTGCATATGCATGATTATGATATACTCATAGCATGATAAAGACAGGTTACATGTTCTTGGATGATAACAACAAACATGACTACCTCGAGTACAACTTACCTTCATGGTAAAGAAACAAACTAAGCTAGCTATCAAAGCATAGATTACTACTAAACAAACTTTATCATTTTTATTAAGCAATATTGGGTATCTATCAAACAATAAAGATCATATATATAAAATAAGTCATAACCAGGGAGCATATTATGCTAAGTGACCACTGGTTGTCAATCAATCCAAAATACCACTCAAATCCTAAAAGGATTAATTATTTCCATTTCTTTTATACTTATTTTAAATAGCTTTATTAAGAAACAGAGCATACTTTATCAAAAAGAGCTGAAAACATTCCTAAAGCTAGATAACAGTAACACAAGTTCACATATTAAATTTCATGATTTTTGAATATACCCATAAATTATTAAAAATCATGGAAGATTTATTTATTATTAACTAGAGGCAATTTAAATATACATGCAAACTATCATAAAATAGAACCTAATATTTTTCTTGGGTTCTAAATATTTCAGGGAGTCTATACAAAAATTTTCATCATTTTTGGATCACTACACAATTTATAGCATAAATTCAAACATTAAGCATTTTTAAACAAAAAGGAAAAAGATAAACCACACTGTGCTGCGCCCGGCCCACGTGCTCGGCCCAAGTCAGCCCGGGAGCGCTCTCCCGCGCGGACCGCGCGCTACCCCCTCCCCTCATGCAGACACTGACGGGCGGGTCCCGCCCGTCAGCTTCGCCTTCCACCTCGCGCCGCCGCTCCGGCGATCACTCAGTCGCCGATGCGTCTTCCCCGGCGCTAACCAACCGCTCCACAAGGATCGCCTTGACCCCCTGAGTGTTCTGGCATGCTCTACATGGTCGCAGAGAGCTCCTATGCTACTCGGCCACGGCTCCAGCGGCCGGAACCGCCTCGGCGCCCAACTCCTAGCACCCGGAGCCATGAGGAAGCAAGGGAAGGGGCATGGGAGTATCAGGAGCTCACTGCGACTTCAACAAGGCAAGAAGCGGCAGCGGAGAAGCTCGGGGTGATGCTGACCACGGTGATGTGCTCACGGCGGAGCTTCGGTCGGGTTTGGGGAAGAACGGATCGGGTGGAGGGCTCTGGTGAGTTAGCGCTTGCGCTCAGGGGCGCAATAGATAGCGGAGTTCAGGGCGGTGCTGCTGGTGCTTCTCTGGTGGGTTGGAAGGGAGCGAGGACGACGAATTTGGATTGGGACGAAGTGCTGCTCCTCGGTGCTCCGGTGGCGAAAATGGTGTCGGCGAGCGCAAGAGGGAAAGACACGTCGCGCTCCAGGTTGCCAGCAGCTGCTCCACATCGTCACGGACGCGAACACGCGCGTGGACGAGGTAAAACGGTGGCCGTGCGCTGGCATTCACCGCTCCGGACTCGGATGTCCACCGCCATGAACAGAAGCCAAAGCTTATCCCCCTCTTCCCCAAAGTACCCTTTCTGAAAACTCAAATTACTTTGAAAATTTGAATAGAAAGTGAAAATATGCCAAAATATCAAATGTTCAGAATTTTGAATGCTACAAAACATCTTTAAAGGTCCAAGACTGATTTCAAATGGAAAGGGATGAATTTGAGTCAAACAGTTTGAAATCCAAATCTCAAATTGGGAAAAATTCCAATTTTGAATTGGAGCAGATTAGAAATTCCAAAATTACTTTTGATTTTCCAAAACAACTTGAAAAACTCCCAACATGAAAGTTGTTCAACTTTTCAAGCCCTATAACTTTCATGTTGACCATTTTTCAAAATTCCAAATAGATTTTGAATTGGAGATTTAAATTAGAAAAGGGGACACTTTCCGGAAATCTGTATTTTCAAAATTACTTTGAATTTTGTATTGAAACTCCAAAAACTCAAAACACCAAAGTTGTACATCTTGACAAGACCTACAACTTTGTTTTTGAACTCAACTTCAAATTTTGCTTAGTTTTTGAATTGCACAAAAGGGGGCAAATCCAAGGTTTTAAAATTAGGGTTTTCCCCCCCTTTTAGCTCTCGGAAAACTTTCACCCAAGGACTTTAAACACCAACAAGTATCCAAACATAATATAAACACACTTTAATTCCATAAGCACAATCAACCAAAATAAACTTATTTTTAGGTTAATGCATAATGATGACATGTCACGTTTTAGACTACTTAACACCAGAGTGTTACAGGGGAGGAGTTGCCGGCGGGGGGAGAGAAGATGAGCAGGGGAGGGGACTGAGCTTGGGGCGGGGTAGCAGCCGGCGGTGGAGCAGGAGGACGGCGGAGGCGGCGGGGATTTCGCGTGATTTCCCACGGCCGAAGCCATCCGCGCGCGTGTGAAAGGCCACGTCGTCCGCCTCCGCGCCGCGCCATCAGCCTGTGGGGGCGAAATTTCGTGGCTCGCCCAGCTCTGCGACCGCCTCGGCGCCGCCCAGCGCCTAGATGCCGCCTACCCCCCTAGGCGAGGCGGTTACCCCTCGCCCAGCGCCTAATCGCGCCTAGGCGCCGCCTAGCGGAACTATGTTGATATCTACAAGATCAAATAAATTCTATATCAAATTATATTTGCATGAAGAATCTGATTAAACCAATTCGATGTCTAGGTGAGTAGGTATTGGTGTTTTTTTCTACAAACTTGGTCAAAGTTAAAGAAGTTTGACTTAGGATAAAACCAAAGTGAACTACAATTTGGAACGGAGTGAGTACTTGGTTTAGGGTCTGATATTGAACTCAACTCTTACATGCTTACTTGGATAGAGTTGAAAAAACATTGCCTGTTTGAAAACTACATTTGATATCAAAGTCTTGTACTCTTGTTATATTTGGTACGTAGCTTGGATGAGACCATTCTGTATTCTATATTTCTATATTATGCATATAAATGAACATTCTTTTAATTTCCGTTTTTGGTTGCTGGAGGGAGAACAAGCATAAAATCTTTGTCTGCATATCACCAGACTAGTGCTATTCTAGTCAGTTTTCATATTATGTGAACTTTGCATCAGTCTCGCCTATTTTATTATGTGAATAGTCACTCTGAAAAGTGTGTTGGGTTATTTACGGTTTAGAAATTAGAATTAAGGTTCTTGATTGACATATTTTTGTGAATTTATTTACATGGTTGCTATCATGTTTGTGTTTTTTTTTTCAATTCACTACTTTGTGAATCCATTTTGTTAATGCAGTCTCCATTTTTTTTCTTCCTAGTACCATCCCAGAATTTGGAAAGCTAATTTCAAACCTTTTTTTATGCATCTCATCATTTTGCTAATCCTTCAACTTGGATCTGTAGCAATGACCTATCATGCTGACTTCGTTCCGCATATGTTACAAATCAGTTTTATTTGCCTTAAAATGTCTAATAAAGTGATCATGGCAAGGATTTCGATGTAAGGTTACTCAATGGTTTAGAAGTTGAAACATTGGTTGTCTATTGAAACACATCGGGGAATGGTTAATTGGTTTGACCCTTTCCAAGCAATGTGATTTTACTGATATCTGTACTACTTGGCAAATATTTTGTGTCATTTGCCTAAATATGATCCTGCTTTTTCCCATATGTTGGTGCATACCATGCATCTGTCAGTAAACAGTACTCAAAATATTTAGGCAACTGCTAGATTATCTCGTATGGAGTAAGTATTAGTTGATAATCTAGCAGTTGCTGCTTCATAGAGGCAGTTATAGCAACAGGTCCATGGTTTCAGCCATGACTGAATTAATTCCTGTAACTTTTTATACTTTATTCTTGGGTGATGATTAAATTTCTCGTGGTGTCTTGTAGTAAGCTATTAGCAAACTGAGTTTCTCTTTTCCTGTAGTGCTGAGTCCACAATGCTAGATTCTCGAAGCATTTTTCCCTGCTATATAGCTGCGTCACCTTTTACATTTTTACCTTTTTAGCTTTATTTAACAACTACTCGTACTTTATATGTGGCTCATGTTGGGTTTCTCTCTAGCCTGCACCAATTTTCTTGGGATTAAAAGCTTGCTTGCTTGTTGTTGAGTATAGCTTCAGCTATTCGAGGACTTGCTTCTTTTTGCTATATAAATGGAACTGCTGGTCCCACTGATAGGGATGCGAGTGGTGTACCCAACTTTATTTCTTAGTCAGCTAATTTTTGTTCATTCACTCCCTAAAAGTTTGTAAGTCCTAAAGCCCCCAACAGGTCACCTAGAACAAACTCTCACCCAAACACATGAAAACAGTAGTATGGTGCTGTTCAAAGGCTTGCGGGTTTTCTGGTTTTCTCCTCTCTTTATACACAGCTGAGAGCTTAGCCCCTAGTTATTGCATACAAGTATTTACTCAATCAGCCTATTATTATCCTTTACTACCTGCTAGAATGCTGCTAGCACTAAAGCCTGAACCTGGACACAATTTTGCACCTGGAACTAATCTGGACACACAAGATAATTTGATAACAAATTTGTTACGTAGTATGCCATTCTAGTTCATTTTAGCAAGTTTCACATTGACCAAATGACCCAAAACAAGTGGAACTTGCATCCATACCCATCAACAGACAGGCCCTCTGTGCTGACTATTGACGTACCTGAAACTGAGGGGGTTACCTAACAAGGACCTTCTAGACTCTAGTGAAGTTCTGGGAAATCTATGGAGCGGTTGCACCAGTTATCTTTTTTTCTCTCGAACAACGCACCTTCGTGTCATTTCATTAAGGAAAAAGATGCAAACTGCATACAGAAAAGGGATAGGCTAAAAGAAGCGCCTCCCAGACACAACACACGAGACTACAAAAAGCCGTGCCAAGCTTAGGGACATAACGGGTCTGTTTGGTTGGGTGGCTAAGTCCCAACCAGGCTCTAGGAAGCCAACTTTCAGTTGTTTGGTTGCCTGTAAATAGTCTGAAGCCAGGTCCAACTAAGCCATTTTGGAGGTCTTAGCCTGGCTCCAGGAGAACGAGGTGTGTATCCGTTTTTGTGGAGCCTGGCTTGGCCAGCGCCCTTGCTCCCGTCGTGTCACCTCCTGGTCACCGATGCGGGGGTCGTCGCCATTCCAAGAGTAGTAGCAGCAGCAGCAGCAGCTGAGCTCGTCGCCCCAGGATGCAGCGCCACCGGCACCACTCCGCGCCGCTTGCCCCTCTCACACGCGTGGAGATCTGGGCTGGCATTTCCTGGTAAGCTTCAGCCTCCAGCTCCGCTCTTTAGCCGTTTTCCCATCCCAAATCCGGTCCATGGGCAAGGCTGGATTCAGATTAGTTGCAAATTTGCTGTTTCCGTGGGGTTCGTAGCGGCTCCGCAAAATGCGGTGTTGCTGGAGCCGAGTCGGCGCCGCCGCCGTCTGGATCTAGAGCTAGCTTCGTGTGTTTCTTCTTGAGCAGAAAAGTTTCTATTTTTCCTCTCCATTTTCCCGATTTTTAGTAGATTTAACTGGCCTTGTCTGCGAGAGGCAGCTCTCTCTGTTTCCGGTTTGGTTTCCTCTGCTCGGTGATTCGAAACGGAGAGTGAAAATGGGTGTTAGCCATGGCAAACGAACGAGCTCCAGGTGTTTGATGAAATGACTGAGAGGAGGTAGACTTTACCTGTTGAAGGAAGAGGTGACTCTATGCCCTTTGCACAACAAACCAAACACGTGCTCATCCTAGCTAGGCTTAGCAGTTGCAATCAACCAAACAAACGTGAGTGGCTCCCTGAAAACAGGCTTGTGGTGCCCTGGCTAAGATTCCTGGCCAGGCTACAATGAACCAACGAACCAAACACACCCAACATGACCACTAACCAGCACACCTCCAATCACCCTCAAGGCTCGGGGCTTAGCGATCTAAGAAGGAGCTCATGGAGGACCTAGGCACCAACCAAACAACACATGCTGCTTTCATTAGCCACTGTGAGGAAAGTCTGAATGCTTGGTCTAGCACCTTAAAGACAATGGAGTTTGTCATTGCCACTGTGAGGAGACCACCAGAAAATTGCCATATTTACTCTTAAAATATTCGAGGAAATTCCCTCATTGCCACTGGAATATATATGCATTCCCTTGGTTGCCATTCCCGTTAAAATCTGTTAAATTGAGTCTGTCTCCCACAATGAAGCACCGCGCCGGGCAGCGCAGGCTGCAGCCCTGGCAGCTGCTGCTCTGCGTCGGGAAATGCAAACTTAGAATAGTGGCAGTTCAGGGAAGTTGGAAATTTTGATGGCATTAAGGGGATATGTTCCAGTGGCAAGGAGGGAATTTACTCATATTCTAGCCTGAGGATTACTGGATTAGGCTTTCACTTTTCACCCAAGGACCAAGGTTACACCAGGAAGAAAAACATATATTGTGCACTTCATATATTCATCTCTCCTTAGCATTACTGCAAATTGTTGCATTACTTTATCAATGCTCTTTGATATCGAAGATTGCAACTTTATCTTTAAGGCACAGATAAATGATGCAAGACATAGTGATAAGTTCATGTTATTTTGCTAACGTAAACTTGAAATAATAATGAAACCAACCATCTCTTTACTGCTGAATTGTAAGGGTACCTTCTAATTACTATGCAGATTTACTGGTATGTGTTGATATTTGGAGCTGCACGTTTTGCTACATTATTACTACAAGTTTTACCCTATATCTACCTTTCCTTAAAACTGTATACTTTTTTTTTGCTCTGGCAGAGGATGATCAACAAGTGGTTTGTGCTGATACAACTCTGATGAGTCAATTCAACTGAAGTCATAACCAAGATGGTTGTTGCAGTATTGTTGTGACGATGATGAAAAGGAGTATGTTCAATGTAATAATATGATGTTCAACTGTAATTTCACTTGCCGCCTACAATGATGAGTGCCTCGTGGGCTTCTAAGATGTCAAATTCACTTGTGCTATACACATTATCTTACAGCTTTACTTGCGACCTGGCACATGATTTTTGGTTCCAGCTACTTTTGCTGTGATATATCATATATGTTGACTGATGGCTGTAGAACACAGTAGAATTGCATAATGCAATGTCTGTTAAAAACTTGGTGTTTCTGCGAGAGCAACTCACATGCCATTGTGAAAATTGAGAACAAGGAAAGTTTTGTTTGGCTTCTATTTTGTTATTACTCATGAGTGCTGAAATAGTGTATCGTACTGTTTTTGTCAAGAGGTTAAGATTGGTTATGTAATACTAACACTATAGCTACACTACACACTACTTGACTTAGCCATGGTATATGTTTGGCGCTGCTAATAATGACCAAGGCAATAATAATTCCTTGCTCTTGACTATAATCTATGGATCTTTGTTACGATCTTTAACTATTGACAATTGCGCATATAGTGTATTTGAATTCATCTGCGCCTATTTTTCTGTTTTCAAGCAGTGGCAATGAACCTTCAATCAGTCCGTACATATTGATTTGTGCATGCAGAGGGACCTCTGTCATCACTAAATACAACTGCGCATCATGAATGTGTCGCGCAACTCATGTACTTGGACGGTGCTGATACGGCCGTGGCCCCGTGGTGAGGTGTACTGTATTCCTGAGGACTCTGGAGTTTACCGTGCTGGTCCACTCTTGATTGATTCACAGATACGATCATACGATGGCCCCTTCATACATACTGAAGCAGCTCATGAGAGCTGGCGAAGTTTGGTTTGCAGCTTCTAAACTTTAGTTATTTAAATTAGGGACTAGACTTTAGTCATCTCCTGTTTTGTTTGGTGGATTAAAAGAGGTCTTTAGTCTCTTTTAGCAACATTTTGGTGACTGGTTGCCTAAAGTTCATTTAGTTTTTTTTTTTCATACTGCTTAGGTAAAAAGTGACTAAATGATACTAGATTTAGTTGCCTAAACTTTAGAAGAGGCTAAGGCTGTCTCCAACAGGATTGGCAAAGCAAAACCCATACCTAAAATAAATGATGCACAGTGCAAAATCATCCTTCAACAAGGTAGGCAAACACATCACCCATTTTGGGTCGAAGGCAGCGCACAACGCAAAAATGCGTCGTCCCTTCGCCTCTTTGCGTCATCCTGCAACGTGGGGGCCACCACCATCGGAGCCGGCAACGCGGCAGCCGCGCGGCTTCTCCCGGCCAGCATCGAGGGGGATTCCGCCTCGCCACCCCAGATCCGCTGCTGCTGCTCGGCGTCGGGACCTCCGCGGAGTCGCTGTCGCTCACGCGCAGCGGGTTCTCCAACGACGCTCCCGCTCCCGCCAGCGTGGCGAGCCGAGTCCGCAGCGCCTGCCCGCGGTGAGCCGGGTCTGCGGCGGGGCGAGCGGCTGCGCGACATCTTCCCTATGGCAAGGAGCGGGCACGAGGAGGACGGCGAGGCGCAGAAGGGGGAGGGGTGGTTGCGGGCGCGGAGAAGGAGGAGCAGAGGTGGTTGCGGGCGCGGAGAAGGAGGAGCAGAGGTGGCGGCGGCGCGTGGAGGAAGAGCAGGGGTGGCCGCATGCGCAGAGAAGGAGCGGGGGTGGCCGAAAAATTTGTGTTAAATTTTAGATGGCTATACTTTCACCGTGCATGACCGAGCCGTCCTGGTGTACAACACGCAGGGTATTTTGAATTTTGGAGAAGAGCTGTACAGCTTGCCGTCGCAGCAGCCTGTACATGGCCTCGATTTCGAGGTGCTGCTGAGTGCTGACCAGACCCCGGTGCGATGGTGTACACTCACAGGGCAAAACTAACCACGGTCGCCGGGCTGCCAGCTGCCAAGGCCGTCGCTCATGCAGTCATGCATGCAATGGCTCACCGTACCTCGACCAGCGTAGGGCGTAGCGAGCGAGGGAGACAAGAATGAACAACTCCGTGCGATGCAAGATCTTTGTCAAAGCTGCGACATCTTAACTACTCATTTTAGAAGAAAAAAAAAACAGTTTTTTGTTCTCATAACAAATTAGTATCAGCATCAGTCAAATTTCAGCGAAGCGATTTCTTCCGTGCATCTCTGGCTTTGTTGGAGTTCTTCGTTACTAAACCTGACAGTTGGTTGAGATCCAAACCAAACTCACACCAATCCAAAACATATATATGTGAAAGTCAAATCCAAACCAAATTAGACCATGACTTCAATCATCCACACCAAACCAAATCACTTATGCGCTGGACCCATTAAAATATATTTCTAACCCACCATTTCACCGGCACCTCATGCTATTCTTTATATTTAGCCATAAACAAAAGCAAAAAATAAATAGATAGAATAAAAAATCATTGTAAACTCTATTATTTACAGCCAAACCAGTTCAGCCCACTTTAATAGAGCCCAAACCAAACTGGCCCAACAGCCTTTTCACCCTGTTTCAATCCAAACCAATACAGCCCAAAAGTAAAACCAAACAAAAAAAACCCGATTTTAACAGGTTTATTCGTTACTGGCAGTACGTCCTGGTGGCACATCCTGGAACCATACCTTTCTTGACATGTCCAGAGGTGAGGAGCTAGATCTCAAATATAGGAGCATGCCCAGTACTGTAAAAGCCAAGTCGGACAACCGCTACTGCGCTCTACAGTACCTGCCAACCGCACGATATTCACTGTTTCACTGTGCACTCTCTCTGCGAGAGTCATAATGTACCACTGACCCCCAAGCATTTGGTGCTGCTGCCTTCTGCTATTCTGCTTTCTCATCGTCCACACCACACTCCAAACCCTCTACAAAACCTCACAGAGCCACAGACACAGGCACACACAACCAGCAACGGCGTACGTGGTGACCATGGACATGGACATAGCTCACCGAGACTACCTCCAAGTCACGCTCCACACCATCCTCGGCGTCGCCACCCTCCTGCTCTGCGTCCTCGCCGAGCTCTTCATCTTCGCCTTCCGGTGCCGCACGGCGCTCTACCTCGTCCCCATGGCAGCACTGCTCCTCTTCAACCGCCGCTTCCGGCGCCGTGCCGCGGCGGCCACGGACGACGACATCGGCCTGGTGGACTTCTCGTGCCTGAAGCCGCCCCGCCGGCTCCGCCTCCCGGTGGCGGGGCTGCTGGAACACCTGAGGCTCATCGGCTGCTTCGACGACGGGAGCGTGGAGTTCATGGCCAAGGTCATCGAGGCCAGCGGCATGGGCAACGAGACCTACTTCCCGCCCTCGCTGCACTACATCCCGCCGGCCGCGACGCACGCCGACGCGGTCCAGGAGGCGCGCGCGCTCTTCTTCCCCACGCTCGACGACCTCTTCGCCAAGACGGGCGTCCCGCCGTCGCGCGTCGGCGCGCTCGTCGTCAACTGCAGCGGGTTCTGCCCGGCCCCGTCGCTCGCCGCCATCATCGCCAACCGCTACCGCATGCGCGCCGACGTCAGGACCTTCAACCTCTCCGGCATGGGCTGCGCCGCGGGCGTCGCCGGCGTCGACGTCGCGCGGAGGCTCCTGCTCACGCACAGTGGCGCCATCTCCTACGCCGTCGTCGTCAGCGCCGAGATCGTCACCGTCGGGTGGTACAGCGGCAAGGACCAGGGCAAGCTGCTCCTCAACTGCTACTTCCGCACGGGCTGCTCCGCCGCGCTCCTCACCAGCAGCGGGACGGCGGCGCCGGTCAAGTACCGGCTCGCGAGCCTGACGCGCACGAACCAGATCGCCAACGACCGGAGCTACCGCTCGGGGTACCGCGAGGAGGACGACGAGGGCATCACCGGCTTCACCCTCGGCCAGGGCGTGGGCCGCATGGTGAGCGAGCTGCTGCGCGCGCACCTCGTGACGCTCAGCCTGTCCATCCTCCCATGGCGCCAGAAGCTGCGCTACGTGCTGGCGCTGCTCCTGTCGTCCCGCCGGCGCCTAACAGGCGACAACAACAACAACAAGCTCGCCCGCACCGCGGTGCCGCCGCTGCCCGACTTCCGGGAGGCCGCGGACCACTTCTGCCTGCCGTCGTCGGGCAGGCCGATGATCTGGCGCCTGGGCCAGGGCCTCGGGCTCGGCGAGCGAGAGATGGAGGCGGCTCTGATGACGTTCCACCGGTTCGGCAACCAGTCGGCGGCGTCGCTGTGGTACCAGCTCGCGTACCTCGAGGCCAAGGGCCGGGTCCGCGCGGGCGACACGGTGTGGCAGCTTGGCATCGGCAGCGGCCTCAAGGCGAACAGCCTGGTGTGGGAGCGCGTCGCCGGCCACGAAGACGAAGGGGAGCGCGAGCTGGGGCCGTGGAAGGATTGCATCCACAAGTACCCTGTGAAGGGAACGTAAGGTGCAATGCGATGCGTCCGTCAATCAACAACGTTCCATGCATTTCCAACCGGATCAAGTGATCGATGTTCTTGAAGAAGAAAGCACTTGCTGTCCGTGCCAATCGAGTTTCCTAGCTACGTATATGTGAAGTGAACTCGTGTTTACAGTAGTCAATTGCAATGGGTTTGTGTTTTTGTGGTCGATCAAGTTGTGATGTATATTTTCGGATTTTTCCCATGAAAAAGTTTCGGTGTGTGCAAGTAGAAAGGAATCAACACGTACGAGGGAGGGGCGACAATATCTAGCTGGCTGGCTCTCACCTGCATTTGCACAGCTTGGCTCCAACAGGGTATATTGTACATTTGTTTGTACCACTGTTACTGGAGTAGTACAGTACATAGGCGAGAATAAGGAGTCAAGAACAGTGTCGATGGAATCAAGCGATGGCCCTGGCCGGCCTCCTGCACCAGCAGTAGCTAGTAATGTGCGGCAGGTACGCTTGCCTAACGTTCGTTCTTCGTTGTGCTGATGGCGAGGCAGGTGAAGGAAGACAACGCACGTTGTCAAGAGTTATGACTGCCTATCCTTTATTACCAGTCGACCACAGACGCAGTAAAATATCGTTGTAGCATAGTAAGGTTAAGGTCGCTGAAACTTCATATTAATTTTTGAGCATCTTAACAAAATTAAAACTATAAAGTTGTAGATCTCGCGTCAAGGGCCACAATATTCATACAAAAATCATCTTCATCCAATATTGAGGTACAAGTTTTCTACAAATCCTTGCCGCTGAAATGTGGGTCCCCATAAAATTCATACCAAGTAGGATAAGGGCCGCATAAATGACCGTTGAGATCGACCTTGATGAGACCCGATACAATAGGAAGCTGAAATGCATTTCGAAACTTTAGGGACCTATATGACATCTCTAAGCAACTATGAGGACTGCTGATAAATCTTACTCTTTAATCCATGGCCTAGATGCTTTGGCAATGTGCTTCATGCATGTGTGATTGGGACCCAAGGTGGATGGATCCCGTTAGACGAATCTCGTGAATCTGCGACCGCCTTCTGGTACATTGTCCGCTAGCACGAGAAGGGTGTGTTTGGTTGAGTTGTGGTTTCTAAAAACTTGTTGTGAACATGGAGAAGTTGTTATGGGTTGTGTGCTACAAGAAAGCTGAAAGCCATTTGGCTCAACGACTGTGGCTTCTGAAAAAGTTGTTGTCAGTGGTGCCCCACATGTCATTCTCTACTCTCTCCCTCGTCTTCTCGGTGTGCTCCCGTCAGTCCTAGATGAGGTCACCACGGTCGGTGGCAACCGTGTTGTGCGCTAGCTCGAGGGAGAGGCGGCCACTCTGGTCCGCTACACCTATTACTGGAGGGGGTCACCATCACCATAGAGGGGACTTGTTGCTTCGGCCTATTGCACTGCCTACTGGGAAGCCAGAGACGAGTAGTCATCCCGAAGCCAAGGAAGGGAGGGGCCACGAGATCGCTGGAGAGGGAGCCTAGAGTTGCGCTACCACTGCCTAGAGAGGGAGGGTGCCAGTGAACGTGGTTTCTGCCAAGTCTGAGGAAGTGAGTTCAACGTGGCTTTGTTGTAAAGCCGCCATCGACCCAGATGTACACGGAAGTAGGCCCGATGCTGCACCGCAACCGGCCGGGAGGTGTGGCGCAACAATCGTCAAACCCTAGAGAGGAAACTGGAGGAGAGACGATGCTATAGTGTTTTCTCAAGCACACATGTCTGTAATCACGGATAGGAGAGGAATTGGAAGAAATAAACAAACCGATCATCATAATCTATGGCAAGTGGGTAATTTTTGTAAAAACATCCATCCCGTAGTAACTGGAAGTAGGTCTCTAGGTGCTATGAAATTTGTATTAGGAAAAAACTATTTTTTGTGTACAACTTGAGTGGAATTTTGTTTTTTGATCTTTTGGAAGCACTGTGTACGGATACAAAGCAGTAAAGACTTTTTGCTCTCTTTGCTCTATTGGCCTAGCATCTCTGAAGGAACGCAATGCAAGATTGTTTAGGGAATAATATACAACTCCGTCCCAAAAACAGTTGATGTTATAGGATCTAAATTTTTTAATGAAGTTATTTAGAGATAGAAATGTTACACGTATTTTTTAAAATTCGATTTAAACTTGCGGCACACTCATAGGGACAAAGGGAGTGGGTTGTCTATAGCGCTTTTCGTTTACGTTGTTGGCAAGAGAACTACTGGTAGGTAATACTTAGCTCTCGCAACTCCATGAGCAGAGATGACAATAGGCCTTGATTCTCAATTCTCCGCACTTGAATTCGAATAAAAGGATCACGGAGATTGAGACGGAAAAAAGTTAGTCCCTATCGGGTTATTTATAAGTAGCAAACTAAACTCTAAAATATATGTCTCTTGTAATATAAAATCTTGCTTATCAATTTATTATAATTTGTACTAATTCATCTTTGCTCTACAAATACTCTATTCTATAGGGATGGGTTGCCCATTCTATAATGGGGATGGGTTGCCCATTAGGAAAAATCCTCCACAGTCCACACGGAGATGGGGACGGAAGAAAAAGAGAGAGAAGAAAAACTCTCACGAGTGTTCATGGAGATGAGGATGGAAAATTATCCTCCAATACTAAATTCTCCGCTGATATTTACTATCTAATATTAACAAAATACCAGTAGTCCGAGTCCATCAAGCAACACTAAATGCTCCACATAGAGCTCGGCAGCGCACCCGGAGCCGAAGAGGGTGTCCCCAACAAAGGATTTATTTGAGTCAGCTATTCAAATGCTGATGAGGACATGACGGAGCTGTAAAAAAGAGGAGAGAGAAGACTCACTGGCAACGAACAAATCGTCGATCGATTTACATCAACTGAAGGATATGTTGATCTGCTGGATGAGAAACTTTAAACCAAGTTTGATGACGTCTACAGACATGTTTGAGATTTGAGGTTTTGTTCTAGGCTTTGGACTTTGTAACAGTCTCAGTTTAGTTCCTCTTTGGTTGTTCGAGATACTGGTATCCCAGTTTGTATCCAAACTTGGTGCTTTCTAAAAAGCAGAGGTTTTCTCTTTTTTTAAAAAAATAAATTTACATCAACTGAGGAAACACAGAGGAGAACAGTGGTACCAATAGCCTGCAGAAAGCATGAGGTTTACTCTATAATCCGTGTAGTTGTGACCATTGCGGACACGGGTCAACCAGCTACGTTTCTACAGTCATTGCGGATGCCTTAGGGCAGTCACTATAGTAGAAACTATGCACCATATCCAAGAATACTACGTCATTAAAAATTGTCTATAGAAACTAACTCACACAATGGTAGAGTCTTCATCTAATAAATATTTGACTTTTTTTCTCTCTTATCCCTTTCCTTCTCTCTCCTATCGTTCTCTGCTTCTCTTACAAACTCACGTACACAGAACGCACAAAGTGACGATGGCCTAAGGGGACTGCATGGCCGAGCGCACGCGGCACACAAGTGAGTGCACTGGCGGTCAACAAAAGAGCGCAGGCGCGCAGCAGCATGAAGAGCGAGCGCGAGGAGCTTCATGGCCTGCGCGCGGTGGCCGGCGAGCGCACCCTAGGTGGACGGCAACGGCGAGCGCGCGGTGGCCCACGAGCATAGCCTGGCGGAGGCACGAGCAAGCGCGAGGAGCTTCGCAGCGGCCCGCGAGTGCAGCCTGGTGCAAGCGCGGCGACTGGCGAGAGCAGCCTGGGCGGAGGCGCGTCTTGCGCGGCCAGCACATGGCGGACAGCACGAGCCCTCGGCGGTCTACGCGCGGTGGCCTACGAGCATAGCCTGGCAGATGCACTGACCTGGGCGCAGTACCGAGCACAAGAAACTACTCGTTTCTCCCCAACGCGAAAACGACGGTTTCCTTCTGCATCGTTGCGAGCGTCGACACCGTTTCTCTCTATGAAAACGGTTTCATCAAATTTTGCTCTCTTTCTTCATTAATTAGAATGCCACATCAGATTTTTGCTTAGTTAGCAATGCAGTTATTAGGGATAGAAACTATCATTAATAGTCCATTAGGACTGCCCTTACGGACGTGTTTGGACTGTAGCGTGAAAAAGCTAGTACACGAGGCTAGCACCACTCCTCTCAAACATTCGATTCCGAGAGCGCCTGGCACTAGCCTTGTTTAGTTCCGAAAAATTTCGGATTTCGCTACCGTAGTATTTTCGTTTTTATTTGACAAATATTGTCCAATCATGAACTAACTAGAATCAAAAAATTCGTCTTACGACAAACTGTGTAATTAGTTTTTGTTTTCGTATATATCTAATGCTTCATGCATGTGTTGTAAGATTCGATGTGACAGAAAATCTTGAAAACTTTTTAGATTTCGGGATGAACTAAACATGGCCCTACTAGGATCGTGAAAAGGCTATCTACACCAGGCAGTCACAGTCAGGCACCTCTCAAACATTCGATTTCGAGCGGGTGGGATGTGCATGCCGTAGCCCGTCGCTTCCACGAGAGTGCAGCACCCAAACACGCAAAGGTAGTAGGCAGCTGTAACGAGACGGAGGGTGGTGATGTTGAGCAGGGCACGCGGAACCGAGCCCATATCGCAGAACAAGCTTTTGCCAATGGGCTGCATCCCGATAACCTTAACGGTCATTCAACAACGTTTTTATATAATAATAAATCAGCAACTAATATACTTTTAGTTATGATTTTTTAGCCAAATGGACAGACTCAGTACTAGCTTTTACCCTCTCTATTTTAAATTATAAGTCGTTTTAACTTTCCTCGTACATAGAATTTGCTAATTCTAAAAAGTCAAAACGACTTGTAATTTAGAACAGAGACTAGTGCAACTAGAAAAGAGAATAGAGCTAGACTGATAATTTTACCTACTCTTTGCATTGGAAATATTGGATTACGCAGTTGACTTCAGAATTGCGCCACCGGACCACTACTATCCCGAGCTGGTTGACTTGAGAATGCTACTCTTCCGAACTGGAATCAGTCACGGCAATCTCTTCGTCCTCCCCCTCCCATGGCTGGTAACCGCCTGTCTGCTGGCCTTGTGATTCTCCGTCGCCAACAAGCTGCCCCCCATCGTAGACGGCTTGCTGCTGGAAATTGAGGAATTCAGGATTGGTTGGGAAAGCCCAATAGTGGGTCGGCTGGTTGGCCGCGCCGGCCTGCTGCGGAACCATCCACATAGCCGCCGGCGGTGGAATCATCTGTTTGCGCTCGCCCGTCGCGCCGGGGCTCGGCGCCGGGATGGCGATGAACGGAATGGCGCCGACGGGCGCGGGGGCGGAGGCCGGGGCAAGGCCGCTGGACACCGAGATCGCGCCGCCGCCGTTGGCTTGGAGGAGGGGGTCGGCGACGACGGGGTAGTACGCCGCAGCGGGGGCAGGTGCCGCGGGTCCTGGTCCCGCCCCCGCGCCGCGCGTCGGCTGGAGCTTGCGCCGGCGCTTGGCGTCCGGTTCCTGCTGCTGCTGCTGCTGCTCGCCGCCGGCGCCGTCCGCGGCGGCCGGCTCGGCGGGGAGGCGGAGGACGCCGTCGGCGCCCGTAACGGCGATCGCGGGGACCGTGCCCGTGCCCGTGGCGGCGATGATGGCCGGCTCCGACTGCTGCAGCAGCCAGCGGATGGTCTCGCCGTCGGACTTGTGCCCTAGCTCCCGCGTGAGGCGGGACACCCTATCCGAGCACGCCGCCGCCATTCGTATGCGCCGACCGCGGCCCTCCACCTTGGTGTGCCGGTCGCGGTAACGCGGTGGGGGGCGCGGGTTGGATACCTGGAGTCCGCCACCGCTCAGGAACTCCACCGACACGGGCTCCGGCTTCGGCAGGCCGGACCCGCCCGCCTCCATCGAGACCATCGCATCTACCGCCACGGCTCCCGCCGCACTACCGTTGCCGAGGTAGAGCGCCTTCGTGCCCTCCTCACCCCTGCCAGCCGCCCGGGACTCCATTGAGAGATCGGATTCGCCTCCGCTTGGGCTCCCCTTCTCCGCGTGGGGTCTGTCTCTCTGTTTTGATTTGGCGGCGGCGCCGTCTTTTGGGAGAGAACTCGCCCGGCGTTTTCTTCAATCTCTCTGGATGATGGGTCCCGCAGATAGGGTTAGGGGGCCACCACTAAACGGGCCCGAACTTGCGGGGGCGTTGGAATGGGACAATTCGGCCCACCACCGCCCATGGCAAGTGTAGGGAAGAGAATCTTTTTTATTTTCGATTTTATATATTGTTTAAATAAGGCCTTGTTTAGTTTGGAAAAAATTTTGGATTTCGCTACTGTAGCACTTTCGTTTGTTTGTGACAAATATTATCCAATCATAGACTAACTAGGATCAAAAGATTCGTCTCGCGATTTACAGGTAAACTGCGTAATTAGTTTTTGTTTTCGTCTATATTTAATGTTTCATGCATGTGCCGCAAGATTCGATGTGACGGGGAATCTTGAAAAATTTTGGGAACTAAACAAGGCCTAAATATCTTTTTGGAAAAAAAAATAAATGTCTAGGAAAAAGTAGCAAAAATATATTTATGCAAGCAAGTTTAACCAGAGAAATCTACTGGAAAAATTCAAATATGGCCAAATGAACTGATGGAAAATTGGCATAGCATTTGAATTGACACATGTCCTATTTTAAGGGTGCATTTGGTTTAGGAGCGGAACAGGGATCCACTTTGTCCCGATGTATGGTTGGGAGATAAATAAATGAACCATCCCCAAAAAGAAACTATTCTTCGAATATATCGTCCCTTAATGTCTCTCAAAATTTGAGGTACATGCCATCCCTTTCTGATGGTGTTGAATTTAGCTAGGAATGAGTAACTCGTCGCTAGCTCAGAGCCCTTAATGTGAGCACGTTAGTGGTCACATCTTCGTGTTCTCTGGCGTCCAAGAGAGTGCGGCGAAAACAGTGGGCACATTATCTAGCATTACAAGCTATCTGGCTACTTCGACAACAATCGTTGTGGGCGCCCTTACAAGGAAGGTCGATTGTGTTGTGGCGGTAGGTAGGGATCAACGTAGCATTACATAAAGGCTACAAAGGCAGTTTGCTTTGTAGGCGCCAAATCTCCTCAAATATTGAATTTTGAGACCTAGAGTGAAGATGGATGCTTGCCCCTTGGCAGCAGGACTATAATGGGATAGCCCCTAAATAATTTAAACAAATTGCCTTGAAAAACTAAGTCAGAACAATATAACTGAAATTTAGATGTAACTAACATCCGGACCACCGGACCACATCTCAAGGTCCAACTTGCATACCTATATGCTAGGGATGAAAATGAGATGGATATTTCTTAATATCCGTTCATCCTAAGAGGATCAAAACCCTGTATGTAGAGTCCATATCTTAATCCAGCCATTTAATATTGTATTATATAAAAATCCGAATACCTAAAATCAAAATCTTGATATGTATATGAGATAGATATCGATATCTTACATTGATTCGTATGCAGTTTTGAGATCCAAGAAATTAGGACAAACTTGAATCCTTTATATTTGAGCAATGAGAAAGTATCTTAAAAGTAAGTGAACACTTCACGTACATCCTTGTTCCTAGAATAAATAATAGAGCGTTTGGACGGTTTGGTTTGAGGAACTACCTCATTTTAGATATGATGATAGTGTATCATGGGTTAAACTTTCTAAACTCAGTTAAACTTGAAAGTTTAAAATGTTTAACCATCCCAGACCTAGACCTTTACTGGAGCGTGTTTGCGTGTAGGAATTTCAATTTTCGGTTGCACACTCCAATTTAGGAAACAAATTATTTTGGTTGCCAAAAATGAAAAAAAAAGTAGAGATATTTTCTTCCTCGACTCGGGTGCCCTTGCCCTCGCCGTCACCCACCGTCCCGTCGCGGGCACTAGGGCAAATCCTAGTGCCCGCGGCGACCGCCCTCTTCGCCTCTCCCCACCACCGCCATCTTCCCCACCTCCGATGAGCCTCCTCGCCTTGACCTAGCTCGACCACCCCCAACTCCTCTAAGCCACCAAGCGGCTATTCCTACCGCTTGGACTACCTGCCTCCACCCGGCCGACCATTCTATAACCCATCAAAGTTGGGGAACATAAGAAAGAGCTCGTTCGAACTCTATAAAGCAGATCTATAAGGAGAGAGAGAGAGAGAGAGAGAGAGAGAGAGAGAGAGAGAGAGAGAGAGAGAGAGAAGGAAGAGAGGCTTACCTATCGACAGATCTAGTTGTTCCACCATCGCCGTCGCCATATCCACCATGGCTGTGCGCGTGGAAGGTGGTGGGGCACGAGCGAGGGGAGGCGATGGGGGCGTGGGCACGAGGAGGAGGGCGCTGGGAGGTGCTCGCTAGACGCTGGTGAGTATGTTGCCGAAGAGAGAGAGAGAGAGAGGCTTACCTGTCGACAGATCTAGTGGTTCCGCCACCGCCGCCGCCATATCCATCATGGCTGCGCGCGTGGAAGGTGGTGGGGCGCGAGCGAGGGGAGGCGATGGGGGCGTGGGCACGAGGAGGAGGGCGCTGGGAGGTGCTCGCTAGACGCCGGTGAGTATGTCGCCGGAGAGAGAGAGAGAGACGATGGAGGAGAAAAAGGGAGCTACCACATGGGGAGGTGGTGGCGCGAGCGCAGATGGCCCACGCTGGGAGGAGGTCGCTGGAGTTGGAGCTCCGTGACCGCTGAGAGAAGCTCGTCAAAGATTTGTGTTTGTGTGAGAGAGAGATGTGGGGAGGAAGAGGTGGGAGACGAGCACAACTAGGCGTGTGTGGGCGTGAGTGAGTGAGAGAGAGGGCCACAATGGCGATAGGTGTGGGTGAATAAGTGGGATCCAACGATGGGTACGTGAGCACGATTGATCGGACGGTGGGTGATATGTGTATGCCGCACCTCTAGGGTCTAGGCAACCCTAATAAATTATTTTCGTTATTTTCTTCACAGGGAGCACGGCGTACTCCCTCCGTTCGGGAAAGAATCAATTCCTAGAATCCGTATCAGTCAAAAGTTTGACTAACTTTATAGGAAAGAGTAACAACATATATGACATAAAATACGTATCATGTGAAAATATATTTTATGATGAATATGATGATACTAATTTTATACTATAAATTTTAGTATTTTTTAGATATTTAGTCAAAGTTTAAAGAATTTAATTTTTATAATAATTCTAGAAATTAATTTTTTAGAGAGAGTAGATTAATGTAGTTGCCTAAAAAAACTGGTAAAAAGAACAGGCGCCTCGAGCCGTTTGTCGTGTCTGTGTCTCTGAGCCTGTCACGTGCCGTGCCGGAATCTCGCAGCCATCGATCGATCCAGCAGATGTGACAGCCGCCGCGCCGAGCTGACGCAGCTGAAATTCCTACGAACATATAGATCCCGCATCGTCGACCCATCCGATTCCGTCGTCCTCCTCCCGACGGTACGCCAAGTCCAACGCAGGCGTAGCTCCCGGCCACAGCAGAGCCCACGCCTTGACGCGCTCCGTGTGAGACTGTGAGTGGAGCGTCCGGACGCCGGCCGGCGGCCAGAGAGGAAGCGGATCGAGGAGGCTCGGCTGACTGGAGGAGATGGACCGCAAGGATGTCGGGATCCTCGCCATGGACATCTACTTCCCGCCCTCCTGCGTGCAGCAGGTAAAATTCTTCCCCCCCACTCCGAACTGTGCGCGTTACTGCTTCTGTTCTGCTCTTACGAGCGCCTCCGTTGCGGGGGTGACTCTGATGCTTCCGATCCGCGTCTCCGACGGAAGTATTTGGCTAGATGGGTCTCATGGGTAGATTTTCGTGACTGCCGTAGTGCCGTGCAGTTTAATGCCACTGAAGATCAAATCAATAGTTAGATATGTGGTTTTAAAGATTATATCCAAAATTTTGAAACTCCAGTAAATTTGGAGAGTTTGACCCCCAAAGATCCGTGTAAACACGGGGAAGTGAGCATTTCAAGTAAAACGCGAGAAGATCCGGCTAGCTGGTGTTTATTTAGTGAGCGAGAATTGGGCTCGTTGTTTTTCATTCAAAAATCGCATAGCTGATGACTTTTATGTAGGAAGCACTTGAGGCCCATGATGGGGCGAGCAAAGGGAAGTACACCATTGGGCTCGGGCAAGATTGCATGGCCTTTTGCAGCGAGGTGGAAGATGTCATCTCAATGAGGTATGTTCTTTTTTTAATAGCCTATAGGTTAAGCAAGACTGTTAGTCTGTTGCATGTTTATATTCACACAGATCCCTCTCCCCATCTAGTTCAGAAAAGGGGAAAAGAAAACTTCCCAATGCATGCATTGTGTTGTGCGGGAGGTGCATATAGTTGGTATTCTAAGGGAGTATGCAGTTGCTATTTTGGATTCTAAGGGGGTTTACATTCTGATTTGAATTCTAATGGAAAAGCTAATTGCTTGCAGTTTGACGGTTGTCAATTCCCTGCTGAAAAAGTACAAGATTGATCCCAAGTTAATCGGTCGCTTGGAGGTCGGAAGTGAAACAGTTATAGACAAAAGTAAATCCATCAAAACTTGGCTGATGCAGATTTTTGAGGTTTGTTCATCTAATCTAACTATTTAAAATTTCCCAAGTAGCATCAATACACATGTACAAATACAGTATTTTCATGCCGACTACACCTTTTTAGTAAAAATCTTCATTTGCTTTTACTCATTTAGTTTTCCCAAAAAGTTAATTTTTGTTAGCATCTGTTCACAAAACGCAGGAAAGTGGTAATACTGACATTGAAGGCGTTGACTCCAGCAATGCATGTTATGGTGGGACAGCAGCCCTACTGAATTGTGTGAATTGGGTCGAAAGTAACTCCTGGGATGGCCGTTATGGTCTTGTCGTTTGCACGGATAGCGCGGTTTGTCATCCAGCCTTCCCTTTAAGCATCAGTTTTGTAATTGGTTTCTCCTTTTAGAGCGCACAATCACTTTCTGCCATCTCTATTGTGATGTTCAGGTTTATGCGGAAGGGCCAGCTCGTCCAACAGGAGGTGCTGCTGCTATAGCAATGCTCATTGGTCCTAATGCTCCAATTTCCTTCGAGAGCAAATATAGAGCTTCTCACATGGCTCATGTTTACGATTTCTACAAGCCTGATCTTGCAAGTGAATATCCGGTTAGTTTTCGATTCATAAAACAATTTATACTATTTTATATGCATTGCCCTAAACTTCAGAGTCCAGACCCTAGTGAATGTTTCTGATTATCCACCTTAGAGTTCAACATTGTTTATAACAGCACATTCATTCCAGGTTGTTGATGGTAAATTATCCCAAACATGCTACCTGATGGCTCTAGACTCATGCTACAGACAGTTCTGCAACAAGTGAGCTGCTGCAGCTTTTCCCCTTTTCCTTTTAATAAATTAAATTAGATTTGCTTAAGATTTCTCCCTTGTCCCACTGCAATTTCTGAAACTAGGTATGAGAAGATCGCGGGTAAACAATTCTCAATTTCTGATGCAGAATATTTTGTGTTCCATTCTCCATACAACAAGGTAAGATACATATAACCAAGGGCTTTAAATGAATATCAATAACTGCTCTGAAAATTTTCCCCTTTTTTGTTGTTTCTAGTTTCCTTAATTCTCTTCTTCTGTTATTACAGCTCGTGCAGAAGAGTTTCGCTCGACTTTACTACAATGACTTCATGCGCAACTGCAGGTTTGTACTCTTTTATTGAGCTTCCTCCTTTTCTGAGAAAAGTTAAGTTTTTCACGATTTGTTTTAGGCCAAACAGTATATAGCAATCAGTTCTGGAGAATCTTACAATGTCAGATGGAGGGTACTCTTTTGTAATCCACATCAAGTCCAAGCTGATCTTTTAACTGAACTTCTATACTTTTGCCAGCTCTGTTGATGATGACGCTAAAGAGAAGCTCCAGTCTTTTTCAAATTTGACTGGTGAAGAGAGCTACCAGAGTCGCGACTTGGAAAAGGTATTTTATCATTTTGTGAGGAAATTCTATCATGTAGGAAATTTGTGGTCCGATGAAGTCTGATGAATTTTTTTCTGCCAACTTTGCAGGCCTCACAACAAGTTGCAAAGCACCTCTATGACATCAAAGTTCAGCCATCGACTCTGCTTCCGAAACAAATTGGTAACATGTATACTGCATCCCTTTATGCTGCATTGGCATCTGTGCTATATAACAAGCATGATAGTCTGGTGAGCCCTGAACTTTAAAGTATTTTTTTGGGTCGTTCTGTAACCATCGTTCTTGGATGCTGATAATTAGCTGTGTATTTCCTTACAGAATGGACACAGAATTGTGATGTTCTCTTACGGCAGTGGCTTGACATCCACTATGTTTTCATTGAGGCTGAACAATGGTCAGCATCCATTCAGTCTATCAAACATTGCTTCAGTTCTTGATGTCACCGAGAAGCTTCAGTCAAGACATGAGGTAAGCCCTTCCCATTCATGCTTATTATCCACTGTTTCTAATTGACCCATGCCCTTCAGTATCTTTCCTTGCACGGCGCTTGACATGTTATCTCCTACCTCTTGCAACCAGACCTTGCCTGAAAAATTCGTTGAGACACTGAAGCTGATGGAACACAGATACGGCGCAAAGGACTTCGAGACGAGCAGAGACACCAGCCTGCTGCAGCCAGGCACATTCTACCTCACCAAGGTCGACTCCATGTACAGGAGGTTCTATTCCCAGAAGCTGGCCGAGGAAACAGGCGGCGGCAAAACCAAGTGCTGCAACGGCTTCGCAAATGGCCACTAGTGGTGTTCATGCCGTGAATTGCTAGGTCGCCCTGCACTGTTGTTCATCATTCTCCGTATTTTGATAATGCTCGTGGTTAGCGTTTAGTCTACGTGTTTCTGAAATAATATAATTGTTCTTTGAAGCTGTTCCCCCTAGATCAGCTAGTTTTTGTATCTTATTTATCTGACCAATGAGATTTATCAGTCTCGACATTGTTTCTCTTTGATTCTTCTTCCACTAGCAAGAGTTCTTAGAAATTAGTACCCCCTCCATTCCAAATTTCAAACTATAATACATTTTGGCTTTTCTATATACATAGCGTTTGCTTTGTATTTAGATACTAGCAAACTTATCCGTTGCAAACTTGTTTGTGCATTGCAACAGAAGATAAAAAAAGCTATGAAATGTTACTTGTTCACTTAGTCAAAAAAAATGTTACTTCAACTTGCTACACAGCTCTAACGACCGCAACCACTTAAATGTGTATAGGTGCTATTTTTGATTTTTTGAGTGGTTGCTGCACCGATATCTATTCAATTTTTATCCTTTCTATAAAATTTAAGAGTTGTATTTTTTATTTTATGATGGCCATGATATCCATAATATAAGTAAATATTAGCAATATTATGACAATGTCTTATTAATTCTGTATTGAATTAATTTTTTATCTTCATTTTTTGTTGTTGTAAGGCATAAAAATATTTACTCATAAATATATCATAACATTAGTTTCTATAATATTCATGTGTTGATATAGTTAAATATCAAGTTTCATGACTTCTTTTGAGGATCCATAAAAATATGCAATATTATCTTATTAAAGTATCGTGTCAAGAATTGGTCTCTTTGTTGATGAATACGAAGCATGACCGAGACCTTTCTTGATTTCCACATGTTAGCGCTGGTCTATCGAAACGTACAACTTGGAGATTTGCACTTGTATATGCCGGATAACTTGGAGAAACATCTAATTAGATTAGATTGGATGACAGCAAACAGCTCAAGATTTTGATTTACTGTTTGATTAGTTAGACCATCAAATGATTCATGTTATAATAATAATTTATTAATTACTTAGTGATAGATTTTTTTGTCGAACTTTTGAAGACCCATGATACTTTTATTATTTATTTTTTGTCTTTATAAAAAGGTAGAATTATATATCAGAAAAGAAAAAAATAACATAAAGGGAGGCACGGGGCGCCACAATCCACGAGTGTAGGCGGCACTTGATACGGTACATACGCACTATGGATTATGGAACACCTCCGAACTCCGAATAGGACAAAAAAAACGGAAGAAGAAAAGGAGACGGAAACGGAAAAAAAAAAGTGGACAGAACACTGTTTGGACGAAAAATTGTTTTGATGACAGAAATTGTTTTAATCGGTCAGTAAAAGTAGAATAAGTGTTTTCTTTGATATAGATTCTTTCAGAAAATTAGGTTTGCATAATTTATTTTTGATCAGATGCACATTTGGGAACGGGAGACGGAGACTTTTTGGAATCAAGGTATCGCGCTAGGCAAGAGCTATCAGTAGCACCTATATATACTCCTGTAGGTTTTATAGGGGCACTCCTAATGCAGAAAGTATTATAGTTTCTATCTATAGACATTTATTATAGTGTTATCTAAGCATTTTGCTGATGTAGCAAGATAGTTATTGAAGATTGAGAGAGCAAAAAAATCATCGAAACCGGATCTAAGTTAGAAACCATGTCTTCACGAGATCCAAGACATGAAGTGATACAATTGGTTGAGATCGGAGAGAGAATGAATGTGATTGGATAAAAAAATATTCTGTAGAAACTATTTATTGAGACCATGGTTTCTATATATATATATATATATATATATATATATATATATATATATATATATATATATATATATATATATATATATATATATATATATATATATATATAATGTCTATAGAAATTAATAAGTATAAAAACCACAAATAGTTTCTAGCATTGGGATTGCCCTACAAATGAGTAAGGATATGGTTCCCAATAAAAATGAATCTTTCCCCACACAACGTAAGGAAAAATAAAGAGTGAGGACAGAACTTAATGATTCCAATGCAAATGAGTAAGAGGCGGAGTTTTCAATGTAAATGTATAAGGCCTTGTTTAGTTCCAAAAAATTTTGCAAAATAGGAATAATACCACTTTCGTTTTTATTTGACAAATATTATCCAATTATGTACTAATTAGATTCAAAAGATTCGTCTCGTCAATTCCGACCAAATTGTGTAATTAGTTTTTATTTTCGTCTATATTTAATATTTCATGCATGCGTCTAAAGATTTGATGTGACGGAGAATCTGAAAAATTTTGCAAAATTTTTTGGAAACTAAACAAGGCCTTAGAGCATCTCCAAGAGACTAGGTAAAATTATATTCTAAACTATAAGATTTAGCCATTGTGTAAAATAAAAAACTCATTCAAAACATAGAGTTCCACAACAGTCTTGGTATAGGATAGCTAGTGAGGATGACATGCTATATATGACAAGTGAAAGTTTAGGAATAGCAAACTTGCTATTTTAGCAAACCAGATAACACACCTGTTGGACTTTAATTTTTGCTTTGAAAATGTAAAAGTAGCCTAGATAACATGGATAGCATATCTGTTGCTAAGGACATGATATTCAATGTAAATGTATACGGGAGAAAGAAAGTACAAAATTGGGTAGGGTGATTTGGAAATAGTATGAGATTCTAAGTGAGATTTTGAAAACGGTTGGAAGAAGTTAACAAATGTGCTCTAATTTAGCCACTTGAAAAACTCATTAATTTACCAATGATTTGTCTGGAAACTATTAGGGGTGCTCTGACCTTCTAGTCAAAATCCATTCCCCACAAGGCCACAACCAAACTGTCAAACTAGGTGCTGTTTGGTTGAAGCACCGTAAGTGGATCTGGATACGCAAAGGGACAAAGGGAATGAGTTCCGGCCGTATCTGAAACGGAACCGGTGTCCTTGATTTGTTGGGTTCAGCACTTCAGCAGATGGTGAGGGAGGAACTCTTACGCTCGATGGTGGGCGGGATCGGCCGTAAATATCATTGGACCGTCCAACCAAACACCAAATAACGGCATTGATTGACGCTGTAAACAGTTTACACCGAAAGGAGTTACCTACCGATTACCGAAACCAGAGCTTGGGTAATACCACTTCCAAACTGCAGTACGTATTTCCCCAAAACTCAAAAGGCAAACTTTGTTCTCCAAAACTCAAAAGGCAATCTTTGTTCTTCCAAGACTCAAAAGGGAAACTTTGTTCTTCCAAAACTCAAAAGGCAAACTTTGTACCGTGTCTGGATTATCACCAACCAAAGGCCTTACAAGTGCTAAATGCTAACTAAAAATTAGCTTTAGCCCGTCCAAACAGCGGGCTAATATATGGGTTGATTTTTGGCCAAACCTTCAGGTAGCTATTATTAACCAACTAGCTAGCCAACTTTAGATAAATTAGATTAATTTTTAACCCAACTAGTAACTAGTCGGGACTACTTCATCCAAACATGCCAATCCATCCCTTGACCAAACAGTAACAGGGGGAATGGATTCTAGAACTGATCTTCACTTCTTCAGAGTTAAGACACCCGAATAACCGGCAAAATGAATGGATCTATACAACTCGTGTGAATCAAACACTCTCTGCCGATAGCTATTACAAATCTAAACATTTCGATGGGGAAATATGATTGTGAAATCAATAAGAGTGTAATGACACAAAAAAACTGAGCGTCTCTCTCTAACTCTGACTCTGTATTCTTCATAGCTTCTGTCAGGTTTTACACACCTTGACCTGTGAAAAAAAGGATCACGCTGACTGCTTGCCTTTCCTAACCCTATCTAATTCTGCCTCAGCTTCTTGCAGTGCAGATTTTAATAAAGTTATTCTCTGTTCGAGCTCCTCGATGGTGCCCCTTTTAAGATTAGACTTGTATGGTGTAAGGAAGTGCTGGGAAAAGTTTTGTAGAGCTTGAACACCACAAACCTAGAAAATGCATATACAAGCACTTACAAACATTGTAAGCTTGAACAAGAAATGCAGTGGGATAGCGAAGACTTACCTCTTCTGAAAGCAAAGGAAGCTTGGAAATGTTGAAGTCATCGTATAACATATGGAACTGATCAATGTATTTCTGTTGCATTTTTATCCGTGCTTTTAGCAGTTTTGACTCGACAGCTGCAAGAATGAAAAAAAAGAGTAGATTAAAACAACTGGACAACTGGAGATATTGATATCCGAAGAAAAGATCCCTAAAGTACATTCCTTTTCTGCTCCTATCATTGACGAATAGATTATTTGGAAGATGTTTTGTGCTGCCTTTTAGAACTTTCCTTTTACTTTTTTCTAGTTTCAAAATAAAGAACCTCTAGGTTTTTCAGCCATACTACCAGAGCTCATGAGAACAATTTTCTTTACTTGAAGAATAGGTCCTAATGAAATCTTAACTGAATGTGGTGGATTTAATTTTCCAAGAAAGCTTCACGTCAGTGAAATTGACGAAGCTGATTTTTGTACTTACCTTCCTCATCAAATATAACTTGATTAATAATAATATTGTGTGAATCAATCTCAAACTTTGCTAACTCTTGCACCAATCTCTCTGTTTCATACAATGAAAGAAATTCCGGGATACAAACACACACAAAAGTTGTCAAGTCCTGGGAAGAAAACAAAAATGGAAGTCAGAAGGGGGTACCATCAACAGTGGGTGCCTAAAAAATGAAGAGCATGCTTGGTCAGTTCATGTTCACCCAGCAGTGAACTTGTGTGTTTAATTTGGACAGGTGGAGAAGCTATCCTAGAATGCCTTAAGCAGAAATTGATCTGTACTACACAAACTGTATGTTTTGAGCATGTAGTGTGAGTCAAGTTTACAATCTAAACTTTTGGTTTTAAGCAAGAAGAGCAATCAACTCAAATCTTAAGAGCACTACTGCTTTATTTAGTTCCAAGTTTCACTATCATGAGTTTCCCATGTGTGTTCTCACTATATCTTTTAACTAGTGACAATATTTTGAAACCAGGTACAGTATAGCACAATCTTGTTACTGGTAGATTAAGGAGCATATCTGCTTCCTATACAAGGTAGGAAGTCTTACTGGATCTTTAAATTGCCTGTTCACTTGCTCGATCACGTCCTTCATACCCTCAAGTTTCCCAAGCATTGCATCCTCGTTCAGCTCATCGCCAAGACCAAACAATCGACTGGCCTGCCAAATGCATTCATTATTATATTAGCTATACATGTATGTTCCCATCTGTGTAGGTCCAATGAAGAATCTGCACATGCAAAAGTTTGCCATGTACATATTACCGTTTAACCTCAGTATGAGCAAAGGTATGTCATCAAGTCAATATTTCTTTATTTTCTTTGCTTTTTTCCCCAAGGAGAACTCACAATATCATAGTATTTACGATACTGAAACATCAGAAAAAAATTCTTTGGGATAAGCTTGGCGATTCAGGCTCTGTTGAGCGCATCACAAGATATCTCATATCATTTATTTGGTTATAATTTAAAGGTGCAACCCAATTCCCTTAATTAATTGATATGAATAGCATGCTATTTAGAGAAGCAAATAACAAATCAAACACATGCCCTAGCAACTTAAAAAAAAGGTTTTCCAGTATATAAAATACCTGATTCAACAGACCGCCAAATCTATTTTTCAACTCCATCATTTTCTCAAGACCCTTCTCCAGGGTTGCTGGGAACTGAAGCAACCGCAATGTATGCCCCGTAGGAGCAGTATCAAAAACTACAACGGAGTAATCCATTGTTTGGACTAATCTGCAGTGAGGAAAATATCATATTCAGAAAATTGCTGGAAGCCAAGAAGTACCATTTCCGGGAATAACAATGATAGTCAAAATATAACTGCCTTAACATATTGGAGACATTGAACAGGTGGAATTAGAAAGGGTAGCAAATGAAATACAAAATGGATGGTAATGAAAGTAACTGGTCATATTGGGAAGAATGGCAAACAACTGAACAGAGGAAAACCTTTTTTTTAATGCAACAGAGCAAAACCTTACTTTAGCATTTCAGCAAAACTCATAGCTTCGTCTACTCCTGGAATCGCATTTGTCAGTTCTGAAAGGAATCCCTCCATTCCTTCATTGGATAAATCATCATTTTCTACCTTTGGGTCAATTTCCTGCAAATAAAGTTATGAAATGAGACTATTCAGCCAAATACCAACTCTAATAACATGAATCAATCTACCTTTTGAAAAATGAATCAAATTAATGAAATGGCAGATTACTCTTAAAAACAGAACTCATAGGACAACAAATGAAACTTGTTTTGCTTTGTATATCATTTGTGGGAATACAAAGAAATGACTACATAGATTTGTATCAGTATCATGCTTGACGTGGATGAAAATACAAAGAAAATGAGGCAAATGCTAAAATCTGGCGCTTAGTCGATGGTCATACATTTTTTTAATACCCAAATCTGGAACATGTTCTTGTAATAGAATGGGTATTCTGTAAGCCAACCACCTAATTTGATATTAACCTCTTCTTAGCATAAAGAAAAAAATATATATTACTAAAGATTAGGTACTTCTTTAGTTCTTTTGTACAAGTCTGCTACCTATTCTTCAACTTCTGTATTCAACTCAAGAAATAATGTGGAAATCACCACCACACTATTCAAGGAGCCTAATCACCACTTGGGATGGTTCATGAAGATGCAGGCCCCATCAGTGAGCAAAAATCCTGTGACTGTGACCCACATGCCTCAAAGTACAAACTATACAAGCACAAACCCAAACCAACCCGAATTGGTAACTTTGCATCTCGTATGGCCTGGCCTAGGCAAATGCCTATGACTTCATGACTTCCATACATGGAAAACTAAGGGCGACATGCGACTTTTCTATCTGCATACTGCCTCTCTCCTCAGACAACCCTGCTGACATCCCCTCCCGAAAATTCGGTGAGGTCCGATTTAATCAGGCAATCACCATTCGCCAGCACACGCAGCCTGCCCATCCAATCCTCACAAGCACCACCGAATTGGGTGGGTCAAGTGAAGACGACCCCGCGAGAAGAGTCAATTGGAGCCGTGAATAAAACGGAGAAAAGGATGGGCGAATTTTGCTATTCTTTTCTGTGTTTATTACCATGGCGTAGAGGTTGGTGAATCCGCGGACGAGGGTGGGGAACTTGGTGAAGCGCTGCTGGAAGGCGTCGCTGAGGTTGTGCGCGGGGTCGGTGGAGATGACTAGCACGGACTGGCGGACCCCGGCGAGGAGGACGGAGAGGATGGAGCTGCAGGTGGTCTTGCCGACGCCGCCCTTGCCGCCGACGAAGACCCACTTGAGGGAGTCCTGGTCCAGGAGGTTCCGCACCGTGGGCTCCGGCGCGTCGCCGGCGTCCACCACCGCCGCAGACGCCATGCTCCGATACCCACGCGGTGATCGGGGTGGGCGAGAAGGGGATGAGATCTGGTGGAGTGGAGAGGAGGCAATCGGCGGTGGCGCGACTGCTGGGGGGCAGAAGCGGTACTGGAATTGTCGAGGTGGAAAATACCTTTCCTCTTCTGGACGTTTTCTTTTCACCGTCTATTGTCGTTTATTTAATTATTAAATATTTTAATTAAATTCCCGGTGGCTAACAAGATAAAATTTCTCACAAAATTTGTTTCACAATACTACTGTCGCATTTAAGGTGCTGTTTCAGAGTACATACGACAGAGCATCCTTGCAGTTGCAGAGCTTTTCTGGCCGGGAGGAGTGATCCAACAGTTTAATTGCTTTCGTGTAGGCCTTATTGTTTCGTCCAAAAACTGTTCATCTTATTTCATTGAATATTTACATATATGTATGGAATATTAAATATAGATAAAAAAATTAATTGTACAGTTTGTATATATTTTGCGACACGAATTTTTTAAGCCTAATCAGTATATAATTAGGCACTAATTGCTATACTTACACAACATGTGAAGTAAACAGGCCCTTAGTCCTGCTAAGTTTTCTGCATTTAAAGAAAGCACTTCGAGAAACATATCCTCATTTTGTAGGTTTAGAAAAAGATAACAAATTCCATGTAGGATTAGAGCTAGAGTAAATTGAAGTGAGTTGTCTTGTGAGTACACGTATACCCAATATGTATGGTAAAATTATAATCTCCACATCATGAGTTTCCACGAAAATGTTAAAATCACATATTGTTATACTTGACGAGAGCATAACTAACACTCCAGACATTATTAAGATACAATATGGTACAAACATACCTCACAACAATAGCAACCAAAAATTTATCATAGTTACGGACTGTAACTCAAATTCACATACTCTCTCTTCACGTTGTAATGTCCAAATGGCTAGAGGGAGGGTGAATACCATTTAAAAAATCTACAAATTTCAACTAGACAAGTTGATTAGTAAAACAAAAAGCGAAGCTATTCTAGCACTAGCACAACTAAGCTATGCAAGCAACCTACACAAGTCTAGCAAAAAAGCTAAACACTAGTTACAACAAGAAAGCACAACTAGAAGCTTGCTATACTCCTAAACAAGAAAGCTAAGCTAAACAAGTTACACAACTAGCAAGGTATACACAAAGGTAAAGGAGAGGGGAGTGATTGTTATACCGACGTTTGTAGAGTAGAAATATATCCAATCAATCACGTGCACAATCACAAGAGAAACCTCGGCAAGAGATGACACAAGATTTTTTATCGAGGTTCACTTGCTTCCCGGCAAGCTACTCCTCGTTGTGGCGATACACCCACTTGATGGATCACGAGCTAATTGACAATCCAAAGCCAAACCCTCAGCGGGTGCCGCACATCCACTCACAAGATGGGGATCCTCCAAGCCACCAGCAATCCACTAGAGTAGCCAATTGCGATCTCCCGCGGGGAAGGCTCAAGAACCCCTCACAAATCACTTGGTGAGGCTCGAAACAATCTCCAATCACGAGCTCAACACCACCGCTGCTCCAAGCCGTCTAGGGCGTCGGGAAACACCCAAGAGTAACAAGAAATCCACAGCAAACTCAAGAATCAAGTGCCACTAAATGCAACTCTCAAAGCAATGCACTTGAATCTCACTCAATCTCACTAGGATTGGCAATCAAGCAAGGAGATGAGTGGAGGGAGTGTTCTCTAGCTCAATGTATGCCTCAAGTAATCAAAATGTGCAAGAGAGGGCCTCCCAAAGCCAGCCACCTTCTATTTATAAGCCCCTCAAAGAAACTAGTCGTTGGCTGTTTTCATTGGGCTGAAAACGGGGTCACCGGACGCTACTAAGTGAGCACCGGACGCTCGACCCCCTGCGTCCGGTGCACTGAGGTTGGCCACGTGACCGTACTGAGTCTCGCGTGTCAGATCCTAACGGTCACCTGCAGATCACCAGACGCTCTGCAGGTCCACACCGGACGCGTGCTCACCAGACGCTGGGCACTGGACGGTCCGGTGCTCACCGGACTCGTGCGCAGAGAGGGTTGCAAAAACCCCTCACACCAGACGCTAACCACCGGACGCTCTCAGAGTGCGTCCGGTGCTCAACCCTAGCAGGGTCAAGCACACCGGACGCTGAGGCCAGCATCCGGTGCCTCCGCACTCAGCGTCCGGGTGAGTGTTTCTCAGTGAGAAAACACTCCCGTGACTTCTCAAAAGTTCCCACCGGCGCAATAGAAAATATACACTTAATTTTCTCAAAAGCGCCGAAAGTGCTAACACCAACAAGTGTCCACCACCCAAGTGCATGTGTGTTAGCTTTTCACAAACATTTTCCCAAAGGAGTTAAGTTAGCACTTTACTAGATCCTAATGCATATGCTCAAGATATGGACCTAGTAGCACTTGATTAGAGAGATGACCGTGGTTTCCCCTCTTGATAGTCGGCTATCTATCCTAAACCCGGTCAATCACTTCTCTACTCATCTTAGACCGGCAAAAGTAAAACCCTATGTTTATACCTTTGCCTTGATAACTTTGCTCCTCGTCTATCACCATGATCTTTACTCATGCTTCATCCCTTTGTGATCATGTGGCCACCTTTCCATACCACCATGCACCTTCATCACATGTGTTGCTATGCCTAACTCGAATCACTTAAACACAAGGCATTAGCAGCTTGGTGTCATTAATTACCAAAACCAAACTTGGGCTTTCACACGTCTTCTAAAAAGTTTAAACTAACAAGAAAGACACACATATTTGTTTAATGTTTCAATGCTCCTTTTCACTTTGAGGCATCCTTAGGCGGTATACGTGGAATAGGAGTAAGTTGTTGTTTTTTATTTAATTGCGTTAGTAGAATTCAAACTCAAGATGTTTGGTTCCAATACCATATTGAGTTTCTCCCTTTTTAGAAGCATAAATCGAGGATTTGAAGCATAAAATTTGTTTTGGATTTGAAGCACAAAATCCTCACTTTTTCAGCTACCATATGTTTTATGTGCATTAATTCTAAATTCAAGAAGAATGAGAAGTGATAGGCATTCTATCTTGTCTACCCGTATAGAAGACAACTAATAAGGAGGGTCACCAGGGGGTCAAGATCATAGGCCAATGAGGAGGATCACTAGGGTGTACATCACATTGCCAAGAAGAAGCACAACCCTACTAAACAGCAACGACCTAAAGTAGGACCTGTTGGATCACGCGCTGAAGTAGACTAAGAAAATCTACACGACGGTCGTGGACCTGATGATGACGCCGAGAAAACCTCCAAACCGCTAGCCCTACACTTACACGGTGGCACCATCGCCCATGTGACTAGGGCGGTCTTAGGCTTGCAGTTTGGATACGCTGAGACAGGGTGAGGTCTTTTTTACCTATGCCTAGCAAACTTGTCCTTGTGGGGGGGTTCGAACTCGAGTCGCCAGGGTGCTATTGAGAGTCTGAGACAGCTTGACCACCCATTCTAACGTTCGTTCGTGTGGGTGTTGATCGTAGATATGCAAATAGCTTCGTTCCCGCTCCTCTAGATCGCTAAGGATGCGAGATAATGCTCCAACAACACCTCCAACACCCTAGTAAGTAGTAACTCACAATGCAATATGTGTTCAACACCTCAAGCAATTATAGTTCAACATGGTTGTGATATTGGCTAGGTAGCTCACCACATGTCTGAAACCTGTTGAAGTTGAGAGTAAGGGTGGTTTGATCTGCTGCTAACATAATAATCCGTAAAACTATACCCCAAACGTTCATCAAATTTCTTCAGTATCTTTTCAGACTGCATTAGTGTTAATATCGACAAACTCTAGGAGCTTCACAAGATCCAAACCAACTTCTAGGCTTACCTTAGTTCAGAACTTCAAAACTACATGAGATCATTTGATGGCCTTGTAATTTATCCATTTATTAAATGAAATGACTATTTGGAATTGTCATTGGAACTGTGAAATATACCCTCAATTAACTTTGAGAACTCCTTCAAAACACGTTGGCAGTCGCCTTCTTTGGTTTGCTTTGAGTATTCCTCCACTCTTTCTTTCAATATCTTTGGTCTCTTTTTTGTTTTATCGTGGTTAGATCTGGCCACAATAAAGGACTAGGGAGAATAAGTTTCAGATCAGTCTTTCTCAGTCTTTGGTGGCAGAAAGAAGAAGAAGACACCAGAAAGAAGTTTCTCAACTCCGCCTAAATGAATGTTGGTTGTCGTTCGTTGTGCATCTGTTCTCAGGATTTTTGTCGAGTATTTGCATGTGCGGTTATCCATAATACAAAGCGTCGTACAAGTTTGGCTTTGAGATCTGGTGCTATTCATAGCTTGGGTATAATTTAGACGTTCTTTTCTAGATATTTATGTAATCCAAAGTGTTTGTAACAGATTCATGTACCTAGCTATTATCTAATATATACTTTTTCTGTTGCAAAACAAGATAAAGCAAGACAAGATATATAATGGAGTTATCTCAGAAATAAAAGAAAATTACACATATTCTTTGTTAAGTAAGTTGAAAATTTAATCTTGAATCTTGATATGGGCAGTTGGACATCAAATGATATTTCCCTCCTGAAATAGAATTAAAACTGCACAAATTCAATGTTTGACTTTTGAGTTATTGTATTGTATAGGTTTGCGACAAATGTGTGCCTGAAATCCGTAGCTATTAGGAGCATAATACAACACAGCAAAAGCAGTTTTTGTTGCCAAAGAACTTGCCTGCTTCAAACTTTTCGGGCCTACATCGTTCTTGAATTTGTCAGTATGGTGTATGGGTTCATGATGACACATTCTTCAAGCTTATTTTCTTGTAGAACATCAGCGGCAGCCACCAGCTCATCCGCATTCATATGCATGTTTGTTGCAACAGTAAAAACTGAAACCAAACCATTTTTTTAAAGAGTTAATAGGGAGTCGGTTTTGTTTCCTGAAGGAACACCGTATCATTACGACAAAAATATAGGGTCTGTCCAACATTCTGTATGGTTTCGTTGAACAGTCGTCAAGAAGCTATAAGATAATTGAAGAATTTTTTGTTCTCTTGAATACTTTTTGCTACAGCTTATCAGCTAAACGAATAAGACGTTCATCTATAGAAGAGTGTATTTTTAAAAAAGGAAAAATAAAAGTCCTAGAGTTCCTAAGATTTGTACCAGTTTTCACTGTTTGAATATACTATAAGGTCCTAATAAAAAAAATAACGAACAGAGGAATAAAGGCAGATAGTACTGGTTTGGGTGATCCATGCAACGATTACCCGCTGGTTCCAAAGATTATCCAGTTTTGGCACGAACTGAATATTTTATCACACCAGCGCAGCTGCCATTACCTTAAAAAAACAATTGCGCAGTTTTTGCTATTCCCAAATCCCAATTGCAGAAGTCAATCAAGAACGGTTATTTCTCCATCCTCCAAAAGAAAAGGCGAAAAGAAAGGGAAAGTGAAAAAAAAAAGGGGAGGAGGGAAGAAAACGGCCAGGCCCACCTGCATCGGCACGAGGGGCCCGCGCGCAGCGCGCTAACGGGAGACCCAGAGAACCCACAATGGCAACGAGGCAAGCCCAGAGAGCCCGCAGGTTGCCAAGGCCACACCCAGGCGCCGGCGGCCGGAACTCCCCCCACCCTTGAATTCAACCTCCGCCACGGCCGACGGGCCGAGCCCGACCGACGCCGGCGGGAGAGGCAGAGACGGAGAGGAAGAGATGGGCGTGGGGGGCAGCTTCTGGGACCTGCTCAAGCCCTACGCGCGGCACGAGGGCGCGGGGTACCTGCGCGGTCGCCGAGTCGCCGTCGACCTCTCCTTCTGGGTCGTCTCCCACAGCACCGCCATCCGGGCGCGCTTGCCCCGGGCGCGGAGCCCGCACCTCCGGACCACCTTCTTCCGCACCCTCTCCCTCTTCGCCAAGGTCCGGTACCACTGGTGTCCCCCCGCTTTCCCACCTCTCCCTCCCTCGACTCCTTCGCTCGGCTCTCGTCCTTCCCCCCTTATTGTCTCTCGACACCTTCTTGATCTCACCGAGTGTGTAGTGCCCGGACCTGTGCTTGGACGATTCTGCATTCTGCAGTTGCTGCCTTTGGCTTTCCAAGATTTAATCTTGCTGGGGCTAATTACTGCATTGCTCGATTTTTTTTTTGGTTCCCGGATTCACCCGTTTCCACTGGATTGTCTCTGCAATTCCTGCAGATGGGCGCGTTCCCTGTGTTCGTGGTGGACGGCGAGCCGTCACCGCTCAAGTCGCAGGCGAGGGCTGCGCGCTTCTTCCGAGGCTCTGGGATGGACCTGGCCGCGTTGCCTAGCACAGAGACGGAGTCCAGTGCGGCCGCGGCACCGGTCAAAAGGAGGAATGCTGCATTCACGCGATGCGTTGAGGAGTGCGTGGTGAGTTCCCGTTTCTTGGCAATGTCTTTGATCCTTCGTTCAATCTAGGGTTTCATTAGGGCTCGCAGAATCATCTGCTTTGTTTAAGTATTCCTCACGAGATTGAGTGATTCACAACCACTGTAGTGTAGATTCCTGGTCCAACACCACAACATCTTCACACTAGCTTCTTGCTACTTAAATGGTCAGCAACAACGATGTACAGTATATGCAGATGATACCTACTCACCTAAATATGTGCATTGTTTTAAATGTTGGTTAATATTCTGTAATTTTTAGGAACTGCTTGAATATCTTGGAATGCCTGTATTGAGGGCAAAAGGTGAAGCTGAAGCCCTTTGCGCACAGCTGAATAATGAAGGTCATGTAGATGCTTGCATTACTGCAGACAGTGATGCTTTCCTCTTTGGGGCTAAGACTGTCGTAAAGGTCTTCAGATCGAATTGCAAGGTAATGACTCCTCTGTAGTTCTATGTCCACAGCAGGTGATTTGTTTTGTTTTCCATGTGCAATAGTTTCAAACCATCAACTTTTCTTCAGGAACCTTTTGAGTGCTACCACATAGCAGACATTGAGTCTGGTCTTGGATTAAAGAGGAAGCAAATGGTGGCCATGGCGCTCCTTATTGGCAGTGACCATGATTTGCATGGGGTGCCTGGTTTTGGCCTGGAGACTGCACTTCGTTTTGTGCAGTTATTTGATGAAGATGAAATTTTAGATAAGTATGTGTTGTACTTCCTTGTTTTTTCTCCCCCAATGCTGCATTCATGGAGCTAGTCATCTTATTTATTCTTCTCCAGGCTACATGAAATTGGTAGAGGGGTTTATCCATTCCTAGAAGGATTTGACAATGCACATATTGATGATCTCCCATCATCGTCCACAAAAAGCCCAGTTGCAAAATCACCGCACTGCTCACATTGTGGTCACCCGGGCAGCAAGAAAAATCATAGCAAGGACGGGTGCAATTATTGCTTGGTGGATTCATTAGAGAATTGTGTGGAAAAACCAGCTGGATTCAAATGTGAATGTCCTAGCTGTGACGAGGTTGGATTTGTATTCGTTTAATTATCCAAATCCTCTTGATTCTGATGCCTTACAGTATGTTTCACCTTCTCTTTTACCCTTCAATGTTTTTTGATAAATAATTATCGCTATGTTAACTGTACCTTTGTTATGACTGTTAGGCACGTGATCTAAAGGAACAAAGACGGCATGAAAATTGGCAAATCAAGGTCTGCAAAAGAATAGCTGCTGAGACAAATTTTCCTAATGAGGAGATCATTAAATTGTATCTAAGTGATAATAATCTGGTTGAAGGTAAGACAAAAAAATATGGCCCAACGCATTAGAAAACAGCATTATGCTTATTTAAGTGCTTATTGAGTTGTAGTTTTTCTTTGACCAAGGTTTCAAATTAGCATTTGTTTATAGTAAAAACCCAGATTTTTAACCTGATTGCAGAAAAGGGTGTTCCCTTGCTTAGTTGGAGTAAGCCTGATGTTGAAGCTTTGGTTGACTTATTAAGTTATAAGCAGAATTGGGAGCCATCTTATATTCGCCAAAGGATGCTTCCTATGTTATCAACCATATATTTACGAGAGGTGGCATCATCTCCATCTACACCATTGCTTCTTTGTGATCAATATGAATTTGATTCAATTCAACGGATTAAAATAAGGCATGGTCACCCTTATTACTTGGTGAAATGGAAGAGAGCTACCCGTGGTATGAATACTGATATGTCCAGCAAGAAGCCAGTAACGGAGGGAGAGACAAGTAGCGATGTAGCGGTGTTGGATGAAGATGACGATGAGGATACAGTGGTTTGCGAGTCCCCTGAGTTACTAGATGAACCTGATGTTCCACAAGTGCTTATTGATGATGGCTGCACCTTTCTATTGACGGATGAAGACATTCAACTTGTTGGTGCTGCTTTTCCTAAGGAAACAGCAAGGTTTCAGGAAGAACAGGTGTGCATTGGTTGCTTTCTTCCTATGAGAATTTGAAATATGCATGACTCTTAGTAACTTACAGGACAATTTTAAGACTCTTCGTTCTAGCACTATTTCCTCGTGAAGAGGTCTGCATTTAGTTTATAAAACATAGAACCATGTTTCAGTTCAATCTTTGTGCATTTAATTTTGTAGATGATTATACCACCTGAAGAAATATCTTATATTAGATCGCTGGATTCCTCGCATTTATGTTATGTGGCACAGTATTACGTCTTCGCTATATAGGTAGGTTAGTAGTGACACCAAACAAAATGGAAGCACACATTTATTTAGTTAATGCATGCTTCCAATTTAGTCTGAATTGTCAGTTAAATGCATGCTTCTAATTTTTGTGTGTAAAAATGTGGTGTTTCATCGTTTATTTGTGGCTGATTAATCGAAGAAACATCTGCTGCAATGATTTTGTTCACCCCAGCTCACACATCTGCATAATTGTTGCAGAGGCTGAAAGAAGCAAGATCAAGATCACGAAAATCCAAATCAAGCCTAGCAGATACTGCATGCGAAACACCTAAAGGTCCGAGACCTAGCGGAGTGCAGCTTAGCATCACAGAGTTCTACCGCTCGAAGAAAGGGCAGAACGCAGAGTCTGGGAAGAAACCGGCTGGAGAAGGGCAAGCCTCGAAGGAAGGCTCAAGAAAATCCTCTGACAGGGACCTCAACAAGGACCTGCCAAAGTCTGTTCGACGCCGCCTCCTTTTTGATCATTGAGGACTAGAGCCTGGCTTTTGGCGACAACTGTAATCTTGCTGCCACTGTTGTAGATGACCTAGAGAATGCCTTAACCTATTAGCCGGTGTAGATTCCGCGGCTCATTTTGTACAGGGAACAGAGCATCGTCTTTGTCATAGGAAATTATGCAGGTCTTAGTTCAGAATGATTATCTGGACCTCATCCTTGTCATAGTTTATTAGTGCTTTTTAGGCCGGGCAATAGCTTACAGACTTTATGCAGCAATGGATTTTAGACTGCAGAGGACCAGAAATGTAATGCAACGATCTTCTCATCGACCCGATGGCACAACCTGTACCGCTGCGACATGATCTGGCGACCATGACAATCATGAGCACTCTGATGAAGCATATGTGGTGATTTGGGATGATAGATGTATCCGTTGTTCGTATGTGGTGCGGCATCTTGGTAAATTGCAACGGAGCCGGCGTCGGCCGCCGCGATATCTCATCCCCGGCGGCGCTCCAACCCCACAAGGCCACAATCCACCATTGGCGCTCACCATTGCCTTCTCCCACCGGCACCAGCCACCACTGGTCTTTTCCTGCCTTGGCCAGCAGTGTCCCTGCCGTCCCCGCCAACACTGAAATCATCCGCCACGTTTGCAGTAGCCCAACCCAATGTACAGGAAATATTAGGCATTGTTTAGTTCTGATTTTTTTTTAGATTTGGCTATTATAACATTTTTGTTTTATTGGGTAATTATTATCCAATTATAGACTAATTAGACTTAAAGTATTCATCTCGCGATTTACACGTAAGCTGTTTTTGTTTTCGTCTATATTTAATGCTCCATGTATGTGTCTAAAGATTCGATGTGATGAGTGTCGACGAAAGCTAGTCGGCAGTCTACCTTGGGGTATACCCACGGTAGTAGTTTATCGGTAGACGGTGCGCAAACTACGAACTCGATGGTGACGCAAGACACGGACAAGCTTTTTATCCAGGTTCGGCCGCCGAGTTGGCGTAATACCTACGTCCTGCGTCTGGTTATATTGGATTGTGTTGAGAGATCATCTGTCCTAGGGGGGTCCCTTGCCCCTCCTTATATAGTCTGGAGGGCAGGGTTACAGATCTGGAAACTAATCCTAGTCGGTTACAATTGTCATGGATAATTCGATATCAATTCCTATTCTAACCGACTAGAATCCTGCTTGATCTCCACATCTTGTTTCCTTGCGCGAAACTCCAGGTTGTCGGATCAAGCCTTGAACTCGTCTCGTAGTGGGCCAAGCCTCCTGGCCCAAGTCTAGCCGTAAGGGTATAGGGGTTTATACCCCCACAGCTAGTCCCCGAGCACCATGTATTGTGATGTAACACGCCGTCTTGAGCTTCTTCGATCAGCGAGGCTCGACGTCTTCAACAAGCAGGAAAGTCGTCCGAACAGTTGCAACAGTATTTTGACCAACTCAAAAGACAGTTGATCAACATGGACATCGAAGAAGCGAGTTGTTCGAAGAATGCATGGTGCTCTAAATTAAAAAAGATTTCTTTTCTGGTGAAGTGTGCCCACTTTACTTTTTTTGAAAGGTATAAACACCAAAAAAGCGAGCATATTCACCGCAAGGTGAAGTGTGCCCACTTAGTCCCCGAGCCTGGTAGTAAGTGACGTAGGCACGTGGTGCCAGGGTCAAAATAAAAGTCCTCAAAGAAATTCTGTAGCTGAGATGCATCGCCAGATGCATCGTACCGATGTAGTCCCCGAGCTTGCTGGAAGGCGAAGTATGAGCCTTGTAGCAAGGTCTAAAAAATTGAATTTACCAGTCCCCGAGCATGTCATGCTCGTCTGCAATCGAAAATGCCAATCGACCAGTCCCCAGGCACTTAATGTGCTGCGTGGAATTACATGTTACTATACTTGTACGATCAGTCCCCGAGCATCGAGTGCTCAATGGTCGGTGCGTGCCTTAAAGCTTTGAGCTGATAGACTGAGCGACCAGTCCCCGAGCGTCGAGTGCTCGGTGGTCGGTGCAGTCCTTGAAGTTCCGAGCTGATAGACTGGGCGACCAGTCCCCGAGCGTCGAGTGCTCGGTGGTCGGTGTAGTCCTTGAAGTTCCGAGCTGATAGACTGGGCGACCAGTCCCCGAGCGTCGAGTGCTCGGTGGTCGGTGCAGTCCCCAAGTTCATAAATTGGTGAGCTGGTCAACCAGTCCCCGAGCGTATAGTGCTCGGTGGTCGGCACAGTCCCCGAGCACGGCGTAGGAACCGGTGGACAAGTCCCCGAGCGTGGTTGGGAACGTAAACGTGCTCGGTGGTCGGCGCAGTCTTCGAGCACAGCATAGAGAGTAGTCGACAAGTCCCCGAGCGTGGTTGGGAACGTAAACGTGCTCGGTGGTCGGAGCAGTCCCCGGGCACAGCGTAGGGAATAGTCGACGAGTCCCCGAGCGTAGCTTGTCGACTGGGCCAAACCCCTGAAAAATAAATATAAAGAATAGGTAGTACATGATGTATAAATAACCTTTAGATAGAAATCAGTACTGAGATAAGTTTTAGATTTTTTGTTATAAAATTAGCACGAGTAGTTAATTCGTCCTAGAGCTTGTACCAGCTCTGGTCTAGCCAACAATCAGCATGAGGTGCGGAACCTAGACACGCGTGGAATTGCCAGCCTCGCCAGAGAGCTACTGCCGACCACCCGGAACGCAGAGGGCGGATCTCGTGCACGTGTAGGGAGGAGTCGGAGACAGTGCCGGCTCTGGAAAGCTCGTGTAGGAGAAAAAACTAGTCGGCTAAAAAAGTTGTTTTGAAGAATAATAAAAAATATTATGCCAAAAATAAATAAGATATTAGAAGTGTACTTATCTTTAGATGAAAGTCTGGTCGGGAGAGTTGCTTGACTTGTTGTCGTGATGGTGGTCGCGGTTGTCGTAGCGCCGTTCTTCGCGGCGATTATTATTGCGACTGGTGATCAGAGCAAGTAGGCCAAACAATTTGGTCGATGGCCCGAGCAGGTCGGTGTTGTCGATCTGCCTCCCTTTGTAGCAGGGAAGCGGGTGACGCGTTGTCGGCGTGGTCGGAGACGTTGCTGGAGTAGTCGGAGTCGTAGCCAGCGTGGTTGAAGCCGCCGCCGACGTCGATGAAGAAGTGGTTGGCGCAGATCGGATCTACACCTCCTCCGTGGTCATGGCGGTGAAGTTGTTGAAGCTGACGGTGAACGTGAAGTCGCCCGCCATGGCCGCGAAGTCAGGGATGATGGCCATCTTGTTCGTCGGGAGAGCTGTACGCACACCCCCTACCTGGCGCGCCACTGTCGACGAAAGCTAGTCGGCAGTCTACCTTGGGGTATACCCACGGTAGTAGTTTATCGGTAGACGGTGCGCAAACTACGAACTCGATGGTGACGCAAGACACGGACAAGCTTTTTATCCAGGTTCGGCCGCCGAGTTGGCGTAATACCTACGTCCTGCGTCTGGTTATATTGGATTGTGTTGAGAGATCATCTGTCCTAGGGGGGTCCCTTGCCCCTCCTTATATAGTCTGGAGGGCAGGGTTACAGATCTGGAAACTAATCCTAGTCGGTTACAATTGTCATGGATAATTCGATATCAATTCCTATTCTAACCGACTAGAATCCTGCTTGATCTCCACATCTTGTTTCCTTGCGCGAAACTCCAGGTTGTCGGATCAAGCCTTGAACTCGTCTCGTAGTGGGCCAAGCCTCCTGGCCCAAGTCTAGCCGTAAGGGTATAGGGGTTTATACCCCCACAATGAGTGAAAAATTTTAGATCGAACCTTACAAGCGTGAGTCATGACTGGTTCTGCTAGACAGCCATAACAACTCTTCGCTTCCCTCATCAGATGCCACTGCCACACATTTGCCGCGGGAAGCTGTTCGTCTTAAGAAAAAAGAAAAAGTTTACATTACCCTCTCTCTAATTATTCGGGTTAGACTACTTTACCCTCCCAAATTATAAAATCGAAACTTCTATTTCTCAACTTTTTCCAAAACTGATCAAATAATTTTCAAGCGGCTTTAGACAATGGTTTTACTATAGTAACAGTAATTTTGTCTTTGTCTTTTTTTTTTGCTAAATAAATCTTTGAAAAATCATAGTAAATAAAAAAACAGAAATTAGAAAATCTAATTTTATTGAACTCTACACGAGTAGATCTACACAGTGAACATATAATTAGTATGCTTTAATATAAATTTTTGTTGTAGCTTTAGGTCTATATTTTTTCAATTAATTGGAATAATTCATAGCCGCATTGATCTAATTGTGGTAAAAAAATTTATGGTGAGATAATTATTATATTCTCGTTAGACTTATTTAGGTTTATGCTTGTTAAATCTATACTTTATCTAACTAACGGCGGTTAAGTGCATGTGCACTCGACACGATTCCAACAATTAGAAGCATATATATCCAGTACGTTGGAGGCGTACAGGATTCCAACAATTAGAAACTTGAGTTCCATCGCACCAAGAGCTACGAGTCTGGAACTGGGAGAAGGCAAGAAGGCTCAACAAAGATTTTCTGGATGTGACCTGATGATTTTCTTTGTTGAGGCCTGTCCGTGGGCCCAGAGTCTGAGTTTGTACCCTTCAATGCAAGTAGCTTCCGTTCATGGCGTTGACAACTTTGCCCCCTCGCTGCACGTCGCTGCATGCGTTGGATGTACGAGAGTACTATATATGTAGGAAACTGGGAGTCAGCTAATCCTTGGTACGTTAGATCTTCTGGCCAATAATAATGAGTAATGGTATGGGAAACTGTGACGATTGATGACGGAGTGGTGTTTCCTGTTTTTCCTCCCATCACACGTGCGCGTCCGTATTTGTATGACGATTGAAGGCACTCACAATGCAATGCAGACTCTATCATAGAGTCTCAAGTTATTTATTACCTCGAATAATGTGGACTTGGAGTCTAAATAAGACTTGGAGTCGTATTTTTTCTACTTCTTTCTTCAATAAATATGCTGCTACATCAGCAAAATATCATAAATAATATGTAATTAATTGTCTTGGACTATGTGATAGAGGAGGAGTGGTGTGAACCTTCGCCCGCCGCGATGGCGCCGATGGATCGATCCAACCCATGCAAATGCAATGCAAGCCACTTGTGAAGCCAGACCGCGACGGCAAGCGCTTCCTCCCTGCGGCTGTCGGCGCTGAAGTGTACTGTACTCGCCTATATCCATGAAAAAAAAGTTATTTTAAATAAAGTTTAGGTGAAGCATTATTAAAAATATAAATAATGAATAACTTTAAGTTGTTGATTTTAGAAATGTGAAAACTACATAAATAAATTTGTTTTGAAAAAAAATATTTTTATAAAAATATACATATATTACTTTTTGATTAATATTTTTATAAAAATAAGAAAGATAAGCTTTGGAGGATGCGTCGCTATCCGAACGACTTGTGTACGGGGTTACGGAAGGGAGGAGTACGTCTGTAGGCATGCCGTGACGACCGTGATGCTGCTCCTGCCGTCAAGTGCAAACGGAGAAGAGCACGCCCACCAAACCTGTCACTGTTGGGCTGCCTGATTACATTTGGACTCTGGACTCTGGAGTGATGAGAAAAGATGGCGGACGTACAAAAAAAAAAATCACCCTTGGAATACCCACTTTTGTCAACCTTTGTCCTTGGCTAGCGATGACTGCCTGACCGTCAATTCTTTCGCAAGTTTCTACTTCTAGTGCAGTGCATGCAAGTGGGTTCAAGTTTGAACTAGTCTTGGCCGTCGTTGTAGTCGTCGCTGTAATTTACACACACGTTTTAAGCAGGCAGGAAGTTCCGATCAGGTTGGGGCTTGGATTGGCCTCCCTCTCAGCTGTCGATGACTCACTCGATGCTGCAGATAAACATCACCGGACCAATCGCTTTCTGGAGCTGTAGTTTCCCGTATCATGTACTATCATATATATGGGCTGCAGAGCCTTGCGAATGGTTGGGCCGCCGACGATGTATTGACCTGGCCTTTTGAATATTCCAATACCTCTACACTATCAACAAGTAGATTGCATGCATGGTATTCTATTCCATTATGTAAAATGATAGGACAAAGCGCAGAATTTTTTAGAATGAAAGATGAAAGTAAACGTCTCCGCATCCAACAAACAAGGCCTAAAGGAAGTACGGAGTACTGAAACCGGATGGGTTTCGGACAGTAAAAGGCGACAGATATCACCTTTTCCAGCATTCCGCTCATTCACTGTGATACGAATTGAAACTGATGAACACGGCAGATGCATATGCATGCGCGACCAACGGAACGACGGTTGTGCTGAACGGACATCGCTACCGCTCTCGCTCTCGTACTGTGTCCAACTTTTGCTTGTTGACGTGAGTGACTCTTTGGATTTGAAAGACTGCCAACTTGTCCATAGTCGTCTTTCCACACGTGCTGTACGATACTACTCCTTCCGAAAGAGTCTATTTCTTAAGTTATTTTTTAAAACTTTAATTAAATTTATAGAAAAAAATCTAAGATTTATGGTATCAAATTAGTATCATTATATTCATTATAGAATATATTTTTATATGATACGTATTTTATGTTATAAATGTTATTACTTTTTTTTATAAAGTTAGTCAAACTTTAAAAAATTTAACTGACATGGATTATAGAAATTGATTTTTTTATGGACGGACTGCTTCTCGTTAAGCTTGGCACCAAATTGAAGTTGGCCTATGGCCTCACTGTCGCTGCTGCCTCCGGGGTCCGGGCTCCCCGCGTCGAGGCCGATGGCCAATGCAACTTGCCAAGCGCGGCCGGTGTGAGCGCGCGCCTCAATGGGGCAACTACGGCCCACGGGATCGTGACCGCTTCGCCGTGGCATGCACCGGGTGGACGGAACGGACATGATCTCAATGTTATGAACCAACCAACGGCATGGATCGCCGTCGTCTTCTCATGTACAACCCACCCACATACGGGGTTCTGTCTCTAAGCGCATTAAATCTATCATACAGACAGATATAAAGATACATCATACAATCCACAGACGAGATCCGTCTCTAAGTTATTTAATATTTTGCATGTAGTTAGGATCAACTATATAAACCAATTTTGTATACCATTATATGGCTATTTGATAGAAAATATATCAAAAATAAATAAGAGCAACATGATTATAATATTTTTTTAGAAACCTTCAGATTCTACCAATGTTTGCATAAAACCATAACTAAACAACAGTCATCCGTCATCAGTGCACGAGATGAGATCAAACAAGTTTTCAATGGCCAAAACCAACAACAGACTAAATGAACAATTACACACACAAAGACAACGGAAGGAGAAGCCCGCCGTTGGCCTGGACATCTTCGACGCGGATGCCGGCGACCGATGGCCGGGTTGACGCGCGAGAAGAATGTTTTTGATGTGTTTGGTTGTGGATGTCGGCGGGAACGGATGACAGAAGAAGCAGCACGGCGTGCATGAAGTCGAGATCGTCGAGGACGGCGCGATGCCAGATGGGAGCCCGAGCGGGCTGCCGCCACCGCCGACTGGTCGCCCCGACCCTGGCCCCGTGCGGTGTCCTCGCCGTCGATGGCCACACGCTCCACGCCTCCACATCCCTCCTCCCCTCCTACCGCGCCCCACAACAAGCAGAATCACGCCAACCACATCTGGATCCCGCGCCCTCATCTGCAGACGATGCAATCTGTACAACGCTGCTCGCGGCCGGCGCTTCAACCTAGGAGCACGCGCCCACATCGTCGCTTCGCGAGACGACGCCAACCCTGTCTCCTGGCGTCAGCGGGATGTTTTCTGTAAAATTTACTCCGTAGAGACAGGCTCAGTAGACCCGTTGATATAGCCCTCGACAATATGCAACTTGTAGCTCACCAATACCATTGCCCTTGCGGCCAGGAGCAGTTTGCTCCAACTGTATTATTGACACTGGAATTTGTTCTGATGGACTTTGCTCGGTACTCCGGAGCGACTATAAACCATTCATTTATTTATTTTTTTCCCCAAAAGATGCCTTATATTAAGCTGTGACGAGTTCGCGACTATAGTCTTTGCGTTTGCAAGCAAGCTCGGTCCGAGGCGGACGACAGCCGACCCCTATGTTGTAAAGATACACCTTTACCACTAAAAGGAATAGCCACAACATAGAAGGCGCGAAACCTGAGTTTCAAATAGGCAATCTACCAATGTCAAGACCTTTCAAATTGTACCGCGCTATTCTTCTTCATTTCTAAAACAAACACATCAAGTTGCTAGTGCGCTAGTAGCTCCACAGTACAGTGTCAGCGGTGGCATGCACGACGTCCTCCCGCCAGGCGCCGGCGGCATCCGGCGGGTCTACGAGCAGCCCCTGCGCCAGGCTCGCGTAGTACGATCCGGCATCAACCATGCCACCGAACCTGAACACGTCCTCGAACTCGAACACGGCGTCGTTCCAAGGCACCGCGCCCGGCGAGGAAACAGCATCGTCGTCGTCGTCCTCCTCCTCCTCGTCGTCGGCAGTATCATTCGGCGGCGACGACAGCGTCGGTTCGGCCACCGAGCACCGCCGGAACGCCTCGACGGCCTCGGCGACGGCGTCCTTGACCTCCCGCGCGCTAGCCAGCTCTGGCGCCGACAGCGCGGCGGGCATCAGCGGCGGGAGCAGCCACGCCGAGTCGGCGAAGTTGAGGCAGGCGCCGCGGCGCGACAGCGCGATGGCGGCGGCGTCGTGCGCGCGCGCCGCCAGCTCGGGCGTGGTGAAGGTGCCGAGCCAGAGCCTTGACCCGCGGCCCCCGGGGACGCGCACCTCGCACACCCACCGCCCCAGCGTGCCGCGGCGCCGGACGCCGCGGTACACCGGGTGCCGCGTCTCCCGGAACTTGGTCCGTCCCGCCGGCTTCTTGGGCGGCGCCGACCACACCGTCCTGTACTCGTCGTGCCCCGCGGACGACGTCGGCGACGGCGAGGGTGTGTCCATTGCAGACTCGCTGAAGATCAGCAGCTTGGTAAGTAGTAGTGTGTGTGGCAGTCGAGCTGGGATCGATGGAGCAGTGGAGCTCGGACTTGGATGGAAGGAGCGGAAGGCGGCCGGGAAAGTATATATAGCCATTGGTAGCTTGTCAACTCCGGTGCAGGGGGGGGCACTAGCTGGGGCTGGGCAGGCGGCAAGTTGGTGACGACCGGTCGTCAGTGCCGCGGGGAGTGAGAGGCGATTAGCTGGAAGTGGAAGACGAGACAGCCAGGAGGGACGGCGAGCGTGTGCGTGGCGGTCCGAGTCAGCCACCATGGCGGTGGCAGGGTCCGGCGGTCAGCGAGTGTTAGCAGTTGCATGGCGTGTGGTCTGCAGGTCTCTGTTTACTTTTCAAAGCTGTTTCGCCTGGGTGCAATACGCGCGGTGGATCGCTCTTTGGCGGTGGCCAGTTGACAACGTGTATATATCTTTGCTGGATTTACCAACATGTTTCGGTTTATCGGTTGACTGAGAGAAGATCTTCAAGGTCTGAGGCATTGTTGACCATCTAGATGTGAACGTCCATGACTCCATGCCACCGTAGTTTCTTTTCCGAGTAGAGATGAGGATAAAAAATTTATGCATGAGTGAGGACCTAGCACCTTATCACTACCGTCGATACCATTTGATGGATGCTTAGCTTGTCCCCCTCCGCTTGATCTGTCGAAAACGGCGGTTTACTTGGGACACTTCCTGTCTTTGGAGGAAAACGTCTACTAATTTGCCATACTCAATTATCTTCTTTCGATTTTTCTCTCGAAGTCATAAGACAAGCGGCAGTATATTCGCTTGAGTTTATCAGCCAAATCTGTCAGCAATATTTTTTTTACAACAAATTAGTTAATAGTATTTTCTGTCATGTCTTATCAGCTAAATGAACAAGGCTAAGCAGGCGATCTTGTGGAGCATCATAGATTCCTAGATCCCCTCCAAAGATTTTTGCCATGGCTGTGCCGAGGAAGAGAGACTAGAAGTTGAAGATGACGATAAACTAACAACTTTAAGAACATCTAAACTTTTATCCTATATAAGATCTTTTACAAATGATTGGTATCGCTTTCTAATAATAAGATTAAAATAAAAACTGTCATCAGAAGGATGCTCAAAAGACACCCTTAATTTGTTCAAGACCCTGAACGAACTGCCATATTAAAATATGGAGGTGAGCCAGCCTCGGCTGTTGGCCACACCCACACCACATAGGGCCTGTTTGGTTGGGTGGCTATCCTCCAACCAGGCTCCAGATACAGATAGCCACCTTTGGGTTGTTTAGTTGTCCGTTTAAGGCCCAAAACCAGGCTTCACAGAGCCACCGACCATCTCTTGGCCTGGATCTAGAAAAACGGATGGGGTGGGCATTTTCTGGGAGCCAGGCTTGGCCAGCGCCCTGTCTCCCATCTGGTCACCTCCGAGAAGACACGCGAGCCCCTGCTCACCGCTCGTCGGAGGTCCCCTGCTCGTCCTCCCCGTCGGAGCCGCGCGCCGGAGGTCCCCTTCGGCAAACTCCCTCCGGCCCGCGGAGGAGAGGAAGAAGTCCAGGTCCACGGCAATGGCCATGTCGGGCTTCATCGCCGGCGGCTGGAGCCGTCAGCACCCGGGGTTCGTCGACCACGCCGCAGCTTACCCTGCTTCCCTCGTGCGCCGTGGTAGGTGCCACCTTGCTGGCGTACTGCTCCGCCGGCAGCTTCACCTCCTCCACCATGACCAGCGCCGCGGGCACGTTCCTGCGCGAGGCATGACCGCCACCGCATGACCATGACCACCGCCGCCCACCTTCCTTCTACGCTTCCACCGCCTAGGCGTCCACCCCAAATCAACCATGATTCGTCTTTGTCCCCTTCACCTCCTCCTCCTCCTCACTGCCGCCGCTGCGGCGTCCGCCAGCGACGCCGACGAGGCGCACGTCTCCATCACGGTTGCGGAGAAGGGCCTGGCCTTCGCCAAGGACGTGCTTATCGGCGAGGCATCTCCTGCGAGTCTGCGACTGCGATGTGCATCTCCTGCGAGTCTGCGAGTGCGATGTGCATCTCCTGCGAGTATGATTTTGCGCCGATGTGCATCTCCTGCGAGTCTGCGACTGCTACTGCTACTGCTATCGTGCTCATCCTACTACCCTGCACACCACATGTTCGATCAAATGCCCCAATCGGGGTAAACTTACCAGCACAAAGAAGAGGTGATCCTAACAAAACAAACCAGACAACCAAACACATCATATACTAGCCAGACTTAGATAATACAGAGAACCAAACAACTAGCTATTAGCTTAGTGAAGACAGGCTAAAGTTATCAAGGCCAGGATTCTACAAACAGACCCATAGGATCGAGGAAAGAGGCGGCGAGAGCGAACTGAGAAGTGCTTGTTGAGAGCCGTTGTCAGTTTATCACGTTTCCGCGTTGTGAAAAAAAAAAGGCGTGGCTGGCAGCTTTCCATTCTCCCAGTCCCAGTGGAGCGACAGCTCGCGTAACTGGAAGCATTGTGTTGGACTGTTGGCAGAAAGGTGAGAAGATTCAAAGTACGCCTCCACAGCGTCGCACTTGCGGAGCCCATGACCAGACTCGGTCGGAAGTGGCACAGCACACAGTCGCCACATCTTCTGGATCGCTCACTGCGACCGGACCGGACAGCCGCTGCGTGATGTTCGTTACTTGGACCATCACATGTAACAGTCAAAACTCACAGACGAACGTTTGATGGAAGGAGGAACCACATCACAGACATACAGTTCACTGTTCCCCTTGTTTAGTTCGCAATTTTTTTTGTTTTTGGCTACTATAGCATTTCGTTTTTATTTGACAAACATTGTCTAATCACAGAGTAACTAGACTCAAAAGATTCATTTTACAAATTACAGGTAAACTGTGCAGTTAGTTTTTATTTTCGTCTATATTTAATGCTCCATGCATGCAACTAAAGATTCGATGTGACTGGGAATCTTGAAAATTTTTGCAAACAAGTGCCTCGAGCTGTCGGAACTCAGACCTCGGAAAAAAACATAGACAGGGGGGGAAGACAAGAAAAAAAAATGGAACGAAGACAATCTGTTTTGGAGTTAATTTGCTGGGTACCAATTTGAATTTTGTTACGGAGTACAATACAATCAGTTGAGTGATTGTCAAGCTTATTTGCAACTTGCTAGTAGCTCCAGAGCGCGACGTCAGCTCCGGCGTCACAGCAGTCGCCATGATCCCAGGCAGCCGCCGGCGCCGGTGGCGGCTCCACGAGCAACCCTTCCGCGAGGCTGGCGTAGTACACATCCAATTCCATGTCCATGTCCCCGAACCAGTCGGCGGGCTCGAACACGTCGCCGTCCAACGCCGTCGCTGTTTCACCTGCCTTCACAGGCACCTGCTGAAGCTCCGGCGCCGGTGCCGGCGAGCCGGAGGAAATGCCCGGCAGCGACGACGTCGACAATGGGGGAGCAGACACGCCCGAGGTCGCTTCGTCGACGGACCCACACCCCCCGGCTGCTGCTGCCCCGAAGCGGCGCTGGAACTCCGCGACGGCCTCGAGCGCCGCCCGGCGTGCGTCGTCCAGGCCCGAGATCGCGGACGGGGGAGGCACGGCGAGCAGCCACGCGGAGTCCGGGAAGTTGAGGCACCCCGCGGCGCCGCCGCGGCCCAGGGCGAGCATGGCGGCGTCGTGCGCGCGCGCCGCGGACTCGGCGGCGAGGTAGGTCCCGAGCCACAGCCGCGCGCCACGCTTCCCGGGTACGCGCACCTCGCACACCCACCGTCCCGCGGCGCCCCGGCGCCGCACGCCGCGGTACACCGGGTGCCGCGTCTCCCGGAACTTGGTGCGCCCCGCGGGGCGCTTCTTGGGCGGCTGCGGGGAAGACGAGGACGACGGGGACCAGACCACCGCCTTGATGGTCTGCTCGGACGAGGATGTCGACGACGCCGAGGTGGAGGTGGAGGACGAGCAGGTCGCGTGCTGGTGCTGCTGGAGCCGGCCCATGTCCATGGCTGCTGCTGCTGCTGCTGATCACTGCTTGCTTGAGCTTGCTGCTGGGAGTCTGGGAGTGGGAGTGGAGTGAGCTGGTGGTTCCTTGTCTGGAGCTTGAGCTGAGTGGTAGCTGTGTGGAGCGTGTGGTTTTGTGAGGTGTGTATTTATAGGTATGCCTGGGATGTTGTTGGTGTTCACACGCGGAGAGGACATGGTGACGAACGACGCCGGGGCGGGGGATTGGGCGGCTGGCCGCGGCAAAGGAAACACAGCTGGTGCCAGTAGATTCTTTGGGAGCCTGGGTACTAAAAATATGTTTCAGCTGCTGGGACGCTTTTTTTTTAATCTGATATCTGATGCTGGGGCCGTGTGAGGGCTGGCCGGCTGGGGAATATG